>NC_140458.1:317500-340000 GCF_963576455.1 Neolamprologus multifasciatus | reverse complement strand
TCACGTCATCTTGAAACATGGAGAACGTGTCGGTCCCGGGCGCGCCGCCCCCGCTCTGTAACGACTCGGTGCTGCTGTACTCGCCCACGGGAAACCGCTCTGACCCGAACTGCACCCCCACCTTCTTCGCTGACCTTTACGTCATCCTGCCCGTCATCTACTCCGTGATCTGTGCCGTGGGGCTGACGGGAAACACCGCCGTCATCTACATGATCCTCAAAGCGCCCAAAATGAAAACGGTCACCAACATGTTCATCCTGAACTTGGCCATCGCGGACGACCTGTTCACTCTGGTGCTGCCCATCAGCATCGCCGAACATCTGCTCAACTACTGGCCCTTCGGGGAGGTCCTCTGTAAGGTGATCCTGAGCATCGACCACTACAACATCTTCTCCAGCATCTACTTCCTGACCGTGATGAGCATCGACCGCTACCTGGTCGTCCTGTCGACCGTGAGATCCAAGCGCATGCCTTACCGCACCTACCGAGCGGCCAAGATCATCTCGCTGTGCGTGTGGGTCCTCGTCATCCTCATCGTCATGCCCTTCACGGTGTTTGCCGGCGTCTACGTGGACCCGGCCGATGGCAGGAAAACCTGCGTGCTCAGCTTCCCGAGCCCCGAGCCCCTGTGGTTCAAAACCAGCCGCATCTACACGCTCATCCTCGGCTTCGCCATCCCCGTCTCCACCTTCTGCATCCTATACACCATGATGCTGTACAGGCTGAGGAACATGCGGCTCAACAGCAACGCCAAGGCACTGGACAAGGCCAAGAAGAGGGTCACCGTCATGGTCTTCGTCGTCCTGGCCGTGTGCCTGTTCTGCTGGACGCCGTTCCACCTCAGCACCATCATAGCGCTGACCACGGACCTGAGGACCACGCCCCTGGTCATCATGATCTCCTACTTCATCACCAGCCTGAGCTACGCCAACTCTTGCCTCAACCCGTTCCTCTACGCCTTCCTGGACGACAACTTCAGGAAGGCCTTCAAGACGATGCTGGAGTGCAGCTCGGCCTGAGCGCCTGCAGCGCAGAGCGAGACCACCTGTATGGCGTTGTTTTTGTGCCACTATTCTGAGCGCGCGTAAAAACAATTTGAGCGCACGTAAAAAACTTTTGCAGGTGCAAGTGTTGCATTTTGAGGAAACATTTATTTTGAGCAAGAAAAGCAAAATTTGAGTGACCAAAATTCACTGCTGCGTGCAACAAATGTATTTCAGTATTTGCTGTTATCCACACACACACACATTTTGTCTGAGACCATGCGAATTAAAAACACACAAAGAGTTTTATTAAACAAGGAGCCAGAAAAACAGGCGCAGTGCTCTTGTGACTGGCACGCCGTTTCTCCTCCACGTGAAACGCAGAAGTTTCCCCGGGACTGTTTCAGCCGCGTGCAGGACGAAGCTCTCCGAGGGAGCAGCTGCTCCCATTATTACTGACGCCAGCTTTGGGAGAGAGCTTCAAATACACCTGGAGTTTTTAAATATAGAAAGAAATCAGGCAGGTAACACACACAGAGCGGGTGGGGAGGGGGGCTTCTCTGGGTGGAGGTTGAACAAACGTGTGCTCGTCTTCAGAAAAACATCTGACGTTTTTATGAAGGTGTAAAAAATCCAATTAGGAGGCAGCGAGCTGTGACCTCTGACCCTTCAGGGGCTCGGCCCTCTGGGAGCACCAAACATCAATACACAGGCTATCGATCAAATCCTGAGGAGGCGGGCTGTGACGTGTCCCCGTGTCACTCTAAGCTGGTGTTGAAATGAGGTTTTCTGGTCACCGACTGCAGGAGCGCTGCTACATCTGCTCTGATCTGTGAGGCTATGCTGCCCCCTGCTGACCACAGGCAGCAGCACAGCACCTTGTAACAGGTGTATATGCGCACACAGGTACCTGCAGCTCATACAGGCTGCAAGCAGCAGATTGAGCAGCAGATGAAGGTCTGCAGAGCGACCAGAGATCACAGAGTGAAGCAGCTCGTTCAAATCTGGTGCAGCTACAAACTGATTATTATAAATACATTTTTAAATGACGTGTGGAGCAGCGTTTCCTCTGTCGCTACTTTCTGCATATTTGATGTTATTTTAGGAGCAACATTCATCTCTAATGTAACGTTTAGTCTCGTGTCTTTGGAGATAAGTTGTGGGGTAACTCGTGAATACTCCAGAACGTCCACTGTGGGACTTCATGCTCCCCGGTGGGAAACAGACGCTTGTGAAAAATCCAAGGCTGGAACTCGTCCGACCGCTTCTATCAAAACCACGCTGAAAAATATGAACCTGTTGGAGTTTGTGTGGTTTTGCAGCTTGACAGCGCCCCCTATGGAACAGGAAGTACACGCAGCGGGAGCTCTGGAGTACATAAGATGTTGTCTGTGTAAATTTTGGGGGCAGTAAGCAGAAGGCACTGGGCATATGGATGCTGGCATATTTCCCTGGTTTGGGACTTTTCTGTCATGTAACCTGTTCTTGTTCTTTCACAGTGACAGTAAAGTACTCGGTACGTGTCAACGCAGCGGTGTATCGTCACTTTCTTTAACTTCCTGCTTTATCAGATAAATGATGAGCTCTGAAGGCTTCACGGCTCTGACAGCAACAACATGCTGTAATAACCCGTCTCACTGTACAGATGAATGTAAAGTCATAACAATGTAAAATGTTCTCTCACACGGAAATCATCATTTCTCATGCAGCCTGTAAAAAACATGAACTCACATTTTATTTTGAAAATCGCTTTTCATGTATTTTTGATATCTTAGACTGAGCTGCTCGATGAATCCAATAAATGTGCAGATGATGAATCGTGAGAGGAATCTTGACTTCACCCTTCATGTTCATCAAACATGCGTCACAAAAAGACAATCTGTTCATGATCTGCTTCCTGCCGCAGTCCAGACATGTTTGCTGACTGATGAGACTGAACTGGCTGCAGTGTGAATGTGTGAATGTGTCTCTGTGTCGATGACCTGTACAGGTGTGCCCTGCAACAGCTGAGACAGGGTAAACCACCGAAGTAGCCCTGAACTGGATGGATGATCTTTCTGAGTTAACTTCAATAATTACTTCCTCCAAACCATCAACGTGTCTTTTAGACCCCATTCCTACAAAACTGCTCAAAGAAGTCCTGCCATTAATTAATGCTTCGATCTTAAATCTGATCAACCTATCTCTAATAATCGGCTATGTACCACAGGCCTTCAAGGTGGCTGCAGTTAAACCTTTACTCAAAAAGCATCTCTAGACCCAGCAGTCTTAGCTAATTATAGGCCAATCTCCAACCTTCCTTTATATCAAACATCCTTGAAAGAGTAGTTGTCAAACAGCTAACAGATCATCTGCAGAGGAATGGTTTATTTGAAGAGTTTCAGTCAGGTTTCAGAGCTCATCACAGCACAGAAACAGCTTTAGTGAAGGTTACAAATGATCTTCTTATGGCCTCTGACAGTGGACTCATCTCTGTGCTTGTCCTTCTTGACCTTAGTGCAGCATTCGATACTGTTGACCATAATATCCTATTAGAGCGATTAGAACATGCTGTAGGTATTACAGGTACTGTGCTGCAGTGGTTTGTATCATATCTATCTAATAGACTCCAGTTTGTGCATGTAAATGGAGAGTCCTCTTCACACACTGAGGTTAATTATGGAGTTCCACAGGGTTCAGTGCTAGGACCAATTCTGTTTACATTATACATGCTTCCCCTAGGCAGCATCATTAGAAGACATAGCATACATTTTCACTGCTATGCAGATGACACCCAGCTCTATCTGTCCATGAAGCCAGATAACACACACCAATGAGTTAAACTGCAGGAATGTCTTAAAGACGTAAAGACCTGGATGGCCACTAACTTTCTGCTTCTTCATTCAGATCAAACTGAGGTTATTGTACTCGGCCCTGAAAAGCTTAGAAATATGGTATCTAACCAGATTCTTCCTCTGGATGGCATTACCTTGGCCTCCAGTAACGCTGTGAGGAACCTTGGAGTCATTTTTGACCAGGATATGTCCTTCAGCGCACATATTAAACAAATATGTAAGACTGCTTTCTTCCATTTGTGCAACATCTCTAAAATTAGAAATATCCTGTCTCAGAGTGAAAAACTAGTTCATGCATTTATTACTTCCAGGCTGGACGACTGTAATTCATTATTATCAGGAAGTCCTTAAACTCACTGAAAAGCCTTCAGCTAATCCAAAATGCTGCAGCAAGAGTCCTGACAGGGACTAGAAAGAGAGAGCATATTTCTCCTGTTTTGGCTTCCTGTTAAATCCAGAATTCAAAATGCTGCTCCTCACATACAAGGTCTTAAATAATCAGGCCCCATCTTATCTTAATGACCTTGTAGTACCATATCACCACAGTAATAATGCTCCTGTGGTTCCAGAGTCCACTGAGTTTTAGTGAGAAGGCAACAACAGTCACTTCAGTGTAAAAGTAAAGTTCATTTTCTAAAGACAGGAGACTGAAAGCTTCGACATGGATACACGTGACTCTGATCATTGTTTTCAAGACGTCTCCTCTGTTCTGCAAATCTTTGGTTTATTAAATCTGAATGTTTTCATACAGTAACATATTTGTACTCATCATATTGGTGATTTATTTCAGGTGTGTGAATAACTGGAGAACGAGGCGAGGTCGTTGTTTCAGACTGGAACCATAGGTGTGTGTACTGGGAGGCAGAAACATTCGTATTCTTTGAAAAATGGTTCATCGAATCACTTTCAGCTCATTTTCTGACACACTGAATGTTTGAACAAGAATATCGCTGAAATGGAGCAGACTCCCTCTTTATTGTCACTGCACATGAAAAATTGCGAAACACTATCAAAGATAAAAACCTTAAATTCTGACTGGTCCAAAAGGATCTGTAGTTTGGGACAGATACATCAAAAATATACAAGTACTGGCAAATATGTGTCAGTTTAATGAAACACTTTCATTGTAAAAGATAATCACAGTTGTATAAAGTTGAATTTTACAACAGAAAATGTTTTAAGATGAAACTCTGAGTCACAAAAATGAAGGAAATTCTGTTATTCAGCTACTGTGTGCAGTCACAGTCACATGATCGACTCTGTTAGCACATGCAGGCTACTCATGCTGGTTTAATAGCATTAGCTAACTTTTCGGCTAATCCCAACTGGATTACCCAGACGGCTGATTGGTCAGCTGACCAACATGGTTAATGTTCGATCTACAGACTTCCACGGGTTGGTTGGTGTGTGATCACATGCCACACCTACATACTGACCCTGGCTGCAGGTCCTGTCCACTTACTGAAACAGGTAAATCCACCTGTCAGCCACCATGTTCGTAAAGCAGAGGAAGGCGTGTGGAGCAGAGCCTGTTTGAGCTAAGTGGACTGAAAGTCCAACACTGTCCCTGCTGTGTTTCAGTTTTCCTCAGGTGGACAGACCAAGCTGACCAATCAGCAGGCAGCACTGCTTTGTGCAGTATCCAGGGGGCGTTAACCGCCAGCCACTTCAGAGCGAAGCCTTTTCCCAAACAGTTTACACTACAACTGGGGACTGTATGCATCGTCTACATTACACCTTTATGATATAACAAGGGGATAAATCACACTCATGTGTGTGAGAGTGTGTGTGTGTGTGTGTGTGTGTGTGTGTGTGTGTGTGTGTGTGTGTGTGTGTGTGTGTGTGTGTGTGTGAGAGAGGAAAGCAGCAGCGTGGTCAGGAGTATGTGATAAAATATTTCTGTCACTAGGTGGCAGCATCACCCTGCGTGTGTGAAAATGTGAATTTTCTGCATGTTTTTAATAAAGTTATATTTTGTGGGTGTCTGTAACCTACAGCGATGAGTCGAACAGATCGTGTTTGTGTGTTTTGGTTCAAGCAGCTGCTTCAGTGGGCCAAAGGTCGTCCAGGCTCACCCTGTAAAGCACACACACACCTGTAGGTGGCAGTGTAAGGCCATCTGTCATGTCCGCTCCACCATAAGTTCACACACCTCCATCTCAGCAGTGAAACCCTGGTTAGAGTTCAGGCCTGAGACACAGCACCACCCTCAGAGGTCAGATGAAGGGTGAGAGTCTTACTGAAGATCCACCACTTTTACACAGAAGCCTGTTTCCAGGCAACAAGTATGTGTTTAATAATGCAGCCATCCTTATTGATCATCCAACCAAACACCGGATCATGTCCGACACGTTCCTAAAGAGACGAGGAAGCGTCACAGATCACCAGAGATTCTGTGACGATTGGGTTAATCAGTGCACTTCCTCCTCCAGTGTGTATTACATCACAGGGGCAGAAGATCTCAATGTTGCCTCAGATTCACTTAAATAGCCAAAGATCCTGGTTGGATCCCAGAGGAGACGCTGGTCCCTCGAGACTGATCCGGGAACAGTGAAGCTGTGGCGTCCGCTGTGACAAAGATGGCAGCACACAGGCGCTCCTATCGCTGGACTGTAGTTACATGAATCATAAAGACAGAAAATCAGTTCTCTTTGTTTCACTGGTGCATCACATCGTCTTCTACACATCGAGCTCATATTCTTCTTAAAACTGTGGCATTCTCAGTTTAAACATCTGGATTCCTGCAGAAGCCCTCTGTGAGCCCCGGGGGCTTCAAGGCTATTTGGCATTTCCTGCTGCAACAGCTGAGTTGCTCCTGGGAGACACGACATGAAGGGTCCGCTGGTGATTCAACCACAGTCCTCCTCATCCTGCTGCACTACCCAGCAGGAAGCTAGGGCACTGAGAGGCACGAGGGAGCAGCATGCCCTGACCCCTGCTGCTTCCAGCCTCCAGGACCTGCCCCACCTCATCTCACCTCTGGTTTTTGAGACAGGTGACAGCTCGGCCACACAGGTAAGGTAATGCTGTCACCCAAACTCAACCACACACAAAGTCTCAACGCAAGAGTCTGTTAATACCTGACGGCGGCGTTTGACTGTTTAGCCTCGTCACCTGACTGATCCTACTGGCACCAGCAGCTAAGCTAGGCCCACGGCGATGGGAACACAGGAGCAGGGTCATCTCCGCCTCCTCGCCCTGAAGTCTCCGCCTCCTCCTGCTGGTCCGGCACCTTCATGACAGTGATGTCACAGGTGTCACATGACACCCAGGACCTCAAATTGACCCAGAGATCCTTTTAAACTCAGAGACGAGACCAGAGAACAATGCGTCAGACAGAAAGAACAACAACGAGGGTCAACAGAGTTTTAGGGTACAGTCCATTTTTAACTCCTGAGTTCTTCGTATTTAGAGCCATCTTCTTATATATGTAACTGGCTGTTACAGTCTCGCAGCATCTGTGGCTCCATAATTTCCTCAGGGATGAATGAATATTGAATCTTCACTTTCATCAACACTGATTGCACTCCACAGACTGCACAACGCTGAAAACGACAAATTACCTCCAAATATCCACTCTGGAGTCTAACTCTGAACTCCAACCAGCGTTTCTCACACTGAAAACTCAGTTTCACTCTGAATGCCTGCACCCTGAGCTAATAAGCAGAAAGACATCAGAGATTCACCATGGCAACAGCCTCCAATCCAGTCCAATGAAAGCGGACCGTGAGGGAGAGAAGAGGGATTTTATTTATCCTCGTCCACATCGTTTGATGGACTTCTGCTTCACAGAGAAGCTGGAATCCAGCAGATGTTACGCACTGACCGACCCGGCGATTTACTGTCGGACTCACACTGGTAATGATGTGTTTGAACACCTGAACATATTCAAACACATTCAGACTGTCTGCAAGAGCAAACAGCACCTTTAGACTATGGCTGGTGTCAGTGGCTCTGTGATAAAGTGGTTCACACAGTCTGTGGTTTGAGTTCCAGAGCAGCCACGTCAGGTTAAATCAGCGGTGGCGCCCCCTGGATCTTAAAGCCCGTCAGACTCATTTTCACTCACCCGTCACTTCAAACATGTGTTTGGTTCAAACAGGGATTCCTGCAGAGAACTTTTTTATGTCAGCGTAATAAAGTCAGAGTTTTAATGAGGATGTGATCACAGCAGGATCGGACACGTGGCCACACACAGTCTAACCCTCGCTGCCTTCAGTCCACGTGGCCTCGCTCTCTGCGGTGTCTCAGCACAGCTCGGCCCAGCATCAGCAGGAAAAACGCAGTCGTCATGGCGGCATACGATCCCAGCACGGTCTGCACGGCGGCCGGAAAGTCGGGATGCGACAGAAGCGACTGGCTGCCAAAGTGGGGGTGCACGAGGAGGTGGATCTCTGCTGCCCGGCGCCCGTGCAGCCAGCAGTAATACACACCTGCAAGTGTAAAGACACCTCAGCAAACTGAGCAGCACAGAGATCATCATCATCATCATCGTCACCGCTGAACTGAAATATGATCCAGAGTCTAAATAAAAAATCTGAAGCCAAACACTGACTTCAGACGGAGCATCAGGTACGTCTGCGTGCCCTTCCTCACCTATGACCCCTACTGTGGGCAGTGACCACCCACCACACTTCCTGCCTGGGTGAGGCACTTCCTGTACAGGGAGGAGACCCCAGACGTGCACAGATTAGGTGGCAGGTCTGGGATCCCCAGGATTCTCCAGGGTTAGCTTCACAGCTTCACCTGCTGCCACCATAAAGTCCGGAAAAGGGTGGAGAAGACCCCGAGTGTAAAGAGTTATCTCAGAGTTATTCACAAAGAGACATCTCGAGTAAAGGTCTGGGATCCTCCACCAATGAGATGAGACCACCTGATGAGGGCGCTGTTCATACCTGAGTCCTGCGTTTGAGCCGGCTGGAACAGCAGGTGGTGCCCGGTGTCTATGAGCAGTCTGAGGTCTGCGCCTGAAGAGTGCTCAGACCTGTAGATGGGTTCGTTCCCTCGGTCCCAGGCGACCGCCATGTCAGGGCGCGCCCCGGGACAGCCCAGGGTGAGCACCTGCCCGTCGGGATGGGTCAGGTAGTACAGAGGTAGCCCGGTTGGCAGTGAGGCAGAACTGTGACACAGAAAAACCCAGAGGTGAAACATCTGGATTCAACAGCAGAGAGCACCGCAGGAAATCTTCAGGACACAATCTCAGAGATGATTCACGGAGACATTCGGACTCTGTGGTTCCAAGCAGGGCGACCACGTGTCCACGTGTCGGAGACGACAGGCGAGAGCGCGCGAGGGTCACCACAAACAAAACTTTACTGGCACAAAACACAAAAAGGAAAAAACTGCACAGGAACAAAGAGAAGACAAACACAAAGACTACATCTACACAGGGGGCTGACTCCAAGCCAGGACATGACAGGAAGTGACACGTACAGAAGAATAGCATGACCGACAGGAAACAGGTGAGAGTGAAGAGACTGTGTCATGACACCAGAGTTCAGCATGAATAACTAAATAAATGTCAGACGTCCACACACGGATGCGTCTCTGAGTTTTAGTTTCAATAACAAAATAAAACCATGACCCCCGTGAGGTGCAGCAGACGGGTTCACCATCACAGCGATGGTCACACAGCTGGGAAGGCGTTTAATCTTCAGAGAGGAGGATTATTGATCTGTAAATGTTTCTGCTGACAATCAGACTGATTGAGACGGGCTGTGGATCATCTTCAGTGTTTGTCTGCAGGTCCGTGGTGAACACCGAGGTCAGCAGGCTGAAGTGTTCACTGTGTGAAATGTAAACACAGCTTGAGACACATCCACAGACACAGCAGCGATTCCTGCACTCGATGACACAGCCTCATACTGAATACTGTATTATACGAGGTCTGCTGCTGTTGGGCCAAAGTATGCTAGTAAGCCTTTTTCATATCACCTTTGCCATTTACCAGGCCATTTTGTCAAAGTTTAGATAAATACAAGTTTCTAAATTTTACTAATTTCAAATTATTTAAGTCTGCCCGTCTAGTGTACAAAGTCTTACACGGTCTGGCACCAGTGAGTGATTTTATTAAAGTGTAGCAGTGTGACTGACCCACTGTGAGAGGATCTGCATCTGCACAGATGCTCTGTCATAGTGAAAGAGTTAGTGTAACACAAAGGGAAACAACTGTTAGTGTAATAGGTCAGTGCAGTATCAGGACGGTCATGTGCAACACAACTGATGTTTCTGTTATTGATCTCTGTCCTCTGTGACTCTTCTTGTCATCGTTCTAGTATAATGTGATCACGGTTTTTGTCCTCGTCACATGACCTGTAAATATGTCTCCGTATGTTTTTGCTAGTGTGTGTGTAACACCAGCCTGCAGAGGGTCTGCAGATGGAAATTAGCCCGAGGCTGTAATCTGGCTGTAATCCAGCTGTAATCTGGCTGTAATCCGGCTGTAATCCGGCTGTAATCTGGCTGTAATCTGGCTGTAATCCGGCTGTAATCCGGCTGTAATCCGGCTGTAATCCGGCTGTAATCTGGCTGTAATCCGGCTGTAATCTGGCTGTAATCCAGCTGTAATCCGGCTGTAATCCGGCTGTAATCTGGCTGTAATCTGGCTGTAATCCGGCTGTAATCTGGCTGTAATCTGGCTGTAATCCAGCTGTAATCTGGCTGTAATCTGGCACATTTACATTTGTTAGAATATTCATTAATGCCCATCTTTCTAAATAAAAAAAATTAGAATAACTAAAAGTAAAAATTACTGAAAGACACTTTGACCCCTGAAGATCGGGGGACGTCCAACCTGAGAGACATCAAGCTGCTGATTTGACCTCTGCTGACCTCTGACGTCCTGAGTAACAGGAAGTCTGTAATCGTGCGCAGTGACAGGCGTGGTGCTGGACGGGCGTCACACGCTCACCTGGACCCAAAGAGAGACATCAGACCGAGCAGTTTGGAGGGCGGGGCCTGGGACGGACACGTCACATGACAGCTTCTGACCTCCAGCTTTGCCGCGACTCTGCTTTGCTTTAAACCAAAGGCTCTTGGCACCGCCCCCGAGCCGCAAGAAACGACCGTCTGATTGGCCCGCCTGTAGCGCACGTTCAGGAAGCGGGAGCGTATGTAGCAGAGCCCGGCTCGGACCTGCTCGCCCGGCACGCCGCAGCGGTTGCACACGGACCACGGCTGGAAGCTGGTGAAGAGGCGGTACGGAGCGCTGAGGTCGGCGCTCTGGTCCCGTTTCCCGTCGCCAGCCTCTGACGCGAGTCTGCAAACATCATTGTTACTTCTTAAACATCGATTGATTATGAAGCTTAAACAAGCAGGTTCGTGGTCGTCATGAATGCAGCATGTACTCAGCGCACCTGCTGGTGAAGCTGAGCGTGGCAGCCTCCTGGACGTCCAGGTCGTAACCATAGAAGAAGTCTTTGTGGGCGGAGCCACAGATGTAGATGCCTGCGTCGTCGGGCCCAGCTCTGAAGATCAGCAGGCTGAAGAGTCGGATGGAGAAGCGACTCCGCAGGTCTCCGCTGTGAGGGACCTGGCTGGGATCGAGCAGGTGGTTGCCGTGGTGATCAGTCAGCGCTTTGGCGTCCTCTGATCGTTCCAGATGTTTCCGGAAAAACCAGACGACCGCCTGGACCTGAAACCGATATTTGAACCTTTTTCATCTGCACAGTTGGAAGAGGTTCTTAAATAGACGCTCCGGCTAGAGCCGCTACTCCTCCACAGTGAGCGCCTCCCGGTGAGGTGTGCCGGACGCCACGGTTATCCTCGGATGGCCACCGGCGAGGGGGAGGGGCGTCCTGATACAGTTACAACCATAAAGTCGTAAATGAAATCTAGACGTTTGATTTGTACAGATGGAAAACCAACAGGAACAAAATAAAGGTTGGTGGCATTCGTCATCGCAGTTAATGTTTAAGGCATCGAATGTCTCAGAGTCAGAAACTGTTTTCACTGTAAAACAGGAAGCTCACCTCCAGCATGCGCCCTCCTACAATCACAGACTAAAACTCAACTAAACCAACACTAACTGGATATTATAAAGACGACAGTGTCTCAGATACCTGACACCCAGGTGTGCTGTAGAAAACAGATGTTAGCTACTCGCGTACCTGCTCTGGTTTGCAGAGGCAGGGCAGCTCCACGGTGACTCCTGACAGGTAGGCCGCGTTGGTGAAGGTCAGGAAGGCAGGACACGCCGTTCTGGCAAACACGTCCTGTTTGTCTTCAGGGGCCTCGTAGCTCCACGCCTTTGGAGTCAGGAAGAGGAGGAAGAGCGGGGACCAGGATGGGAAAGGCATCTCTGAGGAGGAAACAGTTGTTTTCAGTCTGAAGAATGTTTACTTTCAAAGACAAACCGATGAGCTGAACTGTCCACTCCAACGACCTGCAGGAGCCTAAATATGACTGTGGGATCTCTGCTTCACTGGGTCCTTCTCAGCACCTCAGATCGCCATCGTCTTCTCTCCTGGCAGCAAAGCAGACAAACTTCAGCTCGGTAAACAGACATGCAGTATCGCATCAGCAGCGTCTTCAAACCAACACCCTGCAGCCCCATTGATTGGTTCCTGTCAGCCTGATATCAGATTCAAAGCCTGCACGAATCATGTGGAGGTTTCTGTGAGGGCGCCCCCTGCTGGGCTGCAGGTTTGTGACAGCAGAGCTTTTAGCAGTGGAGGAGTGAGGGCTGCACTCGGGGAAACACTTCACATGAGTGAAGAGCACTGCACGAAAGCTGGTCTATTCATCGTTCCCATTAACTCCGACGGTTTCTCTCGTTCGTTCATTTATCGAAACACAAACTTCAGAGAAACGTGTTGTGAATGAAGTGGGTGGATGGTGGAGCGGAGCCAGCCCTTCATGCTCAGCCCTTCATGCTCAGCCCTTCATGCTCAGCCCTTCATGCTCAGCTCTGATTCCAGCTCTGAAGTTCAGGAGCAAGTTTGAGCTCAGTGCTGGAGGGAGTCACACCCGTTCAGTTTCATCCTGCTGTGGGAGCAGTTCTATCCGCAGCTGTGACAGCTGGGTGTTTCCCAGCGTCAAGGTGATTTCTCTGAGAAGAAGAAGATGGCGCACAGAATCGTCCAATCACTGCACGGTGCCCGGCGAGCCCATGGCACAGAGCTGCTGCTGGCTTTCTTTTGTGGAGCTGGACGATCGGACAGCGGCAACACGGCAGCAGTGGACATGAAGCGACGCTGAGCAGCCATTGAAGTTCACGAAGAAACAGATTCTGGATCATCCCATTCTTAGGAGCAGGCAGCAGAAGGGAGGAATTCCTGATCCCAGAGTCGGTCCATATTCCAGGATGACAGTGGGACAGTTTGAGCTCCTGTTTTTGGAGTCGAGATCTGAGGAGCTAGCAGCAGCTGTGAGTCTGAGCTACGAGCACACCTGTCGCTGAATGCAGTGACTGATAAAAGCTTCGTCCTATAAAATTATGAGAACATGTAAGAGGATAAGATAAAACTTTATTAATCCCTCGGGTGGGTTCCTCTGGGAAATTCGGTTTCCAAAAAGCACATGTGAGTCTGAAACACATTTCAACAAATGAAATATTTTATGTGTGTAAAGACTGCAGAGGCGGAGGCTTCAACGAGTGCAGCAAAGACAAACTTGGAGTCAACAGTTATGCACAAAAACTCGCTCATGATGAAACAAACTCACATATTTTCACAAGGCGGGAGATTCTCGAGCAGCGAGCCGACTGAAGCTCAGCGTGTGGTCCAGGTGTGAGCAGGTGAGAGTAATGCAGCAGTGATGAGCAAACGTGTTTCTGAGGAAGGTGAGAACGAGTGCGCCTGCATGTGTGGCGCTGGAAGCGCCGAGCAGCTCTATGTTTCCTTCATTCTGCTCGAGTGTTTGCTGGTGTTAAAACGTGCCACTCTGCTTCCATTAGCGTTTGACATTTATTTCATTTGCTGCTTCGTTCTGTTCCCTGAAAACACAAACGTGTTAAAAAACATTTCTCTCACTTAATGCTGTCAGCGGGAAACAGACGTTTTACTCCAGGAAGGTCTCCCATTCAAACCAGCTCTATCCTCTGACCAGTTCATCTATCCTGTGTCGGGGTCGTGGAGGGACTGGGACATATCCCTACACCTGGACAGGTGGCCAACCCGACGCATGGTTAACACAGAGAGACGACGTTCACATCTGGAATCACCAGCTGACCGAACCCCACTAACTGCGTGTTTGGACTGTGGGAGGAAGTCAGAGGAGAACCTGGACCTTCTTGTGACAGCCCCACCACCACATCACCTGCTGCCACCTGCTTATGGCGAAACCACTACGTCTCTCATCTGAGCTTTAGTTTTATTTATTGGTACCAAATGGCAACAGCAGCCCTCCATCAATCACATGACCAACGCTGACGTTCACTGAGGACATGGAGGGAGGACAGCCACAAGTCTACACCTTCACAAACGTGTGCGTCTGTGTTTGTGGCTCATGCACAAACACAGACGCAGGAAGAAGTAGGGCATGAAATGAACTGGTGCCAGTGTTGTTCGTTAATACAGCGTCCACATCAGCACAGCGACGTCCTGAGCTCTCATCTGTGGAGATCACAGAGTGAACCAGGACGTTCTGGTTCAAACGACTTCCTGTTTCCTCTTTAGCAGGGCTGTAAACGCTCACCTGCACAGTCACCTGCACATCTGTCCTCATTACGGCTGCAGAAACGTGCACACACACTAACGAGGACTACAAAGATTTAATGCTGTGCAGCAGGTCTCGCCGGACTCTGTTATAAGAACTCCAAATGTCATTTCTGCTTTGTGCTAAGAATAATTCCTCGTGTTCAGAGAAAGACGAGGACGAGTGGGCTGAAGCAGACGTTTAATGGACCTTCAGAGCGAGCCCTGTGATGGCTGAGAGACAAACACTGAAGGACCTGAGCCGCAGAATCGATGCTATTAGTCAGTCAATAACCGGGGAGCGGGGTCCGATACCTGAAGCTGCATCGATGTGCTGTTTGTCTTTAGTTTGTCACGTTAAAGATGCACAGGGTGCAATCACACTGCTCTGATGAAGAGGAGTGCAATGAGATGAAGAGTGATGGAGTAACAATATTACACAATAAACTTTCTTTGACTGGTGAAGGGCGTGGAAACATCACTCCCCATGATCACATGTAAAACCTGAAGCGTGCAGCTGCAGATAACCTCGGCGGCGTGGAGGCTCCCTCGCTGCACCACCTGAGCCTCCAAATACAAAGTGGACCAACTGCAGTCCTGCAGAGCGGCTCAAAGATGAACAGAGTTTCATAAAAGCAGACGTGCTTTAATATCTGAAACCCACAGGACGGCACCCACACATCAATGGTTTCAGCTGCTGTTTTCTCTACGACGAGCCCCGGCGGGCTTTTAGAGTCAGAGTCAGCCACTCTGACTCCACTTTAAAAAATAAACCTTTTATTTCATAAATAGGCAGTATATACAAAGAAAACCTAAAGTGATGCCATGTGCACGTTACACATAACAGCAGGGGTTCATCAGTGGCAGCCTCGGGGAACAAACTGTGCCGGCTCGTTTCAGTAAACAGCGCTCTGCAGCAAAGCCTCCCTTCATCACTTCATGCACGTGATTTCTTTATTGTGATGAAATCAGCAGCCTCACCTTTACCTGCAGCGAATCCTGTAGCAGCAGCTGACGATTCATCTCACTGAGAAAACCTGATCCTCCATAAACGACCTGCTGTTGATCCTGTTCTTCCTCCAGCTGATCCATTTCACTGCTGTCTCCTCAGACCTGAAGTCCACCTCTCACCTCCAGCTCGCTCGTCTTTCACTGAACCCACAGAGACGTCCCTCCTCCCTGACTGGATCTGAGTCCATGTCCACACTAACAAGTTTTCATTTGCAAACTCTTCGTTTTGTCCTTTCGTCCACACTGAGACGGCGTTTTTGGAAGAGCTTTTTAAAAGGCTCTCCAAAGCAAAACGCCGTTTTGGCGCGTGGACCGCGAAAACTGAGGCAATTTTAAGTGTTACGATGGTCTGTCTCTCATCCGCTCCAGGAAAAACCACGAGGTCTAGCTCAAAACTAATGCTGTCCATCCCACGGACTAATCTCAAATCCCGTGGTGATCCTTCTCTGTGGCAGGTCCCAGACTTTGGAAAAGTCTCCTCTTAAATATGAGATCTGCACAAACACTTGAGCGATTTAAATCATTACTAAAGACACATTTCTATGCCTGGCTTTTAACACACTATGACCCAAGCATTTGAAATAGTTTAGTTATTGTTTTAATTCTTTTATTGTCCTATTATTGTTTTTTATTGTTATTATTGTATTACAATGTTGCTTTTTAAAACCATTTTTATATTGTTACTTTGTGCAGCATCGGCTGTTTGAAATGTGCTATATAAATAAACTTGACCTTGTTTAATGCCTTTTTCTCACTGTGTCAAGGCTTCATCACTGCAGCAGAACAGCTGTTTGTTAACCCGTGTTGTCCCTGAAAAAGCCTCTTTGTATCATGTAAATGTACATTATTTTCAGTTTTGGGTAACCTACCTGTTTTTTAACCTCTGGCCGTTCACCACTTACCTTTGTACTATTTCAGCTGTTCACTGGACTTGAGCAACGTGAACTGCAATGAATAACTGGAAAAACTGGGGGTGACGAGTAGTGTACACAAAGACACGTACAGTCCCGCCCTCATGCATACATATACAAATACAAAGCACTCCTCAGAGTGCTCAGAGCTGGTTTGCAGGGGTCCAGAGGTGAGGCTGAATCAACAGACCGTCCTCTGGCACATCCACCAAAACACAACCCTGGCGACACACCAACCGTGACCCAAGCCCCCCATGCCCCCCATGCCCAGCCAGAACCCCAGCCTGGAGCCAAAGCAGCCTCAGAACAGGAGGACTGCCTTCCTCACTGTGTTGGTGGAATATTACTTTCTCCTACTCCCTTGACAAGTGTGCACTACAACTGTAACCCAGTGATCCATGCCACTTTGTGAATTTGGAAACAAATAATTAAGCACTTTAAACTGAAACCACTATCAGTGAGTATCCCTGTTACATCTATAACCCTCCTCTCCTTCCATCACGTGCAGACGGAGCTTTCAACGTGTGGCATGAACTGGGAATTTGTAAACTAAAAGACTTGTATTCAAACGATACCTTCATGTCATTTCAACAATTAAAAGATAGATTTGGATTACCGTGCAGCCATTTTTTTTATATCCGTACACATCTGCCGCAGTTTGACAGCATGCCGTCCGACACCTTGGATAGATGCCTTAGTGATAGCCGGGGTCCGAAAGAGAGTCACATTATTCTATAACTCCCTACAGGAGATGAGTACACCGTCTACTCATCCAATTAAAGAGAAGTGGGAAAAGGAATTTGGGATCTCCCTATTCCTGTTTGTTTTTGGCAGGAGGTCCCGTCACTGTTTAATTCAGTATAAACTTGTACACAGGTTACATCACTCAAGGGAAAGACAAAATGTATCCAGACTCCCTTCTGTGGAAAACGTGACACATTATGGACACATTATCTCTAACATAGTTTTGCACTTCGGGGTTTTTGGTGTGACATCTTCACCCATCTGTCTAATATTCTTAACTCCAAGATTCATCCAAATCCAACAGTAATTATCTTTAGTTTACAACATGCTCAAAAAGGTCTTGTGTCATAGGCACTGATCATCGCAAAGAAACTGATCCTGCAGCTTTGGAAAGGCACAGAGGCTCCTGCGTTAAAGACGTGGCTCGCAGAGCTTACAAATACACTTCACCTTGAAAAAATAAAATACACCATGAATGGCGATGTGAAAGATTTTGAACTAATCTGCCGTCCTGTACTTGCATATCTTGGGAAAATGTAACTTTCTGGCAGTCGGGGAATTGGGGTCCAGGGTGGGTTTGTTGTTGTTGTTTTTCTCTTCTTCACTTAAACGGACTTGAAATCTACTTTAGATACGATCTAAATCATCGATTGGTGGATTTTTTGTTCGTCTGTTTATTTATTTATTTAGAGAAAAAGGAGCATAAGTCTCATTAACCTGTAACGACTGTGACACTTGCTTCTAATAAAAGATATTTGAAACAAACACCCTCAGAACCACAACCCCACCCTGGACCCACCCAGGAGCAGCTACCAGGCACAGACTCCCCCAGCAGCAACCACCAGAAAAACACCACCCAAGAGCCACCAAAGCCCCATCCAGGTCTACACCCCCCACACTGAAGCCCCCAAGAAACCCACCCCTAGGGAACCTGCAGAAGTGCGGTGTATTTAATGATTTCTCTCATCTTTTTGTTGTTTGTTATTGCTTACATTAGTATGACTAGCTTCTACAGCTTACACCAGCCTCCAACAGACCTCTGCGGTTTAGTCACTATATTAAACTCGTTCATATTCCTTCAGCATCGAGAGGGGAGCATTGATCTTAATCCATTCACGTCCCGTTAACGGGTGTGGCTGATGGGGGCCGGGCCTGTTAGCGGTATCTCAGGCCTTCTGGTTTCTCCTCAGATTAAGCAGCGTAGACGCTGGGAGGTCGAGGCAGTTAGCACTGGGCTGATCCCTCACCCGTCGGCTCTAAGTTCTGCACAGCCTGCTGGGTGAGACCCATGGGATCAGGGTGAGTTAAAGGACCGCTGGTCCCACCAGACTGACAGTGTTCTCCAAGGTAATAAAGATATAAGGTTACATGTTTTAACCTCACACCGTCCAATCACACTGCTCAGAAGGATTTTATCGGAGCACTCACACGTTTAAATTTCCAGATTCTGGTTTTGTTAAATCTCAAGCGAAAGCCTTCATAAATCAGCTTCTCCAGCAGCTCCCCTCTCATCCTCTTCATTTTTCTCCACCCTTCATCCATCCGTGAAATCACAGCGTCACTGAAGCCTCAAATACATTTAACGCTGTCACCTCCTCGCGTTCCTCTCTCCTTATATCTGTCCTGCTCTGAATATCCTCACCCTCTGCAGTCTTCAGACTCCAAACCCTCAGACGGACGCGCTGATATCACTGACATTTACTCTGCTGTTAAAGTTTAATCTAATTAAACTCATATGCAGCCTTCACCTCCTTACTTCCTCTCCTCCTCCTTCCTGTTGGATTTCCCAATTAAGTTGAATGTCAGGTCAGCCCAAACTGAAGGTCTTCATTTTATTCACATCATTGCATCACCCTCTGCAGCTCCTGCATTTCAGCCCTTGAGCTGATTTCTGATCACTTGAACAATCCAACATCTTAAACAGCTGCACCGCTCAGATTCCCTGCAGTCTTTAAATGCACCATCAGAGCTGGACTGAATAGATTTGATTAATAAGAGCTTCTGCTGTTTTTGTCAGACTAACGGTCCCATCACAGCTGCGCACAGACTGTCTGGAAACCGAAAGGGTTTTGATTGGATGATAGTATCGATATCCATAAACCAGCCCGTTCTCCCCGGTGCCCTAATGATCTACCGGAGACTCCAGACTTTGTTTCTGGGAATAATTTTAGAGCCATCCATGAGGGTTTTATACCTGAACACTCAAAGATGAATCTGACAACTCTCAATGAACTTTAGCCTTTAAGAACCATCATGTCCCCATATTTCATTCACAAGAGCTCACACAGCTTCAGACGGCTGGAAGGACAGGCAGACGGACAGCCTAATGGATGGATGGACAGATGGATGGACAGATGGATGGACAGATGGATGGGTACTTTATTGTACGTACTTGACTCAAGCCATGTTTTTATCATTTATTGTGAAATGCAAAGGAAATCCAGTCGAATGGTTTACTGACTGTGGTCGTCTTTCCTGATTGTTAGCGTGAGAATGTTCGTGTTACACTGAATCATGGGCCAACTCATCTCCCGTGCAACATGTTTATTTTTACAGAAACCTGCAAAGACAGAAATGTCTGATTAATCAGTTCTTTGGGCGCGCGGGCTGCACGCTGCCTCTTCATCACTGACACTTCTTCTTCTCGTGTCGCTGACTTTATATAAGTAACTTATACAGTTTCATATTCACATGCACCACTCTTATAAACTGCTTAAATCACAAAAATACATTTTACTATGCGCATGAATAACATAGTGAACTCTGATTAGTTTTATCTTGTTTTTACTTCTGTTTTAATCTATTTATGAACCTGTCTTATTAACTGTATTTATTCAACTCTATCCCTTTCAAATAAACATTTTTCTTGATATATTTCTATAGCATTCACTCTTCATGAACTAAACATAAAGCAACTTACATTTCTCTTATTGTGCAAAACATATTACGTGTGGCTTTAACCCAACAATATACCTGCAATGAACTCACAAGCTTTAGGTACCGTCTAACACTTGGATCGGCACAGGCTAACAACTGGACCAACTTGGAAATTAGCTCTTTAGCTTAACATTCGCCACAAAAAAAACATTTATCATTAATCGCCACTGCTGTCTGTCACTTTTAGAACCTCTGTTTTATATTACCAACCACCCAGCTTACCTGTAAAGACAGAGAAATGTCTGATTAATCAGTTCTGTCGGCGCGCGGGCCTTACGCTCAGTGTTGCCAACTCCTCAGTAAGGAAAATCGCTATTGGCTGTCCTAAAAGTCGCTAGAAGTCGCTGAATGACGTTATCACCTAATTTGCATAATCGGTCATGCTAATGTAATTGTAATCTATGTTGTTGGAGAGAGAAATAACATCGTGGACGAGACATAAAGTGAGTAAAAAACGTCCTAAATGCATTTAGAGTTTATTTAGAACTACAAATTAAATTTCTTTTAGCAATTATTGTTTTTTTGTAATGTCACAATTCCAACCCTGCTCCTTTACCCGGGCTTGGACCGGCAAAAGTGACCCGAAATAGGCACTCTGGTGGAGTTACTGTGTGTGTGTGTTTATAAGTAGTTTTAAACCTTGTGATCCACAAAACAGCAACAACAGTAAAAGAGTAAAAGAAGAACTGACTGCGTTACAGCACCCGCTGCTTGTTGAGAGTAAAAGCGATATGCGCTTTCACGTCTTTTTTTTAGCGACTTTTTTTTAGAACAAACGTCGCTAGGGGGTCTGAAAACTCGCTAAATATAGCGACAAAGTCGCTAAGTTGGCAACACTGCTTACGCTGCCTCTTCTTCTTCTTCAGTCAAGTTTAACGGCAGCTTGCATCCAAAACTGTTGCATTACTGCCACCTCCTGGCTGTTAATCATCCATCATTCCTGAATCCTCAGATCCTCTTGATGAGACCAGTGTTTCTCAAAAAACGAAAAACCACCACTGTCCCTTCACCATGACTCTCTAACCACTCGTTCAAACGTTCCCTTCCACCACTCATTTCACCCCACATCACCCTCCTGTGACTGGCATACTTCCTGCAACTAAGGAGCACATGCTCAACCGTCTCCATATCAGTGCACCCATCACACAACCCAGTCGGATGTTTTGCTAAAAAGAGAACCATTTACAAAGCAGTGGCCTGTTCGTATTCTGACAACAACCTCCTCCTGTCTCTTCAATCCGCTACTCCTCTTAGCTTCTATTGTGTTTTGCACCCTATATAAATGTCTCCCTTTTGTTTCATTATCCCATGCCATTTGCCAGAAGTTCCTACTTTCTGTGCCAACTACACTTTTCCCTTCAGATTTTGATGGTGGTATCTGTGCATCTACATCAGGGGTGTCCAAACTCCGGATCCATTTTTAATTGGCCCGCAAGTAATTTTATAAATAGAATCGAATATGGCCCGCACTTCAACTTTTGCTTGAGTGTATTGCACTTCTTAGTTTTAACACCAGGGGGAGCTACTGTCGATCGAGGCAGTTGCTCCACCAAAAAGGACAATCACAGAAGAAATTTAGCCCAAGTTAGTTACATGGCATGGCAGAACCAAAGAAGCGAAAGGTAGAAAGTGAATGCAGAAAATTTCAGACATGGTGGGAGAGTGAATATTTCTTCAAAGAATTCAAGGGGAAGTGTGTCTGTTTGATCTGCACTGAAATTATGGCAGTTATGAAAGAGTATAATGTACGACGTCATTATGAAACCAAACATCAGGCCTATGCATCCTACACTGGTGCTGAGCGAGAGCAGAAATTAAAGCAAAGGGAAGCTCTCCTGCGGGGTCAGCAACAGTAATTTTTTCGTGCTCAGAAGGTCCAGGAAAAGGCTACAATAGCAGCTATGAGGTCGCCCAACTCATCGCAAGACATGGCAAGCCTTTTTCAGATGGAGACCTCATAAAACACGGCCTCGTTAAAGTCACCGAAATAATGCGCCCGTCAACAACGTCAGCATGTCCAGAAATCCAGTTGTTGAAGACTTGTCAGCCAACATTAAACTGCAACTGTCTGATAAAGCTGTGCTTTTGATCTTTACTCCATCGCATGCGATGAGAGCACTGATGCCACAGACGCCGCACAGCTGCTATTTTTTTGCGGGGAGTGGACGAGAGCACGAGCACTTTAGGTGAGTAAAAATATATTCCACAGTAGCCGTGTGTTAATGTGCAGGTACACATGCTTCAAATATCAATAATGCGCATCAATTCTGTCACTACCCTGCTTTTGCACACCACTTTCTTATATGCGCTTTTCTTGTTAACACACAGAGTACACACCGCTGTGCACTGCCCACGTACACGCAAAGTCAGCTGATCTCATCTGATGCAGATTTGCTCCTTGATCAAGTGACATTTGTCCGGATTTTTGGCACGAGTGGCGATCAGC
>NC_140458.1:137500-310000 GCF_963576455.1 Neolamprologus multifasciatus | reverse complement strand
TTGGATCGGCACCAAACAGGACAAGAACAGACTGCAGCGCACGGCGAGGTCTGGTGCAGCCAGCACCGCTGCAGCCCTGACACAACTCCTGCTGTCAGGAGCTTTACAAACATTCATGTCTGAATGTGCAGCCTCGTTCTGCCTGTCATCCACTGTTTCTGTTGCACATAAGGAAGACCTGAGGACCTTGCAGTGTGAGTGCAGGCCGGCACATTACAGCTCTGCTCTGCTCTGACTGCAGCATGCTGTTCATCCTCGCAGTATGCACGGGCCTCCCAGCTGCTCCTCCTGCTGTTTGCGCCTCTGAGCTCTGAGTTTCTTCAGTGCAGATCCATATTTGTGTGTGAGAGCTATTTTTCCCTCTGTTGGCTTAAAGATGATCAATCTGCTGCTGTTGTCTTTACACAGAGTTGTCTTGTATTGTGTAGCGCTGTTTTTGGTTGTGCTGCTTTATCTGTTTGATACTTCATGTTTAGTATTGGGAGCTGCTCTGATGTTTCTCATTCATCACATATCAGTTTAACTAACAGACATGGACCACCTGGATCAGCACTGCGGTACGGTCCATGCTACGCATCGGGTCCAGCAGGTTGCAGAGGTCAGAGCCAACCTGTTTGTTTGTGGCCTTTCTGTCTGCCTCCAACCAGAGAAACGCTCAGTTGGGCTAAGATCAGCTTGAATAAACTCCTGGCTGTGTGTTTTATCTGTATTATGAAACACGCTGACTCTGACTGCATGTAGACAGTCTGTCTCTGAACACGCACACAGACATGTATACACATGCAGACACACACTCATCCCCCCTCCAAACGCCTTCGACGCTTATTCCCCTCTGATGCTGACGGTGGAGGACCAGCGCACAGGCTGCAGGCCCGGATGTGCTGTCTACACTGGCGGTTTCTCACCCTTTACTCACCCCTGCTGCTTGTCATGTGTTTCTTTCTGTTCTCAGACTAACCTCCCTGTTGGAGCTCAGTCTGGGGGGAGTTTTTCTCCTTATCTTTCCTCATGTGGTGCATTTTCCATTGTTATACCTCTCTGACCTGTCTTCCCCATGTGATGTTTGTGTCATGTATGTATGGTCGGAGGGTAAGATGGCGCCGCCATTGCGTGCAATAGGTCGGCAGCCTTAACATGAAATTTCCAAATCGTGGGACTAATAAAGGTTTATCTTATCTTATCTTAACACCTCAGAGTTCGTTCTGCTGCTTCGGGCACATCATCATAAACACTCGTGTCCCAGTGCTACTGGCACTGCTTTGGATCACGAGCTGTTCCACGTGGCTGTTCCACGCCACGAGCTGTTCCACGCCTTCTCCATACTTTTCTCTTGATTTTGGCCTCAACTGTCCAAAGAATGTTTTCCCAGAGCTGTGCCGCCGTTTTTAGATGTTTGTAGCCGATCGAGCCTTTCTATTCTCTTATGGCTTATGAATGGTTGCACCCTGCAGCGAACCCTCTGTGCTTTGTGTCATACAGTCTGCTCTTTATGCTACACTTGGGTGTCGCCTTCCTCCTGGAGAGTGTTGTTCCCTTGACGTTGTGAAGAGGTTTCTCTGCACCGTGATTCTGCGAGCATCCACCACCGTTGTCCATGGGCGTCCAGGTCTTGTTGCCTTGCTGAGTTCACCAGTGCTTGCTTTCTTTCTCAGGATGATTTTGTCTCTCCTAATATTGCAGCAATTTCTCAGACGGGTTTTTTCTGTTTTTGCGGCTTGTTTCAGAGCTGACTGCATGATGTCTGTTCACAGCAAAATCTTCCAAATGCAAGAACCAAACATCAAATCAAATCTTTAATCTTCTTAACTGATGATGACATAACGAAGGAATTGCCCACATACATGTTAAAGAGAGGAAACTCTTAAATCCTCCAAGTTTCAAGTTGCATTGTCATGTACAGATAAACAGTGCAGCCACATTTACCCATAACTTCATTAGTGCTCCTCAGCTTTACATGAGCATATAGAAGTGTGCAGTTAAATTAAGAAGACAATAACAGAAAATTGCAGCAATAATAATGATAAAGAGAAAAAAGACAAAAAGTATTGAATATTTAGAGAATTTAATCATAGTTTGTGCAAGAGTATTTATTATTTTTCCTCCAGTTTGAATGTAGATACCCTCGAATGAAAGCTGAGAGTCTGCACATGTGGAGCTAACAGAGAGACGGGTGGAGAGGAGGAAACCTCCGCTGCTCAGCAGAGGCTCCTCCTACGATGCCTGAGCACATCTGGCACATCACCAAAGACCTCAATCATTTTTACGGAGCCCTGTGTGAAAGCTGCAATGTTCAGACACCACCGGGGTCATCATGAGGGCCCGTGGCACCCACCCACAGCACCACCTGTTCACACCTCTGTCCTCAGGCGAACACAGTCTGAATCACAGACAAAACAGAGCCTCAAACAGCTTCACAGGCCATCAGACTCCCGAATTCTCCCGAACATCAGGACCACGACGGCTGCTGTGCAAATACTAGGTCACTTCTCCCAGTGGGGACAAAACGGCAACGAAGACATCATCCTCAGACATCGGAAAGTCATTCTTTCATGAGCTTTGCACTGGGTGGCAGTGCTTACTGAAGATGCATCGTTTGAGTGTCATAATAAGTCAGTGGGACACCCCGATGTTCCTGCCTCGGTCTCAGGTCCTGTTGGTTTACAGTAAATATTTGCAGACGTGTGCTGCAGAGGAATGAACAGACTGAAGGCCAGCAGATGATTTGGTCCATTATTGAAAGCCCACACACAGAAACATAATCAGCAGGTAGCAGAAATGTCATTTGGGTAAAGGTCAGCAGGCTTTTTCCTCGGCGGCAGCTCTTTGTTTGTCTCATCTCGTTGTTCTGACTGCACACCAATGAAGACCCTCATTAAGATTCCCCGTGTGGGGATCAAACAGAGGATGCTCACTCTGCATCTCCACCCACACTGGGACGGATTCATTGTGGGAAACAGAAGCTCTGCAGGCATCTGCTGCTGGTTCCTGTCTGAATGCTGATGAAGGCTTAAGCCCGTTCCTCCTCACGCTGACCCTCCACCTGCCTGGAAAGGATGTTGGTGTAATTGTTGTGCACTTATTATCTGGTGGTGTCAGGCTTTCCATTATGGATGTTTTTGATCTGTGCTGGCAAACACGCACATACGACAAACCGGCAGGACCCAGGGTTCAAAGACTTCCAGCACAAAACTTTAAAAGAAGTTTCAAACACAAGGAAACCAGGAAGGTGAAGACAGGCGAGACCTTCACAGTGAAGGAAAACAGAAATGTATGCTCAGACTGGGAATCATGACAACGTGTTCACCTTCCTCATCCTCATCTGCCTTTGTTGTTGCAGCATGTGTCATCGTCTAAAAGGATGTGTTTCCTGATTGGATGTGTGAGGGTGGTGGGCGGGGCGCATGGCGGCATCCTGCCACAGATTTGTGCTCAGGACGAGCGTCTCCTGCGTACAGCCTGTGATTGTATGAAAGACGCAGATTGAACCTTTCCACAGCGTCTGCTGCAGCAGTGCGGGGCGTTCGACGCACACGAGGACGCTGAGAGGCTCGTCACTGTCTCGTCATAAAGTCACGGCTGGCAGCGTTTCACACGATCCTCCATCGCGCTGTCACGCCATGGATAAGAAGAGATTTCCTGCCCCAGAGTCGCTCCCCCGCTGCAGTGATTGAATGAGGCTGTTAGCGAGTGGACGTCCGTGTCATAAATCAGTGGAGAGTACACAGTGCTGCTGGCTCACAGGCCCATCTCAGTCACTGATGCGTCCCAGGCTCATTTCTGGTTTGTAAACTGATTCATGGGACTAATTTTATTTTAAAGGTTCAAACTCGAGTAGAGTGGCTGCAGAAAACTGCAGCTGTGCTCGTGGAGCCAGTCGGCTTCTTCAGCCGTGGGCAACCACGTCAGGGCTGGTGCTGTCCACCTCCTCATGCTGGAGACACTTTAATGTTTGCCTCTGTGATGCTGATTAGATGCTGTTGTGTCGTCTGGTCTTAGCTCCACTAGCTCCTGAGCATTGTTTCCTCTGCTGCGTCTTTGATGCTCTTCCAGTATTCCTCCACCTGCGGTCGTGGTGGGACTGTTCTCGCGTTGTGTCACTAAGAGTACATGTTGGACGGTTCAGTGCAGAACATCCTGTTCATGTTTGTGCAGTGGCTCCTCCTCGCTGTCCTGTCCCTGCTCTGGTTCCTGATGTGAGTTTAATGAATCACCTTCAGCTGTCATCAGTCGTTGAGTCTGCTCCGTGGACCCTGCTCTTCTTATTCCACTGTGCTACCGTCTATTAATCAATTCATTTATTTTAAGATCAAAGAAAATTAATCAGCAAAATGTTTTGATAATCAATGAGCCATCTTCCAATTTAACAAATGCACGATGTTACGACCTTTCCGGGAGAACACAGGAAGGATCAGGGTTCAAAAACCGAACAACTTTTCAGTGTGTGCAGGACGGATGATCCTTTAACATCCAGTCATTCAGCACACGGCAGTCACTCACTTAGACGCCCGTCAGCACAAACGTGTTCACCAGCCTTCAGCTCAGGAGCAAAAAGACTCCTGGGTGAAAAACGCTCGAGTTGATTTTGTCTGTCCCGTTTGGATCTTTAGGCATCAGAATTGTTGTCTGAAGGCAGAAAGATGCCCAGTGGATCATCATGGCCATATTGGTCTATTTGATTGGCCTTTATTATAATTATGTATTTATTTTATTTTCAGTTGTTACGGGACAGACATGACTGGGGAAACGACAGGGAGACAGAATGAATGAAAGAGAGGGAGAGAAAGAGGGGGGAGAAGAGAGTGAGAAAGGGGGAAGAAAACAAACAAACAAAAGTAGTAGAGACATATTTTAATAAAAAGCCACGTCTCAAGGACTCGTCTTTCTGGTTCTGGTCATATCCACCCATCAGCAGGCAAATAGGTGAGGAGGTCAAAGGTCTTAGCTGGCTTAGTCACAGAGTCAAAAACTGTCAGCCTTCTTGACCTCTCTGAAGGTCAGAGGTCAGCATGTCATGGAAGCAGATCAATATGATGGAACTTAAGCCTGGGGGGAGGGGCACACGACCTTCCCCCGTCAGGTCCATCGGCTCTCAGCCACTCGCTGGGTAACGTTAGGCTGCTTTTCTCAGCTAATGTTAGCTTGTGTTGCTAACTGCTGATGCTGGGAGCCGAAGGAGGCGCCGAGGTCCAAAGAGCTTAACCAGAGGAATCGGCCCACGGCTTGTTAGAGGGATGCTGTCACTGTTTAACTGCAGAGAGCTTCCTCCACGTGAGCAGAGCACAGCGAGCAGCCTGCACATGCATGCTGGACATACGAACTCTCTTCACCTAAGAGGCATAAGCACCATGCATAACCTAATCAGCGGGTCGATGAAAGCAGATGCAGGTCAGAGTGCAGATAGGATGAGGGTGAAAGGAAGCACACACACACAGACGTCACACTCTGCACAGGTGACATTTCCTTTGGCGTTTATCTCTCCTCAGCGGCGAGCTGGAAATCAGAGATCAGTGAATTTATCAGCAGAGTGAAATCTTTCCTTCCTGTTTGGAAACCAGAGTGGGATCAATAATGCGATTTATTTTTCTGTGAGTGTTTCCAGCAGTGTGACACGAGCACGGATCAGTGACTGCTCCGACACGAAGCTGACGAACGCTCTGAGCGAGGCCGCCGCTCGTGCACACGGAGGCCGCCGTGCTCGGTGACCTGCTGCTGCTCTCTGCGCCTGCCGCACTACAACAACGTAGTTCAACATGTAGTTCATGTATATTCAGCTCCAGTGAATCATTAACACAGTGGGCTGAATATATTCTCTGAATATAGACCTAGCACAGACATTCTGCAAGTTTGTATTTGGATGATTTCCTTGTTGTAACGATGCTTCTTGGCAATAAATCTCACAGTGTTGGAAAGGCTATTTATTCCCCATGAAAGGTGGCACGTTTGTAAGGAAAAAATGGGCAATGACAAACTTGCCAAATCTCCTCTGCCAACATCTTTTTCTGCTAGTGCTAATCGAGTGCAGCATTATGTGGAGCCCTAGTTTCCTTTTCAGATAGAAGGCCAAGTTTCATATAACGGGCGATGTCAGAGACAGGCTGTAGATGACAGCACAAGACGAGCGTTTCCTGAGCAGCCTTTAGTGCAAAGAAACTGTTGCATCAAAGAAATCCTTCAAACACAACTTCCTTTGCTCTTTGAGCCACGTTTATAATTCATGGTGATAAAGGAAGAAGGGGAAACTCTGCACGTCCGTTTGCTGGGCAGACCTCTGATTATCCACGCGCTCGTTACTGATTGACTTTATTTCAGAGCTTCTGTCTGCAGAGCTGCTTTGAAAACATGTCCGATGTGTTTCTATTAACATTTCCCACTAATGGATTATGGAGGTGTTTGGGGGAAGGGCTCCTTACTACTGCAGTGAGGTCCTCAACTCGATGAAGAGTTCACGCTCAAAGCACTTACTGACGAGCTGAATAAGACAGGAGTGCATGCCGCAGGCTCGGAGCTCGTCCAGCTAACTTCAGTTTCAACTCGCTGTTCTCACTGATATCACTTCTTAGCAGGCTATGTTGCCATGGTAACTGTTGCTTTGGAGCAGGTTATGCTCCTGATAGGAAGTCAGCGGGGATGAAATCACTGCTGACTGACCAATTAGATCTCTGGAAAACAGCAGAAGCTCAGACAGTCACAGGGTCTGGAGGTTCGTCTTTATCTGGGGAGCCAAGAGTGCCGTTCACAGAGAGCTGCAGTCACAGCACTGTGAGGGGGTGTAACGTTATCCTTCTATCCTGGATCGCCCCAAGTCTTCCCAGCTGTGACAAATGTCCTGGGGTTCCTGCATTTACTCAGCCTCTCTGATATGTAAATGTAGTGTTTGTAATGTGGGAAACCTGAGAGACAAAATGTTTAACCCACGAGAACACAATGTCCAGATGAATAGGACTTCCTTACCTGGATGAGCAACTTTTATCTTCCTTTAGAAAATGTTGTCAGTATATGTCCATGTTTCTGATTGGTCAGCAGCTCTGTTATGTCAGTGTGCCATAGCTGGACTGATAAACCAAGTTGATAACAACCTTTATGTGACCGGTTAGCCTCACTGAGGATGTCTGACAAGCCAGATAAACAGAAGATATCCTGGATAAATATATGGATATGCTGAAGTGGACTGAGATGAAAGGAACTGGCCCCAACGAGGCGTTCATTGAAACTGACCTGAGATCAGCAGTTGCCTGTTTAAATCTGAACCTGCACTGCTTCCTGAACGATGACAGAAAACACTGATGAGCTCAGACCGATCATCATATCTTTATTCATTTAATAAGCACTGAAAATATACAGTTTAAAACTCAAGCTGAAGCAGAAGGTCTGTCTGCACTGACGACAAGCGAGCGTAAAGTTCGGTCTGTGAGTGCAGAACACTAATGTGGCTGCAGCCTGGGTCACATGACTCAAATCGCTCCAACGTATTTACGATATGACCAAATATGTGCGGTTAAAGCACAGCATCGTCATCATCAGGACGTTTTTCCTCCAGCTGCGTCGTGTGAGCGGCGTGGGGCGGCGTGGGTCAGTCACTCGGGTGCTGAGCTAAGTGCAGTCCACAGTAAAACACAGAGTACATTTATAGATATCTATATATATATTTAACAGACTCTGCCCACCCCACACATCAGAAAGAGTAACAACAGAAACACCAATGAAACACTTTTTTCCTCTGTTCATAAAGATATAGAAGAACAACAGCAACACGTTAGTTTTCTCTTTGTCAGGTCAGAACAGGTCAACATTCATGTGGTCTGTAAATGTAAACTAACACGTTACAGCTGGTGACGAAGAACAACCAGAGAGGTCACATGATCGTGTGTCACACGTTCAAACAGAAAGCTGTACACGCTCCTCTCTACGTGCTACGAAAGAACGGCGAACAGGAGGAGAACGTCACGGACAACGAGCTCGCGGCAGCTTTAGAGCTCCAGAAACGGAGCCCTCGATGCTCCTACACACAGTCTGCTAGGTTTGTACGAAAGGCGACCTGTGCTCAGAAACCACCTGAGAGCAGCACACGTCCACGGAGAATTTCAACCACGCCTGAGACTTTTACGCCGATGACTCTGGGTCCTCCTTTGGACCTCCAAACCAGCTTCAGCTGGAAGGAGTCCTGGAAGTGCTACTGCATCACAGTCACACCAGGAAGTGATGCAGCGTGTTAAATACTTGACTTCATGATGGAGATGTTTGGAAAACAGCAAACAAACTCGCTTCAGTTTGAGCTGTGGGTGGAGGTCACAGACCACCTTCATCAGTCCAGAGTAGCAGGTATACATCCACCTGTGGCTGAAGGCACCGCTGCAACCGTGCTCTGAAGGCTGATCAGTGTTCTGCATCGGCACCGGGGCCGAGGCAGACATGAAGCCTCATTTGTTGTCATACCAGAGGACACTTTTATCCAGTTTACTGATGACCTGAATCGTGCTGCTTAAAACCAGACAGCTTTGTTGACATAAAGGAGTTCGACAGATGGCTCCCTGAGCCCGGATGTGCGAGAAGTTTTCCTTCCCACGGTTGCCCAAGTGCCTGCTCAGAGGCAGTCGTCTGATTGTTGTTGCTGTTGTTGTGATTTTGAAATGAATATTTGTGAGTAAACTGGTACCGTGTGTGCATCACAAACATTATTGTAAGTTTCATTGTATATTATGTATTTGGGTGATATGGGGCAGGAATTACTCTGTTTTTCCATCACGTCTGGTTTTATCATGTGATCTGAGACAGTGAATCCAGATGCACAGGGCTCAATAATGAATGTAAGACTACATATTGTGTAGAACTGGAAATTCTTCATAAATATTAAGTATTAGTACTAAATGTGTGATTTAAATGTACTGAAAAAAATCTAAACTGGACTGAGATCCACATATTTTCAGTTTCACTGGTTTCAGGATCGACCTGTCATACAAATAAGAAAAGATATTCAGATGAGAGATTGGCCATTTCTGAAGAGGTCGTATCTTCCGTGGGAACGAGTGCTGTTCACAGACGGTTTCAGAGTACAGGTCTGAACTAGTATAACTAAGAGCAAAGCACCATAAAACACATCCAGCCAGAGAGCGAGGTTTAGTGACAGACTTCACTTCGTATTTAAGGCAATGTAAGTTAATTGAAATGTTTCTCTCATAACGAAAGCTAAAGTAAACCAACAGAAGCATTTAAGGTGCTGCTAAGAGTGGCTGCAGCTAACGAAACCAGGCAAAACCAAACTGTCATGCTCGTTCTGAAAAACAGACCTGTTTCAGTCTTAACGAATCGAGCAAACCCAACTTCATAGAGAGACACAAATATAAAAGCAAAGAGGATACTGAGACGCGAACAGAACACGCAAGTTCTCAAAGGCCGCACAGTTTACAGAACAACCAGCATCCAGCTAAACGTAGAACCCATCTCATACAGATGAGTCTCAACGTCTCTGATTCATCCTCGCACTTCTGTTAGATAAACTTCAGGAGACCAAGGACTCTTTAATCAGATTTAGTGACAGAGAATAGAAATGAAAGTTCAATTTAAAGCATCACAGTCACACTGATCAGAGTACAAACACCAACCGATGAGCGTTTCATAGGGTTTGTTCTGTTTTTGTCAGTGGTACCTGAATGTCACACCAACATGCTCTGTGCAGTCCAGTGCTGTCTGAAACTGTGCAGGATGGTAGGAATGCTCATGTGTTCCTGTTTCACAGCTAGTTTCCTCTTTAAGAGACCAAGAAGAAAGAGAGAGAGAGCCCCTTTGTCCCTTGGATTGGGGTCGGGGCACTGCAACCCTGTCCCCCATGCTCCGCCCCGTGGGGCTGGTAACACCCCCATTGTTTAAAGACCCACAGTTCAACTCTCCCGAACCCGACCTGCCTCTATATCCAAAAACCTGACAGCAGTTGCAGTTCAGTGTCCAGAGGTGGCATTTCCTGAACATCTGGGGTCATCTGACCCCTGTCAGGCCCACTCTGGTTGCACCTGCGAGGTGTTTGAAGAGGACTGCTTTTGTGAGGGGCGCTATTTTATGGCTTCAGTAAAACTACGTTTTCCCGTTTCCACATCGGTCTGTATGTACAAGGACGGCTGTAGCTCCAAGTCTGAAAAATGAAGCCAGCGCTGAAGTACCTCAAACCTGCATTGCCTTTAAAGTCCAGCAGGGGTTGACTGTTTGGTCTATAAAAGTCTATGAGAAAATGAACATCTTGTTCAGTTGATCTCTGAGCTCAGTGAACTCTTTAGTGATGAGTTTATGGTCTCAGTCGCTACTCAGGTCTGACTAGATAAAGCACAATGTTCGTTTTGGGGATAGCGGTCCCAGTAGAGTCACAAAGAACCGGGACATCGGGGTTGGCCTGCTACTCTGAGTGACCAGTGTACCTGGTGTTCAGAGTCAGATCCAACCCTCGCTCATCACTTCGTCTCAGAATGATGAAAGATAATGAAAAGTCAAGATTGATCTTCACATCATCCATCTTTTATATTAAATCTGTGACCAGTGGCACAGGGCTAGATTTACTGAGCTGCAGAACTCAGGGGCACACACAAACATTTACAGGGATCATTTTCAGTGTTTATGAAACTGAACCTTTACCTTTTAATGTTTGTCCTTGTGTTGTCAGGTATCGTATGCCTAACCCTTAGAGATCAAAGTCGTTGTTGCCGGTTACCCTCATTAACCCTACACTAGCAAAACATGTTATTAAAAAAATGTTCCTCTAAGTCTTGGCTGAAGACAAGAAAATAATTCAACTTATAAACATTTGTAAGCAAAAGTCTTTTTGTTTTTTTCTAAAACACAGGGTACGGGTAGGAGTTGGGGGCAGGGTAGCAGTCGGGGTCAGGATAGCAGTCGGGGGCAGGGTAGCAGTCGGGGGCAGGGTAGCAGTCGGGGGCAGGGTAGGAGTCAGGGTCGGGGCAGGAGTCGGGGGCAGGGTAGCAGTCGGGGTCAGGGCAGGAGTCGGGGGCAGGGTAGGAGTCGGGGCAGGGTAGGAGTCAGGGGCAGGGTAGCAGTTGGGGGCAGGGCAGGAGTCAGGGTCAGGGTAGAAGACGGGGCAAGGTAGGAGTCGGGGGCAGGGCAGGAGTCGGGGTCAGGGTAGCAGTCGGGGACAGGGTAGCAGTCGGGGTCAGGGCAGGAGTCGGGGGCAGGGTAGGAGTTGCTGCCAGGGCAGGAGTCGGGGGCAGGGTAGGAGTCGGGGGCAGGGTAGCAGTCGGGGTCAGGGCAGGAGTTGGGGGCAGGGTAGCAGTCGGGGGCAGGGTAGCAGTCGGGGTCAGGGCAGGAGTCGGGGTCAGGGCAGGAGTCGGGGGCAGGGCAGGAGTCGGGGGCAGGGCAGGAGTCGGGGGCAGGGCAGGAGTCGGGGGCAGGGCAGGAGTCGGGGCAGGGTAGGAGTCAGGGGCAGGGTAGCAGTCGGGGGCAGGGCAGGAGTCGGGGTCAGGGTAGAAGTCGGGGCAAGGTAGGAGTCGGGGGCAGGGCAGGAGTCGGGGTCAGGGTAGCAGTCGGGGAGAGGGTAGCAGTCGGGGTCAGGGCAGGAGTCGGGGGCAGGGTAGGAGTTGCTGCCAGGGCAGGAGTCGGGGGCAGGGTAGGAGTCGGGGGCTGGGTAGGAGTCAGGGGCAGGGTAGCAGTCGGGGGCAGGGCAGGAGTCAGGGGCAGGGTAGGAGTCGGGGTCAGGGCAGGAGTCGGGGGCAGGGTAGGAGTCGGTGTCAGGGCAGGAGTCGGGGGCAGGGTAGGAGTCGGGGGCAGGGTAGCAGTCGGGGGCAGGGTAGGAGTCGGGGGCAGGGTAGCAGTCGGGTTCAGGGCAGGAGTCGGGGGCAGGGTAGGAGTTGGGGGCAGGAGTCGGGGGCAGGGCAGGAGTCGGGGTCAGGGCAGGAGTCGGGGTCAGGGCAGGAGTCGGGGGCAGGGTAGGAGTCGGTGTCAGGGATGGAGTCGGGGGCAGGGTAGGAGTCGGTGTCAGGGATGGAGTCGGGGGCAGGGTAGCAGTCGGGGGCAGGGCAGGAGTCGGGGGCAGGGTAGCAGTCGGGGTCAGGGCAGGAGTCGGGGGCAGGGCAGGAGTCGGGGTCAGGGTAGGAGTCGGGGACAGGGTAGCAGTCGGGGTCAGGGCAGGAGTCGGGGGCAGGGTAGGAGTTGCTGCCAGGGCAGGAGTCGGGGGCAGGGTAGGAGTCGGGGGCAGGGTAGGAGTCAGGGGCAGGGTAGCAGTCGGGGGCAGGGCAGGAGTCGGGGGCAGGGTAGGAGTCGGGGTCAGGGCAGGAGTCGGGGGCAGGGTAGGAGTCGGTGTCAGGGATGGAGTCGGGGGCAGGGTAGGAGTCGGGGGCAGGGCAGCAGTCGGGGGCAGGGCAGGAGTCGGGGGCAGGGTAGCAGTCGGGTTCAGGGCAGGAGTCGGGGGCAGGGTAGCAGTTGGGGGCAGGAGTCGGGGGCAGGGCAGGAGTCGGGGTCAGGGCAGGAGTCGGGGGCAGGGTAGGAGTCTGTGTCAGGGATGGAGTCGGGGGCAGGGTAGGAGTCGGTGTCAGGGATGGAGTCGGGGGCAGGGTAGCAGTCGGGGGCAGGGCAGGAGTCGGGGGCAGGGTAGCAGTCGGGGTCAGGGCAGGAGTCGGGGTCAGGGCAGGAGTCGGGGGCAGGGTAGGAGTTGGTGCCAGGGCAGGAGTCGGGGGCAGGGCAGGAGTTGGGGGCAGGAGTTGGGGGCAGGGCAGGAGTCGGGGTCAGGGCAGGAGTTGGGGGCAGGGTAGGAGTCGGGGGCAGGGTAGGAGTCGGTGTCAGGGATGGAGTCGAGGGCAGGGTAGCAGTCGGGGTCAGGGCAGGAGTCGGGGGCAGGATTGAGATTATTTAGACCTCACACTGTTAAAGTGTTGAAACAGCATTCACAGATGCTCAGGTAAGGCTGTTTATGTCCCACTTCAAGTGTGAGCTGCAGTTTTGAGTCTTTAACCTCAGATCAAACAGGTATGTATTCCACTTTGTATCTGCGAGCAAAAGTCCATCTGAAAGGCAGCATCGTCTGAACGCTGAATCTCAGTTGTTGTGATTTTGTCCATCGGGAGCCAAACAAAGTCATTTTGTCAAAGCTGCTGGTGAGTCTGTTACACACATGTTGTCCTTTGGTTTCCAACTCCTGATTTTCATCACAAAGGCTCACGAGTCTGGTGGACACATTTTAACCTAAACCACAGTCAACAATCCTAAACCAAAATGATTTTTAGTGCCTAAACACTGAACAAAATGAACAAATGACATCTCCGAACACAAAAGGTCATTAACCTCCTAAGACCTGAACTCTTCCACAACATGCATTTTTAATTTCTCTTTGATATTTGGGCTGATTGGGGCCCGATGAATGTAAAAACAAAGAATTACCAGATTTTTTTTTACGTTATTTTTGTTTTTAAGAAAAATGAGAGCCACATATGAGGATATTTATTTAAAATTTTGATAGAACAATAGCAGTATAATGTCCTCATAAGTGTATATCAGGCCCTTGTAGAGTAGAATTGAGTATTTTAGTCTAAATAACCCAAAATGTGATGTCCACATATGTGGACGCCAGGTCCTAGGAGGTTAAACCTCGACGCGTTTCTCCACCACAGATCCCAAACAACACCTTATCTAACTGTGAGATGCATCTGGCAACACGGTGCAGTGTAAACCCCCAACCCCCCCGCACACAAGCACCATGTAGAAAGTCAAAGGAAACGTGTCCTTCCATGGGTGTCTTAGGTTTGTTGAGTCTCAGCTGAGAAATGTCTCTCAAATAAGAAATGACATTCACCTGACCCCCACATTTAACAGAATCTCGTCTTGCTCTTTTACCTCTACAAGCTGCAGATTTCACATCAGTCCAGTCACACTTCTGGCCCAGTAAAGTGCTGGCAGCAGCATATTACATCATGTGGCCCCCATTTACCAAAACCATCGCAGCAAAAATGTCCTACTGTGAAGTTCTCCAGACTGAAAGCATTTCACACTTTAGGAATGATCTGCTCCTTCTCTGCATGTCTTCGTGGTCCACAGAGTTTCCGATGTTCTGTTTATTTATTGTAAAAGCATCAGAGTTTCTGATTTGGCAGCGGCAGCTCCTGTTAAACTCCTCCTGATTTTCATACATTCACTTCACCTCCTGCCTTCTCGTCACAGAGTCATCTCTCCAGGGACGCCACAGATCCAGTTTCTTTTCACAAGGCTGTTGTTTTGGAGCTCGAATGAATATTCATCACCTCTCTTGAAGCTGGATGAGAGTTTTTCCAGAGGCCAGAGAGCTGTTTCAAAGTGTTTTATGTACCCGTCTTATCGCATAAAGTTTCAAAACACGAGTCTGGGCATCGGACATCTCTGCTACTCTTCACTCTAAACTTGTCCCCACATCCCCTCTTTCCATCCCTAAATCCTTTTCCTTTCAAACTCATCCTCCTTGTCGCCCTCCCCCCCGCCCCAGGCCAGTCTCCTCGTTGGGGGGCGGGAGGGCTCGTGCCGCTAGAGAGCTGTAATCTGTGTCAATTCTGTGTTGGAGTTCCCAGTTCCAGGGGTCTCTCCCCTCTGTGGGGGGTCCACCCCCACCAAGGGGAGCTCCACGCCTAGTCATGCTGGATTCGGCGTCCCTCCCCCTAGCCCCCCGCCGTCTCCGGCTTTGCAGCTGTAGGCAGCCGCCACCTCCCTGGCGATGCTCCTCATCCTGCCAGACTGCTGGGGGTCGAGGCGGAATGGAGACGGGTGGCAGAACTCTCGGAAGCAGCGCTTGAAGTTTTCATCGAGGAAGGCGTAGAGCACGGGGTTCAAGCTGCTGTTGACGTAGCCTAGCGCGATGCAGAAGTGCATGAGGACCACTGTGAATAGGCTACTCAGGTTGAAGCCCAGAAACTGAGCCAGGACCATGATTTGGATCGGGGTCCAACACACCACAAATGCCGCCACCACCACCAGAACCATCCTGGTGATGCGCCGCAGGTTTCGGTCCTTTTCCTTGGAGCCAGACAGGATGCGGACGCTGCGCAGGCGTTTGACCATCAGGCTGTAGCAGATGCTGATGATGGCCACAGGGATGAGGAAGGAGAAGACGAAGACACAGGTACCAAAGACGGGATCCCAGTGGGTCTTTGGCTCGGGCAGAGCCACTATGCACTCCAAACCTACAAGTTCAAAAGAGAAATAAAGAATTAAATACGGGAGAAAAAGGGGGAGGGCAGGGGGAGATGTAGGTTGGTCGGTGTGTTCTATGTTGATGTTGTTCTATTAAAGGTGGAATATGTTAGTGTGACGAGTTACACAGAGAAGTACGCGGCAGGGTTTGTTTTGAATAACGTGATTTCACAGTGACATCGAGTGTACGGCAGCGCTTTGTCCTCATGAGTTCCTGGTGGAGAATCGTGTGTGTTAGACTGCTTTGGATTGGATGTATGCTCCAGTTTTAGTTCAAGGATCCACAGTCCGGCACTCAGAGAGGAGTAAACCTCCAGCTACTCATTTGCAATGCAGCCAGGCAGGATGGAAGAGAACCTACAGGGAACACCGTTCCTGATGTCTGCATATTAATGTGCTTATTAAAAATGCTAATTAGTATGCTAATAACAGAAACAGGCAAAGCGAAAAGAAAAATGGGAGGTGCAAAGGATACAAGGTATGAATGTATGAATGAGCAGTGACAGGAGAGTCAGCTGGTTTAATCAGTTTAATCATAATACAGTCTGCAGCTGGAGAAGGCAGACAGGAAGATAAATGTGTCTGAGCCCATGGAGAGATAAGAAAGTAATGACTGCAGAGTTATGCCACAACCCCACGGAGGAGACACCAGAAGGAAAAAGAACAAAAGTTCACCGCAAACACCTGAAAATCCAAAACCAACACACTTCCAAATCAAACACAGGCATGTCAGTGGGACATCACAGCGAGGAACAGCCACGGTTCACAACTGCACCTTAAAACAGCTCCGACCTTCTTCAGCTGGTCAGATACCTGATTGCAGCGCACCCTCATCAGTTCACCTTCATCACCTGCATCCACTAAATAACTGAAAACTGCACCTTAAAGACTCCGCTTAGACCTGAGCTCACATACTAGTATTTTAAGTCCAGCACTGAGAACGATGAGCTCATCCTTCATTTGGAGGAAGAGCCCAAACTCGCAAAAATCTGAAAAAATTCCTTCCAGAAACGCAACGTTTCATACCGGAATCGAGTCATGTAACCACAGTTACCAATCAACCTCGATTAACTGACCTGTCCATTAAATAAAGGTCTTCCTCTTCTCTTCAGGTCCATCTTCATCCTCCACCCTCCCTCCTCCACACATGTGCAAACCATCTCAGCCTCTCTGAGTCCGAGCTGTTCCTCTGATGGTCCTGCTCGCACCCAGTGAAGGTCTTTACTGAGATTAAGATGCTCAGACCAAAGCGGACACGGTCATGTTCATCTAGAACTTTGACAGGGTTTAGTGTTGAAGTGCTGGGAGGAGTCAGGGGCAGCGCCTGACTCTGCTCAGACGAGCTGCCATCGATTCACCAAAGACGCCACAAACGGGCCTAAAAATGATGCAGATTACAGGCAGATCTTTTTATTCCTGGGTGCAGGAGCACGAGCCACGGCCGAGCTCTGCACCAATCAGACGGGTCCTGATCCAACAAGTGTGTTTGTAATGAATTAAGAGCATTTTACAGTCCGCGGAGACTTCACACTAATTACAGCCTACTTTTAACTACAGAGGCAGCACTTTGTTTCTAATTCCTAACCATTTTCACACTGCACAGTGAAAACACTTCCTGTCACCATTAATTCAGCCATCCCTGAGAAAATGTCCTAAGAAAAAGTCACAGCAAACTCTGCAGAGCCATGACAGCGATTCAGCCAGCGAGAGCAACAACCACACACACTTCCAATTATGTCCCACTGCAGCCTCTGCTTAACCGTCTACATGATGTTAAAGCTGTTAACACAGCGTTTTCTCTCCCTAAACAAAAACCAGACTGAACTGATTGGAGGCCACGCCCCTTTGGATGAGCTAACTCAGACCCTCGGTCCTCTCGCTCATCTTTCTCAGACTGTTAGAAACCTCAGAGTGTCTTTAGTCAGATCTTTAAATGAGAGAACCAAGCTGTGAAAAACAGTTTTCATCAGTTAGCTGAAACTGCCAAAGCGATGTCTGATCTTCCTCCTGAAGACAAACGTATTGATCACCACTAGACTGGACTACTGCAGTGCTCTGTGTGGGTCTCCAACACTCGTCTCTCCGTCGCCTGCAGTTAGTCCAAAATGTTGTTGCACGTCTTTGAACAGGTGTTCGAAGACAAACTTACACCGGCTCCCTGTCCAGTGTTGGTTTTAAGATTTTTAAAGTGTTAAACGGTGGCAACCTCCTCCACATATTTCACCTCAAAACAGCCCTGAGATCATCCAACAGATGCTCTCAGTACAGCCGAGGTTACAGCGTAGAGATCAGGCCTGGACTCTGGAGTAACTTTTCGTACTTCAGAGTTTATACGGTGTTTAAAATCCCGTCTTAAAAGTCAATGTTTCACGTTCAGTTTGACTACTATCAGGTTTTTATCAAAGTATCTGCTTCTTCATTTCGTGAATGTGTCTCAGTAAAACTGAAGCGCTGCAGTGAGCAGAGGAGAGCACTGATCACCTACACAGGTGTGTGAGTTCTGCACACAGGAAAAGGTTTAAACGATGGAGGGTCAAAGTTCATTCACACTGGAAGACCATAAATTAATGACCACGTCCTCGAGGACAGTGCAGCCTTAGAGACCCACGACTGGGGCACTACATAGGGATGATTTCCCATCATGCCCACATCTGTGGGCCTCCCAGATGTATGTGTCAGTTACTAAGACAACGTGCCAACAGTAGTGCAGAACGAGCCGAGCGTGCTCAGAGGTCATGTGACGGTGGACGGGTCTACTTTTCAGTCTGTGATTGGTGGAAATCTGAGAGACACCGCTGCAGTGTGTCGCAGTTCTGGAAAAGCTCAGCCTGCAGTCACTTAGTAACGGCTCTTTGGACACGTCTCATATTTTTAAATGCGACGTAGTGGGTTGACCCCGCCCACCCCAGTTTGGACCTGATGTATTTTATCTTATCTTTAAGTTCAAGAGACGGAGACAGAAGATTGACTCTGAGGTAGAGTAGAGAGGGTCTGCTCGAGCGTTCACCCATCAGTGCGTCACACAACAGTCGCAGCACTCTGTCGCTGACAAGACTACGGAGATTTTTAAGCCTATATAATGCTGAGTTTAAACACACCACTCTAGCTCCGCCCACAAACCACCCTACAAACTCCACCCTCTGAAGAGTGTGCAGCACCTGTCGCCATGTTTGGACAGATCGGTCTGACAGCAGGGAGCTGCTGATTCTGGCCTCCATCCTGCCGCCCTGTCCTTGTGCAAGGCTTTTGACCCCAATTACTGTGAGCAGCGAACTGTGACGGCGCCTGCAGCCGTCAGCTTTGAAGCTGCTCGACCCTCTGTTTGTTTGGAGGAGACAGAAGAGGAAGAGGAGCACAGCGAAGCTCCAAGAGCAGGTCAACGAGGTGGAATTACACAGGAAGAAGGAGAGCAGATGGAGGAGGAGGATGGGAACGAAAATGTGAGACAGGAGGAGTTTGAAATTAAATGCAGCAGGGGATAAAGACAAAGATCTAAACTGGAAGTAAAACTAAACAGATGAGAATAAAGAAGAATAAACTCACGAGAGATGAAAGAGAGATGGGAAGGAGAAATGTTTCGTGATTGAAGCCGACAGGTGAGGAAGAGGATGAAAAGAGGATGAAAAGAATCAGAGCAAAGCTGAACAGAGGAGGAGAAACAGGCAATGAAGAGGAGAAGGAGGTGGCAGAGGAGGCGGTGCAGATGTAGCTCAGACTAATAAAAGCGATGATGGGATTAGGCCGTCGCTGCAGGCCGATCAATAAGCAGCTGCCGCACTCCGGATCTCTCTGCTGCAGCGCATCGCTCCATTCAGCAGCTAATAAGTGTGCTGCGTGCGGTCACGTGTCCCAACGATTAGTTCAGCGCAGAAATAAATGTCAGAAAAGTTCCAGCATCGATTCAGCGAGTCACGGCGAACAAAGAGAGCAGCGTGCACAGAAACTGTTTTAAGGATAGATTTTATGAAGCTGAACGCCTTTCGTCAGCTCACCCTGCAAACACGCCAAAACCAACTGCAGAAGAATCCATTTTTTGGGGGGAGGGGCAACCTCCGTCTGACCTGTGACCACGAGCTTTGGGCAGCGACCACAAGAACAAAACAGAAGATATGAGCAGCAGACTTGAGCGTGGGCTCAGGGTGGCTACAGGCTGACCTGGTGTCAGCTGACACACCTGGTCAGGATCAGCTGACTCATAGAGAACAGCAGAGTCAACCAATCACAGTCAGTGTCTGATGCGCCGCTTTGTTGCTATATCTCTGGGAGCAGAAATCCTGAATGGGGACAGCATGTTATCCACATGGAACACAAACAGGAAGTGGAAGACAAACAGGTGAGCCGAAAGAGTCTGTGTGAGTCTGTGTGAGTCTGTGTTGGTCTGTGTGAGTCTGTGTGAGTCTGTGTTGGTCTGTGTGAGTCTGTGTGAGTCTGTGTTGGTCTGTGTTTGTCTGTGTGAGTCTGTGTGAGTCTGTGTTGGTCTGTGTTGGTGTGTGAGTCTGTGTGAGTCTGTGTTGGTCTGTGTTGGTCTGTGTTGGTGTGTGAGTCTGTGTGAGTCTGTGTGAGTCTGTGTTGGTGTGTGAGTCTGTGTTGGTCTGTGTGAGTCTGTGTGAGTCTGTGTAAGTCTGTGTGAGTCTGTGTGAGTCTGTGTTGGTCTGTGTGAGTATGTGTGAGTCTGTCTGAGTCTGTGTTGGTCTGTGTTGGTGTGTGAGTCTGTGTGAGTCTGTGTTGGTCTGTGTTGGTCTGTGTTGGTGTGTGAGTCTGTGTGAGTCTGTGTTGGTCTGTGTTGGTGTGTGAGTCTGTGTGAGTCTGTGTGAGTCTGTCTGAGTCTGTGTTGGTCTGTGTTGGTGTGTGAGTCTGTGTGAGTCTGTGTAAGTCTGTGTGAGTCTGTGTTGGTCTGTGTGAGTATGTGTGAGTCTGTCTGAGTCTGTGTTGGTCTGTGTGAGTCTGTGTAAGTCTGTGTTGGTCTGTGTGAGTCTGTGTGAGTCTGTGTGAGTATGTGTTGGTCTGTGTGAGTCTGTGTGAGTCTGTCTGAGTCTGTGTTGGTCTGTGTGAGTCTGTGTGAGTCTGTGTTGGTCTTTGTGAGTCTGTGTTGGTCTGTGTTGGTCTGTGTTGGTGTGTGAGTCTGTGTGAGTCTGTCTGAGTCTGTGTTGGTCTGTGTTGGTGTGTGAGTCTGTGTGAGTCTGTGTGAGTCTGTGTTGGTCTGTGTTGGTGTGTGAGTCTGTGTGAGTCTGTCTGAGTCTGTGTTGGTCTGTGTGAGTCTGTGTGAGTCTGTGTTGGTCTGTGTGAGTCTGTGTGAGTCTGTCTGAGTCTGTGTTGGTCTGTGTGAGTCTGTGTGAGTCTGTGTTGGTCTGTGTTGGTGTGTGAGTCTGTGTGAGTCTGTGTAAGTCTGTGTTGGTCTGTGTGGGTCTGTGTTGGTCTGTGTGAGTCCGTGTTGGTCTGTGTGAGTCTGTGTTTATCTGTGTGAGTCTGTGTGAGTCCATGTTGGTCTGTGTGAGTCTGTGTTGGTCTGTGTTGGTCTGTGTTGGTCTGTGTTGGTCTGTGTCGGTCTGTGTGAGTCTGTGTGAGTCTGTGTTGGTCTGTGTTGGTCTGTGTTTATCTGTGTGAGTCTGTGTGAGTCCATGTTGGTCTGTGTGAGTCTGTGTTGGTCTGTGTGAGTCTGTGTGAGTCTGTGTTGGTCTGTGTTGGTCTGTGTGAGTCTGTGTTGCTCTGTGTTGGTCTGTGTCGGTCTGTGTGAGTCTTTGTCAGTCTGTGTTGGTCTGTGTGAGTCTTTGTCAGTCTGTGTTGGTCTGTGTGAGTCTTTGTCGGTCTGTGTTGGTCTGTGTCGGTCTGTGTCGGTCTGTGTCGGTCTGTGTGAGTCTTTGTCAGTCTGTGTTGGTCTGTGTGAGTCTTTGTCAGTCTGTGTGAGTCTGCGTTCAGGGTCGGTGTGTAAATGCCTTTAGAATGAGAAAAGCTTCTTTTGTGCGACTGAACTGAGCAGCATTCTCTGGATATTTTGACCTTTTTAGGAGACGTTTATGTTTGAGCTTCAGCTCCCCTCCTCCTCACTCTCACACAGGCAGGATTGTTCATTTATATGAGTTTATAAATATGAACGCGTGTGACTTACATCACCAGATATAAGTGCCTGAGTGGGCTCAGAGTGCAGAGAAGGAGCAGGTGGAGGCATTTAGCAGAAACCGACGGGTCTACATGGAGAGGAATGAAGAGCAGCGTCTGAGAGCAGATAGGCGCTGTGGCAAACAAGTAAACTTTCCAACCGTTTCATACCTTTGAACATCTGGAGCAGAAACAAGGCTTCATGTCCTGGTTTGTGATTCAAAGGATGACGACGATGTTTTAACTGTCCTACAGGCTGCTTCAGCGGCGGCCCGTTGGCGCTCTGCTGTAAATGGGTAAATGGAGTCTGTGCACCAATAAGAGCAGAGCTCTGTGTCCTCTAGCACGTGCTCAGTGGCTCTTGTTGCATTTTTTCAGCTCATTTGCAGAATCTGTTCACACCCCAGTCACGTTTCTCACTCACTATGTGTTAACAGACCTCTCTGCATTGAATCATATCTGTTATTAACCTCTGTCTCTCTTCCACAGCATGTCTTTATCCTGTCTTCCTTCTCTCACCCCAACCAATCACAGCAGATGGCCCCGCCCCTCCCTGAACCGGAGGTTTCTTCCTGTTAAAAGGGAGTTTTTCCTTTCCACTGTCGCCAAAGAGCTTGCTCATAGGGGGTCATATGACTGTTGGGTTTTTCTCTGTATCTACTGCACAATATAAAGCGCCTTGAGGCGACTGCTGTTGTGATTTTGTGCTATATAAATAAAATTGAATTGAATTGAATCGCTCACGCTCAGCCAGAGCCTCTGATCAGAATTCCTGCCATCAGACTGGGATTTCCTTTAAAGCTTTCCAACGAGCTGTTTTAGAGTTCACACAGTAAAGTAAATGCTCATTCAACGCTTTCTGCATTTGTTTGGATGTTGACTCATCAGCCCAGTAACCAATCAACCTGCGGTTTGAATTCATGTCATTTTAATCTAAACCGTCGCCTGTTTCTAAGACTGTCTCACAAGTTTTTATGATGAACAAATCAACAGGAATCATCAGCCCCGACACAACAACCCTCCATAACTTCCAGAACTTCTCTTCTTGCACACATGAATGAGCAAATATGTCATGAACTGTGTGTGGAGCAGGCAGGATTGGACCCAAATGTCAGGCAGGACTTGACACAAACACACAACTTTATTGTTGGAACGTCAAAGAAAAACAAAACTAACCTAAACTGGGAATACTGAAACCTAAACAAACACACGGAAACACACAGCCAGGCTGGACACGATCTCCCACGGGAAACACAGCCGACACAAATGAACGCGACACCACAGGGAAGCAAAACTAAACACGCTGAACATGGAACACGAGACTGTCAAAATAAAACAGGAAACATAATGAGCCGTACGCTGTGACAACATGAAGACTGCGGAGATGGGATCAACACAAGGACAGGAACACGGGAACAGGTGAGGGGACAAAACACAGACTCCAGTAAGAGGGCGACGGAGAGAGAGGTGAGAGACATGATGGGCTGGGAAACACGGGATAAAACAGGAGGAGGAGAACATGGGAACAGAAAAGGGAGAGAACATAAGGACACACACATAAACAGAGACAAACAGACAGAGACACAGAGGGCAGAGACAAGGGGAAGCTAATAACCAAGGAGCTGTGACAGGACAATCCAGGCAACATAGAATAAACTCACGACCGACTAAATGAACTTAGACATGGGGCTGAGCGATATGGCCTAAAATTGCGGTATAATTTGAAGCATGTGTGGTAATGATATATATCCCGATATATTCTTTTCTTCTGTAGAACGGATTTTACACACTATAAGGTGCACTTAAAATCCTTTAATTTTCTCAAAAGTCAACAGTGCGCCTTTTGTATGAATTCTGGTTGTGCTTACTGACCTCCAACTGATTTTATCTGGTACACGGCGCTCAGAAATCTGTCAAAAATGTTTTAGTACGACTTTGGTAAGCTACGAAGCCGCTCGCTTGATGGACTGTCGGAGTGTTACGGCTACCGTCGTCAGGAGTCTCACGGAGTAATCTGGGTCCTAAACTTCAGGTCCCAAAGTCAAACGAACACTGCAGCATCACTGAGAGTTACAAACTGTCTAAATTCTTTCATCTTTAATAAAATGATCAACGTTTCTGCTTTACCGGGTGTGACAGTTAAGTTTAACATCCAGGCATCCATGAAAACAGGATTTATTAAATTTAACAGAGTTAGAACTTAACAGGAAGTTAGCTCGCTAGCTTCCACCTAAACATGATATAGCATGTTGTGACTGAGAGATTTCTGAAGCATTCAAACGTGCAGCTCTGCTGTCACTTCCAACATAAATGAAGACAAAACTAAACAGCAGTGACGTTTGTAGGGTTACTGAAGTTGGGCTAGCTGGTATATAATGATGTGCTACGTGGTAGCTAGCTACACAGCTATGTTAGCGTAAACACAGTGAAGCTGGAGGATGAACGCTAACTTTTTCCACTGGATAAAAGTTAAAGTGAGGGTTCCTGATGGTTAGAGACAAATGCAATCGCATGACAGGATGCTGTAAACAGACCAAAGTTCAGTCAGGAGAACAACTGAGATAATCCATCCACAATACGAGGTTAGTCATTAACAGTGTTGGGCAAGTTACTTTGAAAAAGTAATTAATTATAGTTACTAGAGGGCCCGGTGGCGCCAGTGTCCGGCAGCCTCGCCTCTGTCAGTGCGCCTCAGGGCAGCTGTGGCTACAGTGTAGCTGCCATCACCAGTGTGTGAATGTGTGGATGACTGGATGTGTAAAGCGCTTTGGGGTCCTTAGGGACTAGTAAAGCTATACAAATACAGGCCATTTATTCCCATTAGTGGTCATTAATATACTGCAACAACACGGGAACAGAGCCGCTGTGAGAGAATTCAACATTAATGAATCAATGGTACAGAAGTGGAGGAAGCGCAGTTTTTGGCTTTCCCCATGTTCCAAAACGTGCTTCGTCTCTTCACTGTTGCGCGACATAATTTGCAGATGATGTTGTTTAACCCTAACCCCTAATGCTTTTGACCACAACAGGCGCAGCTTGATGAACCATCAACATGCGCTATCGTGGTAGAGCGGTGTAGCCAAAATCTCTACTGTTGGCCAACTTCATACCGTTTCTACTGCCCTACTTAGACATAAACCATAATACAAAATGACATCAAAACGGTGGGTCAACTGACCCAGGACAACAAAATATGAGACTAGATTCAAAATAATTGTGTTCATGTCCAGAAACACAAATAAATTCAGTTTCATGAACATTTTAAACCCTGTGCTGAAGGCTCCCCACAGAGAGCATGTCAGATGTCACCAAACGAGCCGTGATTAAAGTCCGTCTGAGCCTCACCAGTGCCCAACATTTGCAATTTGTTGCTTGTGCTTTTGGGAGGGGATCAGAGCTCTTCTGACAGATCCTGCGATGGCCGATATGTTGGAGCGCTGTTGTGTGCTCCAGGTCTTTACACCAGACGATGAATAATGATGAGAATCGAAGCTAAGCGGCCAGTCAAAACGGCAAACGCTGAAGGACAAAGTGAGGTAAACGCCGCTGAAACACATTATTAATGACGAGCAGCAGAGAGCAGATTAAAGAGCACAGACATGCTCAGCATCAACAAAGAGGATCCAGAGTACGTCCTGGGAACGAGCGCAGTGGGTTTCATAATTACGGATGTTTGTGCTTCAGAGAGAGACACAGCCAAGCAAACACAGCTGAGAAAAGTGAAACAAAGCTTGTTTTACCAGCCCAGTCGGGCCGTCACACCAGGTCAGCGCTCATCAACAGCCATGAGGAAACGGCGAGCCTGACAACATCCCGCTTTGCTCGGCCATTCACTGTCTGAAGACGCACCTCAGACACACCTGAGACGTCTCACGCAGAGAGACCAATTTGAGTTGAATCTAACACACCTGCAGTTGATCTGCAGCCATGCCTCAGCTTTTAATGGGATAAAATGGCCTGCATGTGTACAGCGCTTTACACATCCAGTCACACACATTCACACACTGGTGATGGCAGCTACACTGTAGCCACAGCCACCCTGGGGCGCACTGACAGAGGCGAGGCTGCCGGACACTGGCGCCACCGGGCCCTCTGACCACCACCAGTAGGCAAACACGGGGTTACTTTCTTGCCCAAGGACACATGACATGCAGTCAGGAGGCAGCCTGGGATCGAACCACCGACCTTCTGATTAGTGGCCGACCGGCTCTGCCGCCTGAGCTACAGCCAAAATGAAAAGCTTGTCAGGGCTGAGCTCAGCACACAGACGAGGACGGGAACAGAACCTGATCCTGAACTGAAGCAAAGCCGTGCACGTGGCTTCCCGCAGTGCTGCGACGAAGCAGGTTTATGGTCTCGCTCCCAGCCCGTCACAGGTGGATGCTGACCCAGACAGACCTAAAGCAGCACGCGGCCACATGTTCCTGATGAAGTGAGTTCTGATGCTAAACAGCGTTCAACTCCCTCCTTGGAAAGTTGAACACGTCTGCAGACAGGCTGCACTGATCTGCACACCTTGCTGCTCAGAGTCTAACAGCTTCCTCCTCTGGGAGTGATCGCTGATTAGTCTGTGCTGATTGGTTGAGGGTAAACTCTTCAGAGATGCTGCTGAGTCTTCTTCCAGCCCGGTGAGCATCAAAAACTTGCTCCTGCTCGATGTGAACATAGCAGGCCCGTGCACCAGCTTCCTTCTTCTTATCCAAAGTGAAGTTGTAGGCTGGGCTCCTCCCGTGCAGTATTTTCCACTATCCAGGTTTTTCCAGCCAGACAAGACAGAGATGAGGTCTCTCCAGTGAGTTCTGGGTCTGCTTAGAAAACTTCTAAGAGGAGGCGTCCACGAGGCCTTCCTGAGCACCCTCCTCCCGTTGAAGGGGCGCAGTAATGGCTCTGGCACCTGTATCCTCAGTCTGCTGTGTCCTGCCAGAGCTCGCGGAGACGTTAGGACCACAGTCTGACTGAAAAGCTACTCCTGTCTTCAGTGTTATCTATTATACTATTACAGTGATCATCTGAAATTATATAACCTGGTGAATTTTAAGAGTTTAGGTATAAAACCTTAGTGGACTCTGATTTCTCCTGTGACTGTGAAAAGCAGCCACAAAGCTCCGTGGGCCTCCCGGCTGACAAACCTGTGATTAATGAGTTTACCCCGAGATGCAGGGCTGTGGTGCAGAGCTGCTGCTGCAGTGCATCCATGAATAAAACACGATGCTGGAAACAGCGTCTTCCGTGATCTGCACCGGTACGGCGACTCTGACCTGCACGTGTGCAGCCTCCTTTTAAACGAAAGCCTCGTGTCACGGACTTTAGTTCTGCTTTATTTGCTTTATTATTCAGTCAAAGTGGTGATAAAGACATGCTGACATTGGTTAACAGCATTAGTCAGACAGCGCGCAGTGACAGTAGGAAGAGCAGATACTGATCACACCCTCTCTGCAGGCAGCAGTGTGTAGCTGCACGTTGTTGTATTTAATTCATCTCTATGGAAGTATCTGAAGGTGCAGTCTGTGCAGGGACGCTGACATCTGTGTTGTTCACATCAGTGCTCGGCCACGTCTCGCTGCGAAGCGCAGCCTCTGCCTCACTTCAGGTTCTTCTTTGTTCCGCCCACTGACGTGTCCTCAGGAGAGATAAGAGACTGAGGATCTTTACTGAGAGCACCAATCACTACATGAGGCACATAAAGTTCCTCCTGACTGGCTGATCCACACACCCTCCTCGAGGCCTCCTCCATCTTATCCTTTTGGTCCCGAGGTCGAGCGGTGACTCAACACCTTCACTTCGGCCCTCGTTCCAAGGAGGCAGGCCAGGCTTAGGGTTATAGCTAACCCGATCCTGGCTCGAGAGTTGGGAGTTCGTCTTGTAATCTGAAGGTTGCCGGTTTGAGCCCCGGCTCCGACAGTCTCGGTCGTTGTGTCCTTGGGCAAGACACTTCACCCGTTGCCTACTGGTGGTGGTCAGAGGGCCCGGTGGCGCCAGTGTCCGGCAGCCTCGCCTCTGTCAGTGCGCCCCAGGGCAGCTGTGGCTACAATGTAGCTGCCATCACCAGTGTGTGAATGTGTGAATGACTGGATGTGTAAAGTGCTTTGGGGTCCTTAGGGACGAGTAAAGCTATACAAATACAGGCCATTTATAACAGTCTGCATGTTCTAGCGTTAAAGTCTGTCTGCTGTAAGCAGGAAATAGACATCACAGAGTCAGAGCTTCTCGCTGGAGCAGAGAGGGGTGAGGGCGCTGTGCGTCAGCTTTAACAGCCCTGTTTCACTCGTAGTTGTCATTAGTATTAAATTCCCCTACAGCCCGAAGCTGTGATTAAATTCAGAGCCCTACGGTGCAGCAGATGCAGAGCTCGTGGAACAGGTCGCTGCAGCTGATGATGGTTTTATGTAGACGTGGAGCTGCAGCCTGTGGTCCTCGGTGACACTGAGATGTGTGAGTGTGTGCATGTGTGTGTGTGTGCATGTGTGTGCGCGCGCGTGTGTGTGTGCGTGCACGCGCGTGCGTGTGTGTGCGTGTGTGCGTGTGTGTGCGTGTGCATGCGTGTGTGTGCATGTGCATGTGTGTGCGTGCATGTGTGTGCATGTGTGTGTGTGCATGTGGGTGTGTGCGTGCGTGTGTGTGTGCGCGCGCGCGCGTGTGTGTGCATGTGTGTGCGTGTGTGTGTGTGTGTGTGCATGTGCATGTGTGTGCATGTGTGTGTGGGCGTGCGTGTGCATGTGTGTGCATGTGTGTGTGTGTGTGTGTGCATGTGCGTGCGTGTGTGTGTGCGCGTGCGTGTGCATGTGTGTGTGTGTGTGTGCATGTGTGTGTGTGTGCATGTGCGTGCATGTGTGTGCGCGCGTGCGTGTGCATGTGTGTGCGTGTGTGTGCGTGTGTGTGCATGTGTGTGCGTGTGTGTGTGTGTGCATGTGTGTGCGTGTGTGTGTGTGTGTGCATGTGTGTGCGTGTGTGTGTGTGTGTGCATGTGTGTGCGTGTGTGTGCATGTGTGTGCATGTCTGTGTGGGCGTGCGTGCGTGTGTGTGCGCGTGGCGTACTGTTCTCGTGCTCTTCCACATTTCCCAGGAACGTCGCTGGAACTCCGAAGGCGGACGCCAGCACCCACACACAGATGTTCACCACCTGAACACATGAAGACATGAACGCTTTAATGTTTTTGAGACTTCCACGTCATCACTTTTACACAAATCAAGAGTCATACACGGAAATTAACATTTGAAAACAAATTTGTCAGATGGTTCAATAAACTCTCCATTTCCAGAAAACTGGAATTTTATATTCAGCCTTTAAGGGGTTTACAGCCAATTAGGGCTTTATATTTGTGCTGATACGTCTATAAAAAGAGTCAAAACAACGTAGCAAACCTCTACATGCATTCTACACAACGACCAGCAGGAGGCAACTCCTCTGGCTGACAGTTTATAGTCAGAAAGGTCAGCAAAGCTGCTGGTTCGTAACGTTTCACTGATTTAGACTAAACGAACCTCTGATAGGAGCGAGACGGTGATGTCACAGCGGCGGCTTTTAGGATCAAACGTACCTTGGCCTTGTGAGGAGTCCTCATGTCCAGCGCTTTGACAGGGTGGCACACAGCCACGTACCTGTCTATGCTCATCACCGTCAGCGTGAAGGTGCTGGTGAACATGTTGTAGTAGTCGATGGACACCATCACTTTGCACAGAGTGTTCCCGAATGGCCAGAAGCCCAGATACAGATCAGTGCCCTGCAAACATCCAGAAAGCAGAGTCACACAACTGCTCAGGGTCACAGAGCCGGAGCTCCTGAAGGAACAGGTGGTCAACCTACAGTTTGCACGCGTGCAGATGATGCCGTACCTGGAAAGGTAGCGTAGCCAGAAAGAGTGAGTCAGCCAGGGCCAGGTTAAAGATGTAGATGTTGGTGGCAGTTTTCATCTTGGTGTACCTGAGCGAGAAGAATCAGTTCAGTCAGACACAGCTCAGTGAAGCACCTGACAGCACAGCAGATCACCACCGCTGACCATCACTTCATCACTGCCACCAATCAAAATCAAGAAGGGGAGGGACTTGTGTAAAAACATTTTTTTAGTTTGTTTGATTTTTATTGTGGCAGATGAGGAGGAGCACTCGTCCCAGCTGTTCTGCAGCCCGACTGCAGGAGGCACGCGTAGCGCTGTGACCTCGCACAGCGGCCGCGTGAACGCCAGCTTCAGCTCGGACCCTCGCGTGATGGCGTTTCAGTGCGACATTTTCAAACTTGAACCGTCACGTGACGCACTTTAGTCACGTGTGTGTGATTTTAGAGACAGCAGGAGGCGCTGTCAACACCTAGAAGACAGGTTTGTAACCTAGCAACCGGTCTGAGCCTGTGAACAGCGCCCGCGGTAAGCCTGCGCCGAGCCTGCGCCGAGCCTAAATCTAAAACCAGGTCTAAGGCGGCCGATGAAGAGTCGGGTGAGGGGCAAGCTCTGCTTTTTTAACCACGGGGAGGATGGCAGACATGAAGAAGAAACACAAACAGAAGCACGCAGCGAAGAGTCATGTGACCTGCGTCTTATCTGAGCGCATCGGCTGCTGCAACTTTGAACCAAGTGTAGAAAACGCAGTGCAGTCAAACCTCCCCCGCCCTCAGCTTTACCCTCGCTCTCTCTCCTCAGCACATCCCCTTCTTTCTTCCACTCTTCCTCTCGTCTCCTCCTCTGCCTCCTTTCCTCTTCAGTCCTCTTATTATTTCTGCAGCTTCGGTTTTAGCCGATGCTCCTCGCTTCCTCCCAACATCTGTGTCTTTCACTCTTTCATGCTTTCCTGCCTCTCGTCGCCTCCCTCTGATGTATCCCTGCTATACTCAGCCCTCCGTCTCCACCTGCACAGGAAGTCGCCTTTATTAAATTCAAATCAGGTCTTAAAGGTCAAAACTGAGAGATGAAGATTCGTGGAGAGCGGCTGAGAGAGGCAAAGGAGGCGACGTTCAGCCGTCACAATATTCATCCAGGGAAATCTTAATTTCTATTTATGTGCATCTGGATTATTTCACTCTCAAAATGAATTTACTGCTCCTCACCTGCAGCCAGAGAGGAAGATGCTGCAGGTGCGTCGGCAGGAGGTCAAACTTCCTGTTTTTGACTCTCACGATGGTCACGTTTGGTCTGCTATTATCATTATCATTTATTTTCTCCTTCACCTCCACTCTTGCTGCTCTTCACTGCTCCACCTCCCAGCTCCAATCAGCTGCTTTCATCTCTCGCCCCATTCTTTCCTTCCTTCTGTCCTTCCTTCTGTCCTTCCTTCCTGCCTCCTTCCCTGTGCATGCTGGAGTCTTGCCGGGAGCTCGGGAGTCTTCACACAGAATATTTGATGGTGTTCAGCTGAGCTCTCCGCCCATTTTCACATCTCCCCTCCTCTCCACCTCCACCTCCTCTCTCCTCTGTTGCTGTAGTTAAAAACCCTGAGATGCTGATTATGAGTTCAGTGCTCGTGGGCACAAAGAGTGACAGGTGAGGCTCAGAGAAGCGTCGGGCAGTCGTGTCTTCTCACAAACATTTTTACAGCACTGCGTTTGCACCGAGTTTCATCAGCTCGGCTGCTTTGATGATTTACCGCAGGATTGTGCTTCGCTACAAAAGCACGCCGACAGTAAGAAACACAAGTACTGAAGACAAACGAGTCCTTCGTGCAGCTTAAAGAGCGTCCCAGGAAGAAACAGATCCAGACTGTGCGTGCTGCGCAGAAATGATCCTTCATGAAAACAAAGATCATCAGTCAGTCTGCCTGTCAGCAGCACAACAAACCTCGTCTCTCCATCAAAGCTGGAAACTGACCTCCCGGTTTCTCTTCGTTTCTTCTGGTGCGCACATCTGAAGATACGTCTGCAGAGGGATCCTCGACCCCTGAGAACGTCTCCGCTGTGTTTAACAGTAATCCTGCGAACACACACGTCATGGTCCGCCCGGCCGGCCCTGCAAGGCTACCTGTGTTTTTGATTACTTCTCTCGCCACTCCGCCTGGGTGGAGCTTACTGCTCCCGTCCTCGGCCCACACACCTGTTGGCCATCAGGCTGGGACGCAGACAGTCTCTGGATGATTGTGCGAGACGTCAGTGCGCCTTCAGTGAAGTTTTCTTGTGTTAATCTGTGATTCTTGTGTTAATCTGTGATTCTGTGTAGCCGATGTCTCTTGTGTGTCGTTTTCCCGGACCTGTGACCAACCGCCGCGTGGACGTGTTAGCTGGAGTGTGAAGAAGAGAGCGAGTGTGAGAGAGCTACCTGGATTTCCATTGCTGCATATATCTGCACCTGGTGACTGTGTAAATGAACTGTTTGTGGATCTGACCCTGTTCTGCGCTTGTGACAACAGTGACACACAGTCAGGTCACATAAAAACCTGAAGAGGTTTCTCAGGGCGAACACGAACCCGCGACCTCCGTCGGTATCATTCATGACTGCCAAGGTTATTATCGTTAACGAAAACTAACGAAAAAACGAAAACTAGAAGTGAAAAAACATTTTCGTTAACGGAAATAAAAATAAAAACAAGAAAAGGAAAACTAACTAAAACTATAATGAGTGTTCACAAAACGAACTAAAATTAACTGAATTTATAGCAAAAATGTGTTTAGTTTTCATTGATGTGTGCGTGTCATACAAGAATCAAGGGTGAAAATGAAGTTTAGTTTCCAGATTTTTTTCTTGCTGTGTCTCATTATGCCAGCAGGTGGCAGCACGTTAGTCGAGTCGTCTGTGTCGCTGCTCCGTCCACGCGCAGAATCATGTCAGGAAAAGTCGGGAGCCAGAGTCCAATTTGGGATTACTTTGAATATGACTGTGTTTTGGATAAAGCAAGTGTCTTGTAGTGGAAACAGACACATTTCTAAAGGGAAAAAAATCCCACAAACCTTAAAGTGCACTTGAAAAGCTCACACAAGAAGGCTAACCTAGCTTAGCTTGAGAAGGTAAGGGAGCACACTCAACCCTCATCCCCAGAAACAGAAGCTAACCCCAGGCAAGGCAGCGTGATGCATCCCGAGACAACAGGACGGGGATATCTACACAACTGTGTGTCAGTTACCTTCAAAAAGTTTATCAATTCACTTGAACCAAAATTACGAACACCCGGTGCTGCGAGAGTTAATAGTCTCATTGGGGCCAAGATATACGTTTTATAGTTGGCTGGTATCAATGGTTGTTCATCTGCCTTTATTTATTTATTTAAAGAACCCATAGGTGGGAATGTGAGTTGTCTGTCTCTGCGTGTTAGCCCTGCGACAGACAGGCGACCTGTCCAGGGTGCAGTATGGTAGCTGGAATAGCAACATACCCAAGGATGAGCAGAATGACTGATATGATGAAACTGGGATTTTGTTACACTTAATTATTGCAAACACGACTAAAACTATAACTGAAACTAATCAAAACTAAACTGAAACTAAGGATTTTCAAAAAAATAAAAACTAAACTAAACTAGCAAACAATTGGTAAAAACTAATTAAAACTGATATAAAATTGAAAATCTGAAGTCAAAACTAAATAAAAATAAAAACTAATGAAAATTGCAAAACTATTAAAACCCTGATGACTGCTAATCTCTCACATCTAATTAATCTATATGAATATATAAATATAAAACACGGTGAAAAGCTGTGACATTTCCACAAACCTGTCTAGTCCAAAAGCGTGACCCTGCTTTAGCCTGTGCAGCACAAACGTGCCTCAGCTCCTCTCCATGACCTCCTCCTGCCTCTCTGAGGTCCAGCTGAATGTGATAAATGAAGTGCTCACACAGACACTGCTGTGTGTCCCTCGTAATCCTGAAACGAACACTTGATCCTGTTAGCGTTCTCTGTGCGTCTGCACTTAAGGAATCTCCAAAACAAGCATGAAATATTTAAGCATCCATCACAGAGGCTTTACTGCCTCACGCCGCCTCTCAGCTAATTCCTCAGCTCTCACTCTAATTGTCTCCTCGCCACTTCTGTGCTCCTCAGAGCCAAGCTAATCCAGCACGCCGCCTCTCACGGCTCCGACCGCGGAGGTCGCTCAGGGCGGGTTGGATTCCTGCTGCACGCCCATCCACCACCCCAAACTCCACCTCCTGATTATATTCACACTGGATGCAAACTAGAGAAATGCATCTAAATAAACGATCTGACACTTCTGTTAGTGCTTTATCGATGATTACACATCTGTGTTCAGTTTAAACTCTCTAACCAGTCACGGCTTGTTTGACTGCTAGGCAGAGGGAGGCCCGAGGTACTGACCGTCAACCGTTTAATACATTTTGAACATTTTGAGTTTGTGTATCTTCTGTGAAAAACCACACTTCTGTTGTTGCTGCTGACCCACCTTCTTCCTCTACACAGCTACGAGCACAGGCAGAGGCTCTCTCTCTTTCTGCAGACGATGTGTTTGCGATGGTTTATCCAGTGATCCAGATCAGCATCCAGCCGAGTGTGAAGCACCACAGATGGGAACTCACACCTCCAATCATGGTGACGGCTCATCACAGTTCATGAAAAGGGTGAGTGGGTCAGGAGGAGTGGGCGAGTTCAGGTATCTCAGGTTAATGAGCGAGAGGAACGGGAGGTGTCTGCTTCGACTACTGAGGCAGAAGATGGATGCATGAGAAAGTGCCAACTCAGGGAGGGACACACCTGAACGCTTCCTCATAACCATTCAAACCTTAGGCTGCACTAATGCGAACACATCTGAAAACATTAATCTAAAAACGCTCCACACTATTGTTTGCAGTCGTTATAAACGCTTGAAACAATGAAAAGGTCGAAGACGCTCACGTTCCAGTCCTGCGTACAACGCAAGAGGATTCGGCCTCGTTTCTGTCTGCCGCTTATTTACTTTCCGGCTCGTTGAAACGTGGCGGCAGAATGTGGAGGAAAAGCAGCGAGTTTGTTAAACAGACTAACGATGAGGTGGAGCTGTTGCTGCGAGTAACACAAAAGTACAGAGTTGCAAAAGGATTAAAGAATCTGAGGAAGAGCTGCCTGCAGCACGCACAGACTGATGTCAATCTTTAATGGGGCTGTGAAACAAAACAGCTGCTGTGTAACGCCCTCTTTGTTTAACTGGTCACATGACTGCATCACATGATAAAATGTGTTATCGTTTCCATTTCAAAAGTATCTGCTTCCCTTGACCGAAGACGCCGTCTCAGTGTGGACGGAGACATGGCCGTATGCAGAGGGTGGGGGTACACCTGGACAGGTGCAGCAGCAGACAAACCGTTCACCTGTATGACTGATGTGTGATGATGTTTTTAAATGTCACTGAAACTGTGGCCTCGGTGCTGATGACCGTCCTTCCTCTACGTCACCAGCTATTAAAGAAACTGAGGCTGAAGGCACGTTTCTCTTTCACTTCAACAAAAGACTCGTTGCTGCCACTTTCCTGGATCACGCTGACATCATCAAAGCCTGTTGCTGGTTGACTGCCCTCTTATCAGAGCACATGTTAGTTTGGTGAGTGCACTCTCAGGATCACATTCGTCGGTCCGTCGGTTTGTGCAGAGCTCAGGAAGAAGGCGTTGTCCTTCTCTGCTCCGTCTTCATGGACCACGTTACAGACGGACCTGAAGCTCCTCGACTTCCAAAGACGTACAAATGTTTTTGTCTTTGAGACGACTGTGAACATTTCATTGTTGTTTGATTGTGTGGAACAGGTCTCCGGGACACTGAGTCTCAATGGGACTGAGCTAACCCCGTTAAGTGCATGTGTTTGGACTGTGGGAGGAGCCTGGTGTACCTGAAGAGAACATAAACTCCACCCAGAAAGCCAAGATGGAGGACAACTAACCACGGCAGTTAAACCACGTGGTTAGCACTGTTGGCTGACTTGTGACTGGACGATAATCAGTGATCAGCTTTGGTGTTCAGGTATTCTGCAGAGCTCCCCAGTCTGTTCTTCTTTGTGCTGAAGACCGCCAGGCGGGGGGCCCCGCCTCCTCGCTCCTGTTGCTTTGGCTGCTCATTGTTGTACTAATAATAAAGGAGACTTCTTCTGCGGTGCCATCGGAGACAGAAAACATCATGCAGCCATGAAGCTGATGGAAGCGTGGCGAGCATCCTGCTCCTTTAATAATTCACGTCGAGCAGCTGGAATCATTCAAACCTGTGTTTGTTGGTTCTGATTGCTCGGCTCTCTCGCTGCTCACCTTCATACTTCCTCTTCACCTTTCCCCTTTATTTGCATGAGCCCATTATCTTATAATTAATAAATGCAATTAGACCTGTGCACCTTTCAGCAGACACTCGCAGCAGATAATGAAATGTGCTGCTGCGCAGCGAATAAATGACGACGATGATCGGCTCTGCACACAGAAGATGGAGCCGACCTGGCGTGGTGCGAGGCGCTCTTCCTGTAGATGTGCCTTCAGCTGAAGGACGAGGCTTTGCCCGAAGCTCCAACTCAAGGCCAGCTGAGGTTTGATGGTACTCAACCCCAGTCTGCTTCACTCCCATCACGAGTCATGAGTCACGCAGACATGCACGCAGACATGCACGCAGACATGCACGCAGACATGCACGCAGACATGCACGAAGGCTGCAGCGAGTCATCGAGCAATCCCAATAATTCAATCAGAAAACACAAATTCTTTGCTTCGTTTAACACTCTGTAGCGCTACTGTCACCGTGGAGACGTGAGCGTGTCACAGACCGACCTGCAGAGAAATGTTTTCAGGAGACGATTACGCCCACCGGCGCGTTAGCATGGAGGCAAAGAGGCGGAGCTTAGCTCAGGTTCCTGTGACCAACATTAAAACCTTCCCTGCGGTAAAGCGAGCAGCAGTCAGCGTGACGTGAAAAAAAGCAAACTCTGTGGCTCCGCCTCTAAGGTTGGCTGATAGTAAACATTTTTCAACCGACGACAAGCGACGACTTTTTGATGGGCGGAGCGATGTAATCATGCACGGACTGATTTGTGCGTTTAAAATGTACATTTTGTTTGGAGGGAACCTTTGACCTTCAGTAGTAATGTAGAGACTTTATTATTTATTTATTTATTTGAGACGTGAAAACAAAACTTTAAATCAGAGTTTTTTATGTTCGCCCGAAGATACATTTTGATTCTTAACTGAATTTTTGTTGGATTGTGTGTTTGTTCTTTGTTGAGTGTGTAACACAAACACAGAGTGGAAATAAGAAGCCAGTTTCTCTTTGCCTCCACATCACTCCGGGTTTTTATTCAAATCAAATGCGTAAAGGCGCCGTCTGGACCTCAGACTCAGCACCACTCTGACCCGGTGACAGACACGTGGACCTGATGACAGTCAGACTTTATCACGTTTGCTTCCTGTTTCTGAAACTTGCTCCTGGGCATCAAAGCTGCCTGAAGGCTGAGCAGCTGATGGCCCGAGCTCTGTTGATGATGAGTGGCCCGTGAAGCAGCAGCTCTTCATGTATGACAGGACGATTCAAAGTGACCTGATGTCTGAACAGGTAAATAGAAACAATGAAGGGTTTGATGGTGCTTGTTCTTCGAAGGCTGTTCTCGTCTCTGTGGTTCTCAGACTTCTCTCTCTGCTTCCTCTGATGATTCTTTAATCCACTGAGCCGTTTGGCTTCAAATATTAATAATCACTGAATTATTCACACGCTGCTACTGTGTGTGTGTGTGTGTGTGTGTGTGTGAGGAAACCACAGAGGCTGAAACGCTCTTGGAGAAACTTTGATTCTAAGTGTTTTCTCTCAGCTGCTCCACCAGCAGGTGTAGTTATCAGTCATGGATGTGATTACATATGATCACAAATCGTTCTTCCAGTGCTCACATGGCTCCACTTCTGTTTCCTTTGGACAAAAGTAAGGAAAGACAGCAGCAGTCTTTTATCTCTATTGACAAACTCAGAGGTTTGGAGGAGGGTGTGGTTAACCTCCACCTGCTTCTAAAGAAAGGACGCCTGTCATGACAAACGCAACACTAGAACACGAGTTAACGTACAGCCTCCCTGTCACCCCGGTGCTGGCCTGGTGGTGTCACCCACCCGGTGGTGTCACGCGGTGGTGTCACCCACCTGGTGGTGTCACGCGGTGGTGTCACCCACCTGGTGGGGTCACCCACCTGGTGGTGTCACCCACCCGGTGGTGTCACGCGGTGGTGTCACCCACCTGGTGGTGTCACGCGGTGGTGTCACCCACCTGGTGGTGTCACCCACCTGGTGGTGTCACCCGGTGCTGACTCGGTGGTGTCACCCGGTGCTGACTCGGTGGTGTCACCCGGTGGTGTCACCCCGGTGCTGACTCGGTGGTGTCACCCGGTGGTGTCACCCCGGTGCTGACTCGGTGGTGTCACCCGGTGGTGTCACCCAGTGCTGACTCGGTGGTGTCACCCCGGTGGTGTCACCCGGTGGTGTCACGTGGTTACAGCACACTCTGTGTCATCTGTGCCGACGGCTGCGTGCCATCGAGCCGCTCTCTCTGTGCCATCCGCTGGTGTCACCCCGGTGCTGACTCGGTGGTGTCACGTGGTTACAGCACACTCTGTGTCATCTGTGCCGACGGCTGCGTGCCATCGAGCCGCTCTCTCTGTGCCATCCGCTGGTGTCACCCCGGTGCTGACTCGGTGGTGTCACGTGGTTACAGCACACTCTGTGTCATCTGTGCCGACGGCTGCGTGCCATCGAGCCGCTCTCTCTGTGCCGTGTGAAGCAAACCTGAGGCTGATCCACAGGAAGTGGTCACGTTCAGAGTACAGGAGGTTACGCTGCCTCCGAGTAGCAGCTGCATAAACAGCACTGTGCAGGCTCTGCTTTAATGACACAGCTCATAAAGACGCATTTATCTGTGACTCACTTGAAGCTTTTTCTATGCCCGTGTATCTTCAGAGGAAAGAGCTGTTGAAGGAAAGCCTCTCTCAGCCATCATCACAGCCTAATTCACTGGCAGCTGTGCAGAGGTTCACAGTGTTATCATCCCACAGCATCACCAGCCATGTTCTCAAAGAAAGCAAAGGATCTACATCATCTCCACCCTGCTGGATGGAGAGAGAGGGATTACTGAGCACGTCCCACAGCAGAGGAAGGCTTTTCCTTGTACTCTGAGGATTACACTGCTCCTTCTGAGACTTTAGGACCTCTCCCACTCATCTCTACACAGCTGCTCTCTGTGCAAAACACTAATAGTATTAGACCAAGCAGCCAGCGTGCATCACAGTGACACAAAACAGATGCCTGTAATGCCTCTCAACACTCTCCGCTTGTAGCAGCACACACATTTGATCCATCCTCACAATGTTCCCGAGGGATTCGGCGATCCCAGGTCGGCCTCTCCACAGACCCTGGATCTGCTCCTGTTGGCCTGTCCAGAAGAACACGTGTGTCCTCTCAGGGTGGAGGAGCTCCTGCCTGAGCCAGGACACCGTCAGAGGAAACTCCTTCCTGTCACTCTCACTCCTCCTTCCCTGCTCACAGCACAGGGGTGAATGAAGACGGTCAGTAACTCCACAGCTGAAGGCCACAACCTGCTGAGGCCAGCAGCTGCATCGCGTGCAGGAAATGAGGAGGAGACGGGCTCCTTGCAAATCCTGCAATATTACAGATGTTAGTATGGAAACTTCTTCACACAAACGACGCGAGCTGTGGGTTTTTGTTTTCTCTCTCTCTCTCTCGCACTTTTTCCCGCTTCACTCGCACACGAGTGCTTACGCTGAGCAGAGGGGGGAGGGGCGGTAGTTACACTCAGTAGCACAGGAACAGAGCGGGAGGGAGAGAGAGAGCAGGGACAACAACATTAGAAAGGTGTAGTAATCATCCACAACTATTTTCAGCTGGATGATAAAGGATTCAGAAAGTTTATTATTATTAACTCTGAAGCACGTACGAAGTCCGAAGCACGTACAGAGCTACTAGATCACTTAAATTACACAATGCATGTGTGTATTGTTTGTGTATTTATACACAAGCACTCATATATATTTAAATTTAAAAAAAAATGTGTTCATTTACCTGTTACTACCACACACCAAATCCGGTCGTTGGTACTTGCTGGCTTGTGTAGCCACTCGGTAACAAAAGCTCAACACTGCCCCCTAGCATCCTGGAGCACTTCTGTTGTGTTTTGGAGTTTGTAAATATACTTTTATTTATTCACTCCACATAAAATGTAATAAATAAATCATATAATACAAAAACCAACTATTCACATTTCAACTTTTAACTATTTAAATTTTCAGCTTTTTCCTTTTAAACAAATTTAAAGTGAAACAACACAAAACACTGCAAACCACAACACAATTAAATATAAATTAATAATAATGATGGATTGGATTTATATAGCGCTTTTCTAGGCACCCAAAGCGCTTTACAATGCCACTATTCATTCAGTCTCACATTCACACACTGGTGGAGGCAGCTACAGGTGTAGCCACAGCTGTCCTGGGGCAGACTGACAGAAGCGAGGACACAACGGCCAGGACAGAGAGCCCGGGGATCGAACCGGGGATTGAACCGGCGACCTTCCAGTTACAGATACGCTTCCCAATTAAATGCACAAATTAAAATATGAAAACAAAAAGAAGATGCATATTCTCCGTCATATGGACCTGCATGAACTTTCTGAATCCTTTATCATCCAGCTGAAAATAGTTGTGGATAATAACTACACCTTTCTAACGTGACGTTGTTGTCCCTGCCTCTCTCTCTCTGTGATTTTGGTTCATTTCCATTCAGACTCGGTTGTTTCCCATGAGCACGATGAGCTCAGACTCCATCTGTCAAACGTCTGTTCTGTCTGATCAGAGCTGGTTTTTTCATGCCGTGAGCTCCACCGCTCGAGGGCCGGATATTTGACCTCATCAGTTTAATGCCCGTCTGGTAGACACAGGCTGTCCTCTCTAGGGTTTTAAACAACGATGTTCACATCAGGGTTGGAGATGTTTACTTTTGCTTTGCGTCACATTGGCAGCAGCAGCCCTGAAAGCTGCACAAAGCTCATTCTGCTTGGAGAAGACGAGAACAGGTGTCTCTGCTCATGATCAGTACCACACTGGAGGACGACAGAGCGACTCGAGCAGGCTGAAGGACGGGAAAATGCACAAAGCGTTTCTGTGCAAAACAAAACGAGAATTTCTCCTTGAAGAAGCATTTACCCTTTGCACACACAAAGTCTAAAAGACCTGAAAGCATCTGTGTCGGAGGCAGGCATCATCACGACATCGGTCCAGAGAAGGTGGGAAAGCTTCGTGATGAGATTCTCACAGACCACGAGCACGATCACACACAGAAAATCAGCGGGTTAACGATCCGTTAGGGTTAAACCATCTGCTCCCTTCACACTGAAAACACACTGACACTGAACGAACTGAAAACTGCAGAATTTATTTTATGTTCACGCGACGACATCAGCATCACAGCAGCAGCACGAACAGCTCAACATGCTTTCAACATCTTTCGCCTGCAGGTTCTAAATTCATCCGTCAGCAGACCTGAATCTGCTGCCCCTGTTTAACACGTCAAAGGAAGCCACGCAGCACACGTTCCCTCTGCAGAGGCTGCAGAAGGTAATTCGGCTGCCAATTAGCCACAAATCACAGGCTGAGAGGATGTGCTTTAACCTTTTAATGTGTCCTCGAGTCGGCGTGTTACGCAACAACAAATTTAAGAAGTCGTTTATCGGTTTCATTGCTGCTTTTATCCAGAGAGCATGCAGACTTATTGGCAGTCTTTTAAGAGCCACTCAGGAAATTAAAACTCCGACGATGACAACCCGAGGACTCACCTACCACTAAAGGAGAAGCAGGTGAAGTCGGCTACGCGGCGAACGCTTCAGCATAACCGCCAACCATGAAACAGCAACAGCGAGGGCTCACTGAACACGTGGTCGACCAAACCGTACGAGTTTGTGACGGTCCACCGTTTCAGACCTCACCGTGTTTGTTCATCATACGATTAGAAACTTGACAGAAACCGACTGCACGCCGCCCCCTGACCAATCGGGCCTGTGTCCTTCACCACACCTGTGATGTCATCACGAAGGTAGCCATTTCCAGAAAAGCACGCAAGCTGAGACTCGAAGCAGCGTGACTGTTAGTGACACTGGTACTGCGCAACGCAACCTCTTTGGTTTACTGCCAGAAACCTCTGGCAGAAGGCGGGACACAGCGTGTCTGCAAAAACAACAAAGATCTGCGCTGTGTCACATGAAGCCAGATCAGGGCGGAGCCTGTGGAGTCGGAGGCAGCTGTGGACTTCAACACGCGTCTTTCCTCCCGTTTCCTCGCAGCTCAAAGGCTTCCTGTCCTGACCCGAGCATGCACTCACAGTTGCATCTGCAGGAGTCGTCAGCAGACCTGTGTGAAGACCTGCAGACACGTGCAGAGCCTCACAGCAGCGCTCACTCTGTACCTGCACCCTGAATAATGGATGCTTGTGGAAAAGGAAGTGCTGTGCGCGCTCAGACAGCCGAGAGCTCTGCGCCGCCGGCCTCAGCATGGCCGACTGATGACAGACGCCGTCATAAAGCTGACAGAGCTCATCCCTCTTTGGAGCTGCAGATGAGGAGCAGCTTCACTCGTTCAGGTCCAGCTGAGCACTCAGATTAGCTTCATCCTTTCTTCAGATTTTACTCCTCTGTCCTTCTTCACAGAGTCCTCGAAGTGATTTAGGAAGAAGGCCACAAACTTAGCATAAATATGCTTTTATCCATGATGTTTCCAGGAGACTACAAGCTGCAGCGGTTCAATTACAGAGTCAGAGGGTGGAAGGAAATCCCACAGTTGGCTCGTGTATTTATTAGGTCTGAATAAACAGAAATGAGCGGCGACCTGCACAGCAGCAGCGTCGGGCGTCGAGTTTCCTCACGCTTCGTGTTTGGAGGAGAGTTCAGCTCGGTCCTGTTAGCATGCATGTGGTAAACAGCACCTGTCTAACAGTTTGAAGGATCACAATTTATTAATTACAAGTGTTTAATAAAGGGAAGCCAGCTGCCCCCCCAGAGCCGCCCGCAGCGTCGTCTTTAACCCGATCGTACGCTCGTCCGTCACGGATGTAATCGTACCGCCTGCTGCCCAAAGACAAACAGAGAGCAGGTGAGTGTGTTTGCCTCACAGACTGCCTTTGTGCGAGCTGGCCGTGCGTCCAAACCCAACGTTGCCGTCTCCTCTCCAAGATCATTGTCGAGAGGGCGCGGCCGTCATCATGTGTGAAATTAGTTTGGATGGGATTCGATGGGGCTCTGTGGACACATTCAACGCTGCTCTAATTAGCATGCGGAGCAGCAGAGGAGATAACCCACATCTACTGCGCGTCCTCAGACTCGGGGATCTGTGCTGTTGGGATTTACGAAAGCCAGTCACAGGCGTGGGCACGTCTGACTGCGAGTGTGGGAGCTTCCCAGAAACGCCTGTTCACCACCCCGTTACCCTCAGCCTCTCTGGGCGCAGTAACACGTGCTGGCGTAGCTCAGACTCCCGATTTACGGATGTAGAATCGAGGCTACTTTAATCTGGAGAGTCTGAGACTCCCTCCATCAGATGTGATGAATCCTCTCCCCACCCTCCGTCCTCCTCTCTTACTGTAGTTCTTTGCTCCTCTTCATCATCCCTCGTCCTTCGCAGCGCTCCCGTGTCTCTCCTCAGCCTCCAGTCTCAGCCCTGCTGTCCGTTTCCTGCTTTAGTCCTTCTTCATCATCAACGCGTTTCTTCATCTAAACAATCAAATTTATTGATCAGTGCACACGGGCAAGAATCGATCGAGGTCTCCTTGATTTAAAGGGCCAACGACTGTGGAGGCCTACAGTCAACCCTCCACTCTGCTGCCTCAGTTTGCAGGTGAGCAGCACCGTCCTCGGTTAGATTCAGGTGAGCAGCACCGTCCTCGGTTAGATTCAGGTGAGCAGCACCGTCCTCGGTTAGGTTCAGGTGAGCGGCACCGTCCTCGGTTAGGTTCAGGTGAGCGGCACCGTCCTCGGTTAGGTTCAGGTGAGCAGCACCGTCCTCGGTTAGATTCAGGTGAGCAGCACCGTCCTCGGTTAGATTCAGGTGAGCAGCACCGTCCTCGGTTGGATTCAGGTGAGCGGCACCATCCTCGGTTAGGTTCAGGTGAGCGGCACCGTCCTCGGTTAGGTTCAGGTGAGCGGCACCGTCCTCGGTTAGGTTCAGGTGAGCAGCACCGTCCTCGGTTAGGTTCAGGTGAGCGGCACCGTCCTCGGTTAGATTCAGGTGAGCGGCACCGTCCTCGGTTAGATTCAGGTGAGCGGCACCGTCCTCGGTTAGATGCAGGTGAGCAGCACCGTCCTCGGTTAGGTTCAGGTGAGCGGCACCATCCTCGGTTAGGTTCAGGTGAGCGGCACCGTCCTCGGTTAGATTCAGGTGAGCGGCACCGTCCTCGGTTAGATTCAGGTGAGCGGCACCGTCCTCGGTTAGATGCAGGTGAGCAGCACCGTCCTCGGTTAGGTTCAGGTGAGCGGCACCATCCTCGGTTAGGTTCAGGTGAGCAGCACCGTCCTCGGTTAGATGCAGGTGAGCAGCACCGTCCTCGGTTAGATTCAGGTGAGCGGCACCATCCTCGGTTGGATTCAGGTGAGCAGCACCGTCCTCGGTTAGGTTCAGGTGAGCAGCACCGTCCTCGGTTAGATGCAGGTGAGCGGCACCGTCCTCGGTTAGATTCAGGTGAGCGGCACCGTCCTCGGTTAGGTTCAGGTGAGCAGCACCGTCCTCGGTTAGATTCAGGTGAGCGGCACCGTCCTCGGTTAGAAGCAGGTGAGCAGCACCGTCCTCGGTTAGATTCAGGTGAGCAGCACCATCCTCGGTTAGGTTCAGGTGAGCAGCACCGTCCTCGGTTAGATGCAGGTGAGCAGCACCGTCCTCGGTTAGATGCAGGTGAGCAGCACCATCCTCGGTTAGATGCAGGTGAGCAGCACCGTCCTCGGTTAGATTCAGGTGAGCGGCACCGTCCTCGGTTAGATTCAGGTGAGCGGCACCGTCCTCGGTTAGGTTCAGGTGAGCAGCACCGTCCTCGGTTAGATTCAGGTGAGCGGCACCGTCCTCGGTTAGATGCAGGTGAGCAGCACCGTCCTCGGTTAGATTCAGGTGAGCGGCACCGTCCTCGGTTAGATTCAGGTGAGCAGCACCGTCCTCGGTTAGATTCAGGTGAGCAGCACCGTCCTCGGTTAGATGCAGGTGAGCAGCACCGTCCTCGGTTAGGTTCAGGTGAGCGGCCTCGGCGCCGAGTGTAGAGAAAGCTTTCGTTGTTCGGGCTGAAACAGCATTTTCTTCTGTATGTGCTGCGAGCTGACAGAAGTGCTCACGTACCCGACAAAGAGATCCCATTTGCAGGTTTGTCCACGATGCCGGAGGATCCGTCCAACACTCTTCCTCTTTTTAAATACAGATTTCATAACAGCTTTCTTGATAAACACCACAGTGCTCTTCTTCTTCCTCTCGTCTTCCTCTTCACCTGTCCCTTAACTTTTCTGTTGTTTTCTTCAGTGAGTGCTGTAAATGCAGGTGTTGGAGGCACATCACTCATTTTTACCTCTAAATGGCGTTTAAAGAGCTCTTCATGCTCCTCTTCTTCCTCCCTCCCGCCTCCACCCACTCTCCTCCTTAATTAACAATTCAATTCCCAACATGCTTCCTGGGCACATTCCTGCTTTCTCAGCCCATCTTTGCATGTTCCTCTCTGACTGTTATCTACATATACACATTTGCTCTGCTGTTCAGGGCCTCACACACACACGAGAGGATGACCTGTGACGCCAAAACCCTCGTCTGCGTTTTATTAACAAGCTCAGCTGTGAACATGACCTGTGCTGCTCTTTGTGAACACTGCAGATGATCTATGTGATTCTTTGATGGCTGCAATCAATACAACAATACGTCCCAGAAAAGCCATGTGTGATGACACCACGTTAAATACAGCTTATTAAAAAAGAGGAATATTTACGGCCTGCAGCCTGAACAGAAGCAGATTACTGCGCTCATTTAGAAGCTGCTGCGATGCGTTCACTGTACGCTCACACATAATTTCTGCAGTCGTCTCTGCCTCTCACACCAACTGCTTTTAAGCACACACTCACACCATTAATTATTAATTAATCAGCTCGTTTTCATTCAGCAACAGAGCCGACGCGCACGTACGCGAGGAGGACAAAGATAGACTGAACGTTTCAGAAGTGCACACTACCTTTACTGAACAAAGGGAAAACAAATGCAAACTGCATCCAGGACACAAACATCTGCATTACACTGCTAACATCTGCAAGACAGCATGCTAACGCTAAGCTAGCCAAGAATGTTAAAGCTGAGTGTGCAGACTCCAGCCTGAACTCCAACAGGTAACAACTGAAGAGCAGTCGGGCTGTTTCTACCTGCTCATGTTTCTATAGCAGCATCACCGTGACGACCATAAATACTACGAGAACATGCATGTCGTCATTAGCGACAGGGATGTGTGTGTGGAAGTAGCCTCAGGTTTATATGGTTGATTGTAATTATGTAACAGTGTTTCAGGTCATTTTACACAGTGATGCCACAAATTACTCCCTTTGGCAAGTAATTAAGTAACATATTTTTAATAAAAGTAATGTGTAATAGATTACTTATTTTGAGTAATGACACCACCACACCTTCACAGCCTCTCTCTCTCTTCAGGGTTTATTTCTCTTTCTCACCGTTCTCGTCAAACACGCTACTGCAGGGGTTAGGGTGTACTACTACTACTACTACTACTACTACTACTACTACGCTACTCTGACCCCAAAGCCCATAATTAACTCAGCTTATCCTCCTCCTCCACCTCCGCCTCCTCCTCCTCCGCCTCCTCCTCCTCTGCCTCCTCCCCCTCCCCCTCCTCCCCCTCCTCCTCCTCTGCCTTGCTCTGTCGTCTTTGCTTCCTTCAGGATTACACTGCATGGTAGTGACAGACACACAAACACAGTGATGGTGACAGACACACAAACACAGTGATGGTGACAGACACACAAACACAGTGATGGGACTTTAATGGATTGTGTTGTTTTAAACTTGCTCTCAGATCTGCAGAGAAACTTGAAAGGTGGGCCTGTGAGGGTGTTTCAGACGTGTGACGAAGGCTTTATTTGAACAATATTCGGACCAAATCGAGGCTCTTTGGGTTTTTAAGGTCGCGCCATATCAGCTGTGACGCTTAGAGCCTGCGATGGCGCCACTCAGCATGTTGCGCTCGCAGAAGTTGAAAGAAAAATCACAGCTGTCTGCACATTGCTTCCTACTGTAATGCAAATGAAGCACTCCCCGGTCAGGAATCATGCCGGCCCTGCGTCGTCAGGAATCAGGAGCAGGTCCTGCAGATGTGGGGCATGTTTGGGCAGAGCCGAGCACAAATTGGCCGCGCTGATGGTAAATGGCCTGGCTCTGCTTCACCATCTGAGGCCCTCATTAAGGGAAATGCCTCGCAGAGGTCCAGAGTGGGGATGATTGCACACGTCATTAACCAGCCAACACCATTGTGTGTGTGCGCGCCTGTGAGTGTGTGTTTTTGAGTCTGTGTGTGTGCAGAGTCAATCTCGTGGCGTCGAGAGGAAATGACATGACTGAGCCGAGCTGCGTGTTCAACACCTGCGTTTGGCTGGACGCTGCCACCTCCTCTCAGCCTGCATGCCTGCTCAAACTGTGAACTCTCCACAGATGAAAGAAAGCAGCGCCCTTTAGAACAGCACGCAGCAACACGACATGTGAGCGGGTGGAGGGAGGTTTGGGGTCTTCACCCACCCCCGTTCTGTTAGCCGTCGGGGCTGGGGGGCTGGGAGGAGGTGCTGGCCACCAGATTGGGGTCTGGGATGCAGATAAGGAGGTGGTCCGCTTTGCTCCACCCCAGAGAGAGGAAGGGGTACCTGGACCTGGGATATAGAGTAAGTTTGTGTGATTGTGTAACAGTGTCTTTGTGTCGGGTGAGTGCCGAGTGTTTGAACTTAACCAAGAGTGGTCACATATCCAGAAGATCTGATGGAGACAAACAGGCCAACAAACAGAGAGTCGTGATGAATCCAACAGCAAACAAACCAACTGCTGAGAAGGACCGCACTTTGCATCTTTCAAAATAAACCACCAAGTGTCGAACGGTCAAGGAGGCACCCAAAGAATCTCAGATAACGACCGTCGTTTGTTCTTCAGAGCTCTCTGTTCAGATCCAGTTCATTAAATGAACGTGAAGAAAAAACGGGAGCAGACAGACGATGAAGATAATCAGAGATGAAAGCATAAAAACAGATAATGAGGAACAGAAGAGCAGAAGAAAGGACCGAGGGCTTCTCCTGCCTCTCGTCCTTTTCTTCTCACTTCTTCAGCTGCTCCGTGATTGAAGTGTTCGGCTGATTGGCTGTTCAAAGCCACTCTTCTTCTTCTTTGACAGTGAGAGATGAGCACAAAGTGCACAGATACCACACATGAAGCCGGAGGAAATTAATATTTAACATAAACACAAACATAAAACTAACCTGATGGTACTTCAATTAAAAGCCAGCGTAAAACAGTGACACCGTATAAACTCTGAAGTACGAAAAGTTACTCCAGAGTCCAGGCCCGATCTCTACGCTGTAACCTCGGCTGTACTGACAGCATCTGTTGGATGATCTCAGGGCTGTTTTGAGGTGAAATATGTGGAGGAGGTTGCCACCGTTTAACACTTTAAAAATCTTAAAACCAACACTGGACAGGGAGCCGGTGTAAGTTTGTCTTCTAACACCTGTTAAAAGACGTGCAGCAACATTTTGGACTAACTGCAGGTGACGGAGAGACGAGTGTTGGAGACCCACACAGAGCACTGCAGTAGTCCAGTCTAGTGGTGATCAATACGTTTGTCTTCAGGAGGAAGATCAGACATCGCCTTGGCAGTTTCAGCTAACTGATGAAAACTGTTGTTCACGGCTTGGTTCTCTCATTTAAAGATCCGACTAAAGACACTCTGAGGTTTCTAACAGTCTGAGAAAGATGAGCGAGAGGACCGAGGGTCTGAGTTAGCTCATCCAAAGGGGCGTGGCCTCCAATCAGTTCAGTCTGGTTTTTGTTTAGGGAGAGAAAACGCTGTGTTAACAGCTTTAACATCATGTAGACGGTTAAGCAGAGGCTGCAGTGGGACAGAGACGTCCAGCTTCAAGGGGAAGTACATTTGGGTGTCATCAGCATAACAGTGTTTCCTGAAAATAGATCCCAAAGACAGCACGTATAAGGAGAAGAGACTGGAAACAGACCCCTGTGTCACACCACAACTAACAGAGGAAGAGGAGTGTTTCCCAGAAACAGACCTCTGTGGCGGCTATGACTTAAACCATGATAAAGCTGAGCCTCTGAGACCAACAACGTGTTCACGTCTGGATAAAAACTGTTCTGATCAAAGGTGACAGTCAAATCTAAAAGGACTAAAACAGCAGTCGAGTCGACAGTTAAAATAAGATGATTAAAAAGCATCGTCTCAGCACTGTGATGAGACTGGAACGCTTCACGAACGCTTTGAGGGTCTAAAAAGCTCCGAAGGTGCTTAAACACAACTGTTTGGACATATGACAGAGTTTAGTGGCCTGTAGTTAGAATTTGGATCTTTGTTTTGGGCTGCACAACTGCATGTTTGAAAACAGCTGGTACACAACCTGATGACAAGGAAGCATTTAATAAAAATAAAACACTAGGCCGAATAACATGAAGAGCGTTCTTGAAAAGTAGTGATGGGATTTCCGGCTCTTTTGGCTCCGAACTGGCTCTTCAGGTTATTTTGTTGTTTAATTAATTTATTATCAACAACAATATAAAATTATGCACAAAAGGAATTACTAATGTTAAAAAAAAGTGGTTTTATTCATATATGTTTACATATAAATATATGCGGTGGCCCCTAGAGACAAAACACGTACAAACTCCAAAACACATCTCTAGCGTTAACTGAACTTCAAAACAGAGCTACTAGATCACTAAAATTACACAAAGCATGTGTGTATTGTTTGTGTATTTATACACAAGCACTCATATATATTCAAACAATTTTTAAAAGTGTTCATTTACCTGTTACTGCCACACACCAAATCCGGTCGTTGGTACTTCCTGGCTTGTGTAGCCACTCGGTAACAAAAGCTCAACACTGCCCCCTAGTGTCCTGGAGCACTTCTGTTGTGTTTTGTACGTGTTTTGGAGTTTGTGTTTTTTCTCTAGGGGCCACCGTAAATATACTTTTGTTTACTCACTCCACATAAAATGTATTAAATAAATCATATAATACAAAAAACAAAAGCTTTAAAAGCTTTTCACAAAGAGGAAGCCTCCATAGGAACGGTGGCACAGGGGTTAATCACACAATGAGAAATATTCAAAGAAACTCAGGGTTTGTGACTGACGGTAGAAATGACGCTGGACAGAAAAGCAAATTTTGCAGCTCTAACAGTGGTCTATAGTAGGACGCCCAAAGACACCTGGAGTTTGTCCTTTTTCCACTTTGTCTCTGCACGTCGACATTTGCATCTGAGAGCACGAGTGGTTTCATGCAGCCAAGGGTGACGTGAAGATTTAGCGTTTAGTCCTGACATCAGCGACAGAGTACCAGAGCATGTAGAGTTAAAAAGGTTAACCTTCAACAGGCAGTTCCACGCTGAGGTCGGCATCGTAGAGGACAGAGTTCGGAAAAGTGAATTTATGATAAATGAAAAATCACTGGAGTGTCAAAGTTTAAAGATGGGCACATGCTAGGTCTCTCTAAAAACACAGCATCAATACACACTGTGTCATTACTGTGTTTCTGCCAAACCTGCTGACACACTGCTCTCCCTCACATGAGCGTCATTTATAGGTTAAACGTTTTGGTAACACTGTTGCTTCACAGCACTCGAGTCCAACCTTTCAATGTGCACAATGTAACAAAAGCCCTGACGTAAACATAACCCAGTACAGCCACTGCACCCCTTTCTTTCACTCAACCTGAGCTCAGGCTCCACCCCTTTGCTCTTCCTGTGTGTAAACAGACTCCGCCTCCACTGCTTGGAGGCGTGGGCTTAATGTGGTCAGACTTTTGTGTTCAGTCGAAACGCTCGTGTTTACATCGTTTAAAACATCGGCGTGCATTAAACGAAGCATCGATGCACAAAGAATCTGAGTAGACAAATCTAATCTAATCGTTCGAGTTACTTGACGAACGGTTGCGGCCCTGGTTCAGTCTTTTCCCTCTCAGCAGGGGAGCTTCAGCCGCTCGCCGGGCTCTCCTCCTCTGTTAGATATGCACAGGTGATACCTTCAGGTGATTCCTCCTCAGTGTTTCCTCTCACTGCGGCCTCACATTTGCGTTATTGTATTGTTCGTGTAGTTTCGTGTTCCCAAGCGCACTGCGGGCTCCTGTAGCTGGTTAGGTTTAGACTTCAGCGTGTTGGAACAAGCGTGCAAAGCCTGGTTGACGGGAACAGATCCAGGACGATAAAACATTTTGTTTGATTTAGGAGACTTCTGGCCAAAAGAACGCTGGCAATAAAGAAGCTGAGCCAGAGTGAGTGCAGCGTGGATGACTGATGAGCTTTGGTTGAAGTGCAGACGTGGAGCATCAGTCATGTGTCCTGTGGCTCAGTTTAACCTCATCACTGCTCTCCTATAAAAGAAATACCTCCAGAGTGCCCAGGCCGGGCTGCAGACGTCAGACTCTGAGGGGAAAACAGCGAGCGTGAAGCCAAACAGTTTCTGTCCCTCTGAGAGTCAGTCGGTCAGAACAGAGCCTCCTCCACAAATACAGACAGCACTGATGGTCTGGACGCCTCAGCGGTGGCGTTTAGCCGTCACCATCGTGTTTTCCTGGCACCACTAGTAACTATATGTTATCAGCTGATGCTAACTACCTATGTTATCAGACTGTATGGGAGCAACGCACAGACTCAGACACCTGGAAATCAGTATCATCCAATCAAAACAATAGAATTTTACTCATTAAACCTGGAGCTCCACCTTCTTGGCTGCTCTGTTAATACAGTGACCTCAAAGCAGCCATGTTATTGGTCACATGATCAGCCTAGCAGACAGCTAGCAGCTACATCTGCCTGTGTCACCATCCACCTGTCAGTCAAAGAGGCAGCACCCCTATTATTGCAAACAGGTGAGATCTAAAACCATCATCCCTCCACACATGTGCTATGAAGGGCCAGAATACTAACGGAGACAAGACAGTTTATTTCTGCAGGTGTAAAGATGAACGAGCCACCTCTTCCTCCCACAGTACAAGAATAATAATTCACACTGTCCTGTCACCTGGACATTTCACACAGAGACCATCAATAACAGGTTCATGCAAAGCTCCAGTTAATAACAGACAGATTATACACACAGGGCTTTGCTGGGAGCTCAGTAAAACTGAGGGTGAAGAAAGGACGGCCGTCTGAGTTTAAAACTATGTAATGTTTATTATAAACTGACACACACTCACACAGACGTCTCCTTCCTCTTCAGCTGTCTTTCTGTCATTTACTCTGGAAACCTGTGAGCCGGTGTTAGACGGGCAGACAGGAGCACTGACAGTGTTTTCAGTGCTGTGTGCTTCTTCTGCAGTCAGTACTGTGTTACTGCTGCTGAGAACCACGAACACTCAGTTTACAGTGTTTCTGTTCATGCAGGTGAGAACAGAGGCAGAGACCTGCTGCTGTTTAATAATCAGCTGTGCACAGCAGCTGAAGAAGAGTCTGGCCTGCTCCTCGCACAGTATGATACTGATCATGACCGTACGGACACGGTCACGGACACAGTCACTGACACGGTCACGGACACGGTCACGGACACAGTCAGTGACACGGACACTGACACGGACACGGTCACGGACACGGTCACGGTCACGGACCACAGACACTGACACGGTCACGGACACGGTCACGGACACAGTCACTGACACGGACACTGACACAGTCACTGACACGGTCACTGACACGGTCACGGACACAGACACTGACACGGTCACAGACACGGTCACGGACACAGTCACTGACACGGTCACGGACACGGTCACGGACACAGTCAGTGACACGGACACTGACACAGTCACTGACACGGTCACGGACACGGTCACGGACACAGTCACTGACACGGTCACGGACACGGTCACGGACACAGTCACTGACACGGACACTGACACAGTCACTGACACGGACACGGTCACTGACACGGTCACTGACACGGACACGGTCACTGACACGGTCACGGACACGGTCACGGACACTGACACAGTCACGGTCACGGTCACTGACACGGTCACTGACACGGTCACGGACACGGTCACGGACACGGACACGGACACTGACACGGTCACGGTCACGGACACAGTCACTGACACAGACACTGACACAGTCACTGACACGGACACGGTCACTGACACGGTCACTGACACGGACACGGTCACTGACACGGTCACGGTCACGGACACGGTCACGGACACAGTCACTGACACGGTCACGGACACGGTCACGGACACAGTCACTGACACGGACACTGACACAGTCACTGACACGGTCACTGACACGGTCACGGACACAGACACTGACACGGTCACGGACACGGTCACGGACACAGTCACTGACACGGTCACGGACACGGTCACGGACACAGTCAGTGACACGGACACTGACACAGTCACTGACACGGTCACGGACACGGTCACGGACACAGTCACGACACGGTCACGGACCACAGTCCACTGACACGGACACTGACACAGTCACTGACACGGACACGGTCACTGACACGGTCACTGACACGGACACGGTCACTGACACGGTCACGGACACTGACACAGTCACGGACACGGTCACTGACACGGTCACTGACACGGTCACGGACACGGTCACGGACACGGACACGGACACTGACACGGTCACGGTCACGGACACAGTCACTGACACAGACACTGACACAGTCACTGACACGGACACGGTCACTGACACGGTCACTGACACGGTCACTGACACGGTCACGGACACGGTCACAGACACGGACACGGAAACTGACACAGTCACGGTCACGGACACAGTCACTGACACGGACACGGTCACTGACACGGTCACGGTCATGGACACAGTCACTGACATGGTCACGGACACAGTCATGGACACGGTCACTGACACGGACACTGACACGGTCACGGACACGGTCACTGACACAGTCACTGACACGGTCACGGACACGGTCACTGACACAGTCACTGACATGGTCACGGACACGGTCACTGACACAGTCACTGACACGGTCACGGACACGGACACGGACACTGACACGGTCACGGTCACGGACACAGTCACTGACACAGACACTGACACAGTCACTGACACGGACACGGTCACTGACACGGTCACTGACACGGTCACGGACAGGGTCACGGACACGGTCACGGACACAGTCACTGACACGGACACTGACACGGACACAGTCACTGACACGGACACGGTCACTGACACAGTCACGGTCATGGACACAGTCACTGACATGGTCACGGACACAGTCATGGACACGGTCACGGACAGGGACACTGACACGGTCACTGACACGGTCACGGACACGGTCACTGACACAGTCACTGACACGGACACGGTCACGGACACAGTCATGGACACGGTCACTGACACGGTCATGGACACAGTCATGGACACAGTCATGGACACAGTCATGGACACAGTCACGGACACGGTCATGGACACGGTCATGGACACAGTCATGGACACAGTCACTGGACACCGTAACGGACACAATAACACACACAGTCACTGACACGGTCACTGACACAGTCATGGACACAGTCATGGACAGTCACTGGACACCGTAACGGACACAATAACAGACACAGTCACTGACACGGTCATGGACACAGTCACCGACACCATAACGGAAACAGTCACTGACACGGTCACTGACACAGTCACCGACACAGTCATGGACACCGTCACTGGACACAATAACAGACACAATAACAGACACAATAACAGACACAGTCACTGACACGGTCACTGACACAGTCATGGACACAGTCACTGGACACCGTAACGGACACAATAACAGACACAGTCACTGACACGGTCACTGACACAGTCATGGACACAGTCACTGGACACCGTAACGGACACAATAACAGACACAGTCACTGACACGGTCACTGACACAGTCATGGACACAGTCACTGGACACAGTCACTGGACATCGTAACGGACACAATAACAGACACAGTCACTGACACGGTCACTGACACAGTCACCGACACAGTCATGGACACCGTCACTGGACACCGTAACGGACACAATAACAGACACAGTCACTGACACGGTCACTGACACAGTCACCGACACAGTCATGGACACCGTCACTGGACACCGTAACGGACACAATAACAGACACAATAACAGACACAGTCACTGACACGGTCACTGACACAGTCATGGACACAGTCATGGACACAGTCACTGGACACCGTAACGGACACAATAACAGACACAATAACAGACACAGTCACTGACACGGTCACTGACACAGTCATGGACACAGTCACTGGACACAGTCACTGGACATCGTAACGGACACAATAACAGACACAGTCACTGACACGGTCACTGACACAGTCACCGACACAGTCATGGACACCGTCACTGGACACCGTAACGGACACAATAACAGACACAGTCACTGACACGGTCACTGACACAGTCACCGACACAGTCATGGACACCGTCACTGGACACCGTAACGGACACAATAACAGACACAATAACAGACACAGTCACTGACACGGTCACTGACACAGTCATGGACACAGTCATGGACACAGTCACTGGACACCGTAACGGACACAATAACAGACACAGTCACTGACACGGTCACTGACACAGTCATGGACACAGTCACCGACTAGAAATCGCAAATCTTTACGTTTCTATAGAAGCAGTGCGGTGAGTCCAGGTTAAAGCGCATCACACTGGCACTTTGAAACTGGTCGGTCGAGGTTTTGTAAGTGCTGGAACTCCTCCCAGCGTCTCTGCTTTATCTGTCACACCTGAACAGAGACACGCAAGTTTCTCTGCAGCGGCCAATCAAAGGCGTCACTGTGATGTCACTTCACACAGCAGCAGGTTAGTAATTCAAATCAAACTTCTGAGAAAGCAAACCACTGGTTCCCCCCGCCAACAGGAAAGGGGCTGGTTTATGAGCCGAGTACAGCCAGACACCAGAATCCGATACACCAGGGCGCAATGTCCGGTCATCCGTGTTTTCTACACTCACTCTAATGTCCACAGCCTCGTGTGGACATTAGAGGAACTGCAGCTTATGTCTGTGAAGGTTCTCAGTCATCCAGGTCATCGTAGTCAAAGGAGCTTGCATTTTCTCCAAGCATGACATCCCGGTGTACTTCAGACCCAGCAACACACTCAGACAAAAACTGGTTCACCCGAAAGACAAAACTCCAAAACACAAACTTAACAATGTGGTGTTTGCTGTACAGCAGCGAGGAATGCCCAGACCTCTACATTGGAGAGACCAAACAGCCACTTCACAAGCGCATGGCACAACACAGAAGAGCCACCTCCACAGGACAAGACTCAGCTGTCCATCTGCATCTAAGGTCAAAGGTCACTCTTTCGAGGATGCCAATGTTCACATTTTGGACAGAGAGGACAGATGGTTTGAAAGAGGAGTGAAAGAAGCATCTATGTCCACTGTGAGCGACCATCTTTGAACAGAGGCGGTGGTTTACGACACCAACTCTCTGCCATCTATAATACAGTTTTGAGATCCCTTCCCAGACGCCTTAAGGCCCACTCACACCCTGGGCCATCTGACCTCAGGAATTCACATGATAAGGTGGGGCCAGGTTTCACAATGAGCTCACCCGAAACTCTGGCTGATTGGGACCCCACACCCAGTTTCACACCTTGGCTCAGGCGATTAGAGGATCATCAGGGGGTCCTTTTGTCCCTCTGTGGGGGGAAACTCCCACTAGGTTTAAATCTGGGACTCTCCACCATTTGTCCTTAGAACTGAAGAAGCTTCTCGGATGAAGGTGAAACGTCTTCAAGTAACTTAAAGAAGTCCAGACGCTTTTCTTTGCAAGCTCCTTTGACAACTGCAGCTTATGGTGCTTCAGTGTTTTTCAGTGAATCCAAATAAAAAAGTGAATGAATAACAGATTTAATGAACAAAGGTAGATCACGAGCCTATGTGTCCTTCATTGTGTGGAGGAGAGCAAGCCATCCTGTAATGCAGCATTACAGATTTCCTAAACTTTCCTCTTTGTGCTTTTTCCTGTTTCAGTCTATTTTCTGTAAAAACTTCAACAAAACAGCCGTGAGCTCGACCTCCACCTCCACACACACCACCATCCCACTGCTGCACAGGACTTTCCTCAGATGATTGAAAACACAGACAAAGTGTTGGTTTTGACCTTTGTGATGATAACGCTGAATGTAATCTGACAGAATGAAGCGCACGACTAATGGAGGTCAGACTCGACACAATGCGCATGAATGCGTTTTCGTTTTCTACGACTCTCAACGCAGAAAATCACACTTGGACCATCTGTGTGTAATTATCTATTCAGTCGGCTCCAAGCCTCCGAGCCAAAGCACGAACGTTTGATGTCTCTCTCCCTGTACGGACACTTTTGGATGTTATCCACAAACCACCAACCGACAGACACCTGCAGCCTGAAACCTTTCCCATCGTGGCTCACGATGTCTTTCTTCATTTGAATCACCTTTTCTTAGCTCACATTGTTTAATGGGTTTCCGTGAAGATGCTTAAACAGCTGTTAACACTGTTACAGATTGCATTGTCTGATCAATGCAGATGTACGAACCTCTGCTGGGCGTCAGGTCATCCAGCAGCTGAGAGAGCAGCAATTATTCTCCATACCTGAGGCGACGCATGCTGTGTAGGTGGTCTCTGTGCCAGTGGAGGATTTACTGATGGATGGTTCGCAGGACGTTTGTATGGACTGTTGATACACAGACATTTTTAGAGCTTCAGGATTAACTGGACAAGAAGACGATGAGAAACGGTGTTGAACTTTTCAGCTTGTATTTGGCTGCCCATGACCACACTCAGCATGGAAACCAGAAGACCGTCCGAACAACACACACACACATATAGCAAGAGGTCCAAAGAGATGTAAGTAATGGAGGCCATCATTAGGCTGAAAACAAAAATAAGCCAATCAGAGCGGAGAAAGTTTAAAGGTGTCCAGATCCTTGTTAAAAAGACGGGCCGCACTGAGCCGACCACAGAAGATATGATCTGAGTGAAGTCCGCTCTCACTCCTACAGCAGCTGGACCTGTAGCTAGCAACACACTGAGCACACACTCAGACTGTGTGTTTGCTGGAGTTTGCTGAGCTAACAGAGACATCCTTGCTCACTAAGACTGGCTGTAGGGACATGGAACATCACTTCTCTGCTAACTAGGTCAGACAGCCGGATCACTGTAAACATCTACGATCCAGAGTCGCCTTCATAGATGGAGATACAGAGCGTTTACAACCAAGTGCAAACCTCTGGTTACACTCCAGGACGGAGCGTCGTGCAGAGGCTCGAGGAACCGAGGGGATGAACGACCCTACACGACCGTCTCACATGCAGGTGTGTTCAACAAGCGTGAAAGGATACAAGGTTCCAGTTATGATCTGAACTTCGAAGCCTGACTGCGTGTTCATCTGGACGGTCTGGATCCGTCAGCGCAGCTCAAACTGCAGACTGGGACTAATCAGAGTCGGTGGTACCAAAGGCTCAGTTCACCACAGCAGACGAGCTGACGACCAGCATGCTTTGTAAAGCTGGCTGGTAGATTCTTCCCACTTACACAAACGAAGGAGATCCACGACCCATTAGAATAGAATAGGATAGAATAAAATAGAATAGAATAGCCCTTTATTGTCATTGTACATGTTACAGTATAATTATGGGTGCTCCACACCAACTGTGCAGGAATTGTGTGTATATGTATATATATATTTATATTTCTTCATACATTCTTATATATTTCTATACTGTGTATTTTGTTGTACAGTTATTTTATTTTCAACTTTAATTTATATATTTTATCTTATTCTTTCCAGTTAAAATTTACCCTTCATTCTATTTGTGTTGTACAGTTATCTCATTCTTAACTTAATTTTTATATTTTATTTTATTCCTTCCTGGTTAAATTTACCCTTTTTTATTTTCATATGTATTTCCTATCTTATTCATAGCCTTTTCTTTTTTTCTTTAGGTCACGAGCAGTTGTCTAAGCATTTCACTGCATATCGTACTGTGTATGACTGTGTATGTGACAAATAAAAATTTGAATTTGAAATTTGAATTTGAATTTGAATAAATAACTAAGAGTAGAAATACACAAACAACAAAGAACAAAGGACCTGGTCTGAGTCGCCCTTACTCACATATGGACCCTACTCAGACCGTGGCTCAGGTTGGTGGGGGTGGGGGGTAGTGTTTGGGGGAAGAAGCCCTAACGCCTGTGAGACAGGGGGACGTGGCGATGGCCTCCAGGGGTATCCTGGGTGGTGTTAATGACCATAGCGTGCTCTCCTCCACCCTGTGAGGATTCTCTTCTGTAAGGTTTCTGGAAATAAAACTGCAGTCCTGTAAAGTCTGACTGCAGACTGAGAAACGCCAGCGTCGTGTCTGGGCTCAAAGCAGCAGCAGGCTCTTTGCACATAGTTAGGCTGGATCAGGTGAGCCTCAATCCTCCATTACTGCAGGATCACTGTTAACGTTGCTTAAATAAAATTGAACTGAACTGTCTTTAAACCTGAAACAATACTGAAGTACTTTGATTACATGAAACGTGTTCTGTCATCACACCCACTAGAGTAAAGCTCCCACAGACACTGAAAACATCTCATTATGTTCCTTTGAACACGTCGTCCTGCGTTCAGGGTGCTGTCAGAGTGAAAACATGTCACAGCACTCCCCCGGAGCGGCTCCATCACCATGAAGGCAGCACACTTCAACTCTACATGAAGTTATTGGAATAAATGTTTGTTTGAGAACGAGCAGTGAGGTTCTGTTCGTGGTTATCAGACCAGCCTGAGTGGTTCTCCGCCTGTGGCGCCCAGTCACTGCTGTCATGGCATTTAGCGTCTCATGTTCAGCCGTAACGCACAGCAGCACGTTTGAAGGAAACCAGATGGCTCATACTGCCTGTCAGCACGCGGATGATGTGAGGGGACCACCGAGTCCTCTGTATACCAAAGACTCTGCTGCAACGGTCAGAGCGCAGAGCTGAGCCAACAAAAGGTCCAGCTGGAGCTGCAGGACTGCAGACGCTCTGCTTCTACACGATGCTTTCACTTTTCATGAATAAACATAGTGTGTTTCGTCCCGTGCTTCTTTTACCTGATTATAAGACTAAATTTCAGTGTGGCGTCCTTCATCGTCTTTGTTAGTTTTGTGTCTAATGGTCAGCTTCGTCTGAAAGCACGCCGCAATCTGGAGCTCTGATAGGTTGGTGCTTCTGGGTCACCTGACACCTGCGAGGCCCGTTCCTTCAGACCGACAGTCCTCTCATCCTTTGAGTTTTCCTCCGAGGAGCATCGCCACGCTTACGTCTCTGAAGCGATGCAGCGGGCCGACAACGTCCTCGCTGTACAACACAGATCGGCCTGTTGTTATGGAAACAGGCTTCTTTTTTCCTACTGAAATCCCTTCGGGTAACACAGAAGTAAAGAATAAAAGTGTTTGGTGTGAACACAGCTCCAGCCTGTCATCGCCAGGCTCCCTCTGCTCTCTGTCTGCAGGCAGGACGCCTTCCCTGCGGTCCTCTGCCTTTTCAGGCTGTGCAGCCAGCAGATGCTCGCAGGAATCTCTGCTCGTGGCCAAAAACACGTCTGCCGCTGGAGTTAAAGCTCTGTTTCCACCTTTGTCTGACAGAGGGCTCAAAACAAAAAGCGCCGTTTCCCGACAGACACAAAAGCTCATTTAATGCTGCTCGACGGCTCTTCCTCTGTGCCTTTTATCCTTTTATGTTTTTGTTTACAAGGAAGAGCTAAATTAGATGCCGCTGGCTGCTTCCGTCTGTCATTAACCCCACCATTTAAATGATCAAATCTTAGCTTTTTCTTCCACCTGCGTGCCATTAAAAAGGTTGCTGTTGGAGCAAACCTCCACCTCTCTGTCACATCTGCATATCACATATTCCTCACACAGTTTTAGGTTTTCTCTGACTCTGATCAGAGACAGATCCTTAAGTAGAGCAACCTTGGTTTATTTGCTACTGCCAGAGGACAAGGATCAGCACCAGACCTGATGACAGACAAATAAATATTCAGCGGATGAGGTTGGATGTCCTTGAGTGGGTAAAAGGCAGCACAGGGCTGCTGCTCTTATTTCTGTAGTGTTCATGTGCACACCACGCCATCAAAACCCAACGTTCAGACAGGAAGCCTTAACTGTTCAGATTTTTTAAATATTTCTAAAATGAACAGGGAGCCAATGACGAGAGGTTATTCACAGGAATGATGTCATTCGAGCATCGAGCGAAAGCCTTATCTCTGCTTTCACTGATATCCAATCAGCTTGAGCCTGGTTTCCTGAGACACACTGTGTCCTTAACGCTCGGACAGGAGACAATATCAATGGCTGCCACGTGAGTTTTATATGTTGGGACTTGTTTGGTCCTTTCTTCTCGAGGTGTTCCAGCAAAAACACTCCTCATTGAACTCGCTGCTCGATGTTCAAAGTATTCATATTTCCTCTTTGCTCGTCTCTGACCCACGAGGCCCAGTAACCTCCTGGAGTTCACGCACACATGACTAACTTTGTTACCTCAAGGTCAAAGTGAAGACTGGCTTTTAATTTCAAAATAAATCTTCACTTTTAATGCATATTGTGGAAGGTCCAAAACTAATCATGCAGATATTGGATTTATAGAGGCGTGCATATTTTATGAATATGCCAACATAGCATCCATCTGTTTCCTAAAGCTACCTGGGTCAGGGCAGCAGTCAAAGCACAGACCTCCCCCTCTCCTATTCCACCTCTTCCCCAGTCCTCTGATATAACAGTGTGCTCAGGGTATGCCCTCGGGCTCCTCGCAGTAAGACACTGAAACACGTCCTGGTCAGATGCCTGAACCACCTCTGCTGTCAATGTGGAGGAGTAGTGGCTCCACTTTGAGCTTGAGCTCCTCACCCCATCTCTGACCGAGACTACCAGCAGAGGAAGCTCACGCCTGCAGTTTCTATCATGAGCTAATCCTTCAGACTCTACCCACAGGAAAGGGTGGGAATGCAGGTCAACTGGAAAAGCAATCTTTCACACACGGCTTTCACACACAGCTCTTTGGAGAGTGCCTGGTTAAAGAACACCACAGGCTCGTTGCTGTAGACCAGGGGTGTCAAACTCCTCGAGGGCCGTTGTTCTTTTACATGTGTCCCTGCTGCAACACACCTGGTTACAATTAGTAGGTCATTAGCAAGACCTGACTGCATACTGAGGTGCCAAACCTACCCATACACGAGTAAATTTGGAAAAATGTAACTAAATGTAAGTGAAAAAGAGTACTTTTATTGGACCATGTTGATCGTGAGCTGCTGTAACATGCCACCTCGGCGTGAAGTCAGATCTTGCTGAAGCAGCAGGGACACATGGAAAGGTTTCAGGACACCGGCCCTCGAGGACTGGACTTTGACACTCCTGCTGTAGAAGATCAGTGCTCTACAGGTCAGGCAGCACTCAACCCTCACTGAGTAGAACTGGCTTTAGGGATGTGCATGAGGTCCCCAGTAGATATAATTGGAACCAGTCTTCTGGAGAGGACATGGACTATCCAGAAGACCCTCGGAGAGCATCCCTATGGCTCTGTGTCAGTATGTCGGGGTTTTCCCACAGTGGACGAGAGGATGGTTTAGCCTTTGTTCAGAGTGCCCAGACCCCTGAGTGGGTCCTGGAAAAAGCCCCATAAGGCAATGGCACCAGGACACTCAGGTGAAGATAGGAGCAGAGCTGATCACCACCTGGTGGTGACACTCGGTACACCCATAAATCAAAGGCATCACCTCCAACTAGTGATGGTAAATTTTATTCTTTTTACTGAATCGAGTTTTAATGGGTCACTCACCAAAGTGAATCTGTTTTTTTGAGTCATTTGATTCACTGAGTCCGTTGACCAGAGAGTGCAAAAAAATGTACATTTCACTCAAACTTAATTTGTTTCTCTTTTCATGTAAATCCTACTGCTAAGATGAGTGATTCTAAAAAACAACAACACCTTTTTACAGAGCAAAAAAGAGCAAAAACATTTCTAAAATTAAGCAATTTCCTATCAAAATTGCTTAATAAACATTTATTTATTTTATTTTATTTTTATTTTTTATTTTATTAGTATTTTCCTTAAATGTGGGCGGTAATGCGCCTCAACATTGGTTGCCAACCAAGAAGAAGAAGAAGCTGTGAGCCAGGAGGGAGGGGGTGAGTAGCTCAAATGTGCTGTTAGCATGTTAGCAGAGCGATGCTACTGTGAACCGAGGAGCTATTTTCTTGATGTGAGCTTCTACTCAGGGTTTTTTCTTCCAGTTCAGAGCAGAAAATTTTTTGTTAAGATACTGGATGTTGTTTTTCTCCACAGTTTTAATTATAAGCTAGATACATTGCTGCTAACAGCAACAGGGATGAGTCAGTGAGTCAGTTGGGCTTGTGAATCATGATTCATGAGTCAGTAAAGTGATTCTCGAGTATTGAACGATTCATTCATGATTCGCGCATCACTACCTCCAAACAGCTGCAGCAGGTGGCTGTCCCTTTCTTCCTGCTAAGAGGGAGTTTTTCCTCCCCACTGTCACCGAGTGTTTACTCACTGGGGCTCATATAATTGTTGTTTTTTCTGTATTACTGTAGTAAACAAAAATAAGCTGTGATAAGCTCTTGATATATAAATAAAACTGAAGTGAATGTGATTGTTTGTCATTGTTGTCCGTTGTTGGTTTTTCACTGCTGCATTTTGTATTTGTTGTGTTTAAATCTGTTGGAGGCAGAGAGGGTACAAATCCACAGCTTGGAGGTGTCTCTAGTAAACCACCTCTTTGTGTTTTCAGTATTGATGTCGTTCTGCCTTTGGAGCTTCGATTTCCTTTATCTGTAGCGGTGGGGTTGCTCCAAGCTCTCTCTCTGTTTGGGAATAAATAACAAAGGGAGCAACACACAGTACAAATCCCCCTGACCCCCACCCCCACAGCCGCCTGTTTCAAAAACCTACCGTTCATCAGCGGGGAGACTGTGGACCACTGGCTGGTCAAACTGCTCAGTTAGGTTATAGAGTAGGTTTGACAGTAATGGTCTTTTAGCTTAATACAGAACAGTAACCCTCATCAGTCTTGTTTGGGCGTGATGAACTCATCTCACCGATGCCATGAACCGGGCACGGACGCCAAACGACATCTCGAGCATAAACAAGCAATGCGACTGATGCCCCGGGCAGAAAACGAGCCGGAGGATCGGAACGTCTCTGCACACAAACGATGTCAAAGGTATGAACTGCCACCACCTCAAGGGAGACAACAGAAACCAAGGCTACGTCCACACGTACACGGACATTTTTGAAAAGATTTTGCGTTTTAAAAAATAATCCCGTCCACACGTAAACGCAGAAATGAAGGAAAACGCTGCTAGGAACATGCCAAAGCAGCAGGTGGCGCTATATTCCTAACCGTGCAGAAATGTTGGCCAATCAGAAGTCTAGAAGCCTCGGTGGGAAAAGTAAACAAAGCTGGGGCATAGAAGCAGAACCGAGTCGTATGTGTGGAGGGACAGTAACTGTGTATATGTAAGCATTTAAACACTGCAGAGAGAACAATTAACAGTAACAGTATTGTAGAAATTCATTTCACCAAAACAATAACGTGGCGCACAGTGTGACGTCAAAAAAGGCGCACACCTTTGAGCTGTGTTTTCTGCGTTTTCTCCGTTTTTCTCGTCCACACGTAAATGCAAAAACGGAGTTTTCAAAAATATCCACCCTGGCAGGAGTTTTTAAAAATCGCCGTTTTCAGTGACCAGAAACGCCGTTTACGTGTGGACGAAAGGTGCAAACGCATAGAAAAATCTGCGTTTTCAAAAATACTCGGGTACGTGTGGACGTAGCCCAAGTTTTGCTGTTTTTATCTTCACTGCAGATCCAATGAGCCCCTGAAACGTTGTCCATTTCCTGGATCAGGTGCTGCTACGCGTCCTCCAGTGAAACCAGTGTAAGGAAAAGCATATGGGAGCACAACACCAGAGGACTGGGATCCACGTCTGTGGTGCTTTACAGCATTTACAGCCTGCTCATTATTAATGTTTTGTAATTCATCTTCTTTTCAATTACATGAAATTATTTTTCAAATGTTTTGTTTTTCCTCGTGTTCGAAACATGAAGGTCCATGATGAGATCAGCTGTTAACTTCTGCTTTCAAAAAATAACAGGAAGCTTTGAAACGCATGACAGGAAACTCTGTGGTAAATAACCCGGATTATTTTCTCTCATCGATTACACAATACATGAGTGCTGCTTTGCTGCAGGGTAAACTTACACACACACATCAGAAACACAAACAAACAGCAGCTGCCCAGTGGGCAGATACGCCAACCGTCAGAACGTGTGTGAGTCCACCTACGCCACATTCAGTCAAATCACACAAACACACACAGTGCATGCTGATAGTGCAGATTAGGGCTGGGCGATATGGCCTAAAATCCATATCGCGGTATAATTTCAAGCACGTGCGGTAACAATATATATTCTTTTCCTCTGTCTAACGTAAGGCCCACTTAAAATCCTTTAATTTTCTCAAAAATCGAGATTTTGCCTTATGTATGAATTCTGGTTGTGCTTTGGTAAGCTTTGGTAAGCCGCACTGCTTGATGGATTGTCAGAGCATTATGGCTGCCATAGGGAGGAGCTTCACGGAGTAATCTGGGTCCTAAACTCCGTCAACTTCAGGTCCCAAAGTCAAACGAACACTGAGAGTTAAAAACTGTCTAAATTCTTTCATCTTTAATAAAATCATCAGTGTTTCTGCTTTACCAGGTGTAACAATGAAGTTTAACATCCATGAAAACAGAATTTATTCAATTTAACGGAGTTAGAAGTTAGCTCGCTAGTTCACACCTAAACATTTCATACCATGTTCTGACTGAGAGATTTCTAAAACAAATTCAAACGTACAGCTCTGCTATCACTTCCAACATAAATGAAGACCGAAAACTAAACAGCAGTGGCGTTTGCAGGGTTACTGAAGTTGGACTACCTGGTATATAATGTTGTGCTACGTGCTAGCAACACAGCTATGTTAGCATAACATTAGCACAGTGAAGCTGGAGGATGAACGCCAACTTTTTTTCCACTCGATAAAATTTTCATCCACAATACGAGGTTAGTTATTAATATCCTGCAACAATATGGGAACAGAACAGCTGCGAGAGAATTAAACATTAATGAATCAATGTTACGGAAGTGGAGGAAGCTCAGTTTTTGGCTTCTATCGTATATCGTTTATATCGCCCACCCCTAGTGCAGATCTCCTGCAGCAGTTCAGTGTGATGCTTCTGTAATCTCTGGTTACCCAGTTATGCTCAGTCACTCACAGAAAACAAGGCCTGATTGGAGCTTTGGAGGTACAGCAGCCTCAGAGGATCTACGGTTGTGCCTCTGACAGGAACTACTCACCTCACAGAGGCCGGTCTGAACCTTGGCTTTACTGCTTTAATACAAAACTGGAGAAAAAGTGCAAAATGAAGTCGTGATGTCGTGTTTGCTTCTTGGGCTAACTCAGAGACTGATACTGAGACTGGATCCAGATCAATTAGTGACTCTTCATTGGAGACGTCGAGATGAGCCTTTCATAATTTCATGATACGGTGGTGTTTTTATTTGTCACACTGAAATGTTTCAGCTCATCCAACAAATTCAAATATTCGACAAAGATAACACAAGGGAACACAAAATGCAGTTTCTAAATAAAGATATTTATTATTGAAGCAAAAAAAATCCAAACCTGCACAGCCCTGTGTGAAAACGTACGTAGTCCTACACCTAATGAGTGGTTGAGACGCCCTTATCAGTAATCACAGCTGGATGTGTCATGTAAACCTGTCCAGATCACCAACAGAGAGCCAATCAGCTCCACAGCAGTGAAGCCAAAGGAAAAGACAGCTCTTACTTTATAAACCTGCCTTTTAAATCTCTCATCATGTAAAATTATTCTCTAATAAAGACTGTTTTAGCTTATCTGTGCAGCTTTGTAGGACTCGGGTCCAAAAGTTTCTCAAAAGCACGAAGGACTCCAGCTCAGGAAGGATGAAAGAGATTTTATTAAATGATTGTTAAAACTGAAAATGAATAAAACATCTCCCAGCCAGCACACTGATGAATAACCCTCGAGGACAACCTTGTCTTTGTTTAAGCTGAATTATTTCTGACAAAGCATCAGATCAGAGAAGAAGTATCTGACTGCACTGCTCATATCCACCACAGCTTCAGTGTGAGGAGGTGTGTATCTTACCTTATGATGACATACATGACGAGGAAGTTTCCCACCAGACCAATGACGCACACGATCATGTAGACGACCACGATGGTGACCTTCACCCCCATCGGCAGGTAGTCGGTGTCATTTTGAGGGTAACTGAAGTTGTTCAGAAAATACGATAAATTGTACGGCTGCAGCGCGAAGTCTTCGGGGTAGTCCATGTTTAGCTGAGATCGAAGAAATGTTTACGCTCACTGTAAAGGAAAAAAGAAATGTGGTTAAACACTGTAACATACAGAAATGTGACGGAGCATTTTTACGAGCTCTCACTTCTTAAGTTTACTCAAAGACGCCAAAACAGTCGTTAAAAATGTGTTTGCCGGTCAAAGGTTTGTAGTTACTGATTTATAAAATCAATAGATTAATCGCCCCATTTTAATTTGATTTGATTTTGAAGTGAGGTGACACGTGTGGTTGGAAAAAGGCATTGATTGGCCATTTCAACCAGTCGTGTACACTAAAAGTGTATTGTTCCTCCGCCCACTCTGTCGAGGATGCAGCAGGTGGTGCCAAGGATCCCAGAGAACAGGCGTCTGCGTCACAAAATAAATGCACGTTTTTACGCAGGAATCTAGTGGATCTATCAACATACTGCCTGCTGCAAAAGAGCACCATCGCTGGCCTGGATTCTGGTCTCAGTGGAGATTAAAGGTAAGAAATACTTTCCAATGTTTACTTTAAGTCAGTGTTTTGTTTGTTATGGAGCAAAAAGATTTCAAACTGAGCTTTGTCATTTTATTTCACTTTAATGTTTTGCTCTATCCGTTGATGGACGTGAAATAACAGCCGTTTACGTCAATCGGAGGTCTGAGTGGTGTCCAAAGACGATGTGGGCTTCATAGATAATTGGTAAACTTTCTGGAGGAAACCTGGTCTTGTTAGGAGAGACGGCATCCATCCCACATTTCTAGGAATATGGACAAATTTATTAAACCCCCCAAAATATGACTATCCAGAGTTGGGAGCAGGAAGCACAATCATGTGACCCCCTATGAGCAGCACTTTGGTGACAGTGGGAAGGAAAAACTCCCTTTTAATAGGAAGAAACCTCCGGCAGAACCAGGCTCAGGGAGGGGCGGGGCCATCTGCTGCGAGCCGGGTGAGAGAACATGACAGCACTGAAATGTGAGAAAGGGCGTGGCAGTAAGATGACCCAGAGGGCGGAGACATCGATCTTTCTGGATCATTGGCAAGAGGAAGCAGAGGTTTCTACTGCAATCCTACAGGAGAACTGGTTTCTGATTTACGGGAAAAGCCGATGTTGTTCTGTAGTGTTTAAAAACCCGTGCACCCACGCAGACATCCTGTCTTCTCCACAACGTCCCCCCTCAGCTCACCTCGGAGGGTCCAGCAGGGGAAGCGGTGTTACTCAGCCGGCTCCGTCTGCCACTTAAAGCACAAACAAAGATGATCCTCAGCAGAGAGTTTCTGGGCTAATTAGCACAATTCATCTCAACTTTTATCCTCATCAGATGATGAAGATGACGTACGGTCCTTGATCCCACCTCTAACTGATCTAACAGCAGGTATGTGGTAAGCAGCGACTAGTTAGAGCGCCACCAGACTGACTTTGAGCTGTTGAGCTGAGCACAGGGGCGGCGGTCGCACGCAGCATTCGCTGCTTCATCAAACTGAGGCCTAAAGGTTTGAGGCTGCAACACGGAGAGCCACTCCGCCTGGTCTGGGAGAAAAATCGCTGATGGCGTTGGTGCTGAGCAGTTAGTCGCTGCATGTAACGGAAACATACCTGCATGCATGCGGACAGCTGAAACACCCACTTGGGCTTCAAACCTCGCGGCGCTGTGGAGCGCAGTGATAGGAGACCTCCCTTAACTGCCTTCATACTGACTTTCTAATATGATCCTAATATGACAACAATTACCCCATAAATGTATGTTTGAATCTTCAGCAACAGGCTGTTCAACCCACAGCTGAACATCACACTGCTGCAATAAAATCTGTTGCTTATCAAGAATGTAGGTTTATATGAAAATCAATCTCTATAAGAAAAAACTATCACATGATCAAAGTGAGTTTAAGGTTCTCCATAATTCAGTTTGCATGTGTCCTGCTGTGTAGTGTTGCAGCCTTTATGGTCATGAATGACATCTATGAGCCAATCCACAGGAAGCCTGAATGACAGAGGAGACCAAAGATCAGTGAAAGTGAGTGTTTTATAAAGTCTGAGCCAGCTCTTTGTCCACATGTGAGTTTGCTTTAACATTTGTGATGAGGTCAAGTAACACAGGATGATACTGTTTTAGTCCACCATCACATTATGACTGTTAGGATGTTTGCAGAGGAGGGCACAAATCTGCATGTGTGCAACAATGAAAACAGGAAGTACGACACAATCATGTAACAAGGTTGGAGGAAAAAAGACCAAGTATACACAACAATGTGTATGAAACACTAAAAACCTAAAGATCTTAGAAATAGGCCCCATCTTATCTTGATGACCTTGTAGTACCATATCACCCTATTAGAGCACTTTGCTCTCGCTCTGCAGGCCTACTTGTTGTTCCTAGAGTATTTAAAAGTAGAATGGGAGGGAGAGCCTTCAGTTTTCAGTCTTCTGTGGAACCAGCTTCCAGTTTGGATTCAGGAGACAGACACTATCTCTACTTTCAAGATTAGGCTTCAAACTTTCCTTTTTGCTAAAGCATATAGTTAGGGCTGGACCAGGTGACCCTAAATCCTCCCTTAGTTATGCTGCAATAGACGTAGGCTGCCGGGGATTCCCATGATGCACTGGGTGTTTCTTCTTCACTCACTATGTGTTAACAGACCTCTCTGCATTGAATCATACCTGTTATTAATCTCTGTCTCTGTCACGGCTGGCGGGGTGAGCCGTGTGGTGTGGAGGAAAAGGAGGACCCAAAATGCAGACAGCCGATATGATGATATGAGTGAGAGTTTAATTTACAGTGCACAAATAACAGAACTGAGGGCAGGACAGAACATAAACCTAAACTGGGTGAGCTAAATAACAAACCGGAGATCATACGAATGGGGTGGGAGGCAGAGAGACGCAGACGAGGAACAAGACACCATGAAACACAGACGAGCCGACAACGAACACAGACCGACACCCACTATATATACACACACGGTAATCGGGTAATGGCAGACAGGCGGGGACACAGCTGGAACCAATGGACATAACGAGACACAACCCTACAAAGTAAAACAGGAAACACACAGACTGTTTTACATAACAACACGGAGACATGAACAAAGCACCGAGGACAGACACAGGTAGGGAAGATAAACACAACCAAACACCAACAACCAATACAAGATCAGAATAAACTAGAAAGTGATAATCATCAACTGAAAGCGCTGGGTCACCGACCCAGGACCATGACAGTACCCCCCCTCCAAGGGCTGGCTCCAGACAGCCCAAAACAAAAACAGACGACCAACCCAGGGCGGGCGGCGGGGGGTCCAGGACGGAGGGACCACAACCAAACAAAAAACAAGCTCCAGTGGGCCAAACGAATTGTCCAAAACACAACACAGACTGGAGTTCCCGAACAGGGTCTCAAAACATAGTTCAGGAGGCCGGCCCGGAGGCTGACAACTCAGGTCCAAAAGCCGACCGCGCGGGAGGCAGCGGTGGCGAAGTGGAAACAGTTCAGGCGGCCGACCGTGCGGACAGCAACGGCGGCGACGGGGAAACAGGTCAGGCGGCCGACCGTGCGGACAGCAACGGCGGCGACGGGGAAACAGGTCAGGCGGCCGACCGTGCGGACAGCAACGGCGGCGACGACACAAGTCCGGAGGCCGGCCGCGCGGAAGGTAGCGGCGGCCTGTGGGAGGTCGTCCATATCGACGATGACGCCCAACAAGCGGCCTGGCAGATGACCGCCGATGTCGAGGCGGCAGTTTGGGACCTGAAGGTGGCGTGGCCCCTGCAGCACCAGACGAGGCGGAAGCTGAGGCTGGACCAGACGAGGCGGAAGCTGAGGCTGGACCAGACGAAGCTGATGCAGAAGCTGGACCAGGCGACGATGAAGCCGGAGCTGGACCAGACGACGGCGTGGGTGAAGCCGGAGCTGGACCAGGCGACGGCGAGGATGAAGACACGGAGGCTGCCGGCGGTGTGGATGAAGCTGCTGTTGCTGCCGGCGGTGTGGATGAAGCTGCTGTTGCTGCCGGCGGTGTGGATGAAGCTGCTGTTGCTGCCGGCGGCGTGGATGGAGCGGCAGCCGGCGAGGATGATGAGGCTGCAGCTGGCGGCTGGACGGGCTCCTCGGGCCCTCCAGCTGACGAGGCAGAAGACTGGACGGGCTCCTCGGGCCCTCCAGCTGACGAGGCAGAAGACTGGACGGGCTCCTCGGGCCCTCCAGCTGACGAGGCAGGAAGCTGGCTGGGTTCTCCTGAACCTCCAGCGGATGAGTCTTGGGGCTGGACGGGCTCCTCGGGCCCTCCGGCGGACGAGTCAGGAGGCTGGACGGGCTCCTCGGGCCCTCCAGCGGACGAGACAGGAGGCTGGACGGGCTCCTCGGGCCCTCCAGCGGACGGGACAGGAGGCTGGACGGGCTCCTTGGGCCCTCCAGCGAGAACAGTATCAGGACCAGCGGGCACAGGGGCCCCTGGCGGGCGCAGAACAGAACCAGCAGGCGCGGAGACCTCTGGCGGGCGCAGAACAGAACCAGCAGGCGCGGAGACCTCTGGCGGGCGCAGAACAGAACCAGCAGGAGCACGGGCCTCTGGCGGGAACAGATCAGAACCAGCAGGCGCACGGGCCTCTGGCGGGAACGGATCAGAACCAGCAGGCGCACGGGCCTCTGGCGGGAACGGATCAGAACCAGCAGGCGCACGGGCCTCTGGCAGGAACAGATCAGAACCAGCAGGCGCACGGGCCTCTGGCAGGAACAAATCAGAACCAGCAGGCGCACGGGCCTCTGGCAAACACAAGGCTGACTGCAGCTGCACCGAGCATTGACTCAGCTCAGGCAGCGACAGCCGGGTGCAGTCCTCAGCTGGCTTCTTTACCTCCAGGGGTCCAGAGTCTGCTGGGGGCTGAAACCCAGCCTCTGGGGAGGCCCTGGAGTGCGTCTCAGTCTCAGAACTGGCCAGCTCTTGAGGAACGTTTTCATTGTCATTAGGTTTGTCTCTCTGCTTGGAACAAATGGGTGAACAATAGTTTCTTTCGGATTGAATTGGCCTAGCTGGTTGTACAGGAGGAGTTGGTGAAGATGATGGCTGAACAGGTGGCTGAGCTGAGGGCGACTGAAGTAAAGGTTGAGACAATAATGGTGGGGAAGTTGGAGACTGAACGGAGGATAAGGCTAATGATTCTTCTGCCAACTGGGCTACTGACTGGGCTATGGATTGTAACATGGTTTGTAATAGGTCTGGCTGTGACTGTAAGTGAGCTATGGATTGTGAGGCTGAATGTGGTGGGGGTGGCGACTGAGCGGCTAACTGAGCTAGTGGCTGCTGGGCAGCTAACCGAGCTACCGGCTGGGCAGCTGGCTCAAAAAACACAGCCCCGGTATAAACAGTCACAGGTTCAGGCGAAACAGACAGAGTGTCTTTTCCACTCACCACAGCCGGCAACTCAGAACTCTCGGGGCCCGGCTGTGGCGATGGGCGTCGGCGGCGTGAACGTCGCTTCCTTCTCGGAGATAGCTCCGACCGGCCGGGTAATTCCACATCCGGCGGGCCGGGCCGCAGATCGCCCGGCGGGCAGTGCAAAACATTCACCGCTGGGCTGGGTCGGGAAGCGGTAGCAGCTGGAGGGTGAAGGTGAAGTTCGTGGAGTATGAAATTCTGTGCGAGCGGGTGAAGAGAGTCCAGTAGCCAGGGGTGAGCGGAAATAAGCTGCTGTAGCCTGGCTTCTACAGCGCGGAGAAATTCCTCTCCCTCATGCTCAAGCCACAGGTTAACCAACCTCGAAACGGAGTCAATCAATTCCTCCCGAAACTCCTGGGAAGGTGCGGATGCTGCTGGGTCCATTTTTGGTCGGCTCGTACTGTCACGGCTGGCGGGGTGAGCCGTGTGATGTGGAGGAAAAGGAGGACCCAAAATGCAGACAGCCGATATGATGATATGAGTGAGAGTTTAATTTACAGTGCACAAATAACAGAACTGAGGGCAGGACAGAACATAAACCTAAACTGGGTGAGCTAAATAACAAACCGGAGATCATACGAATGGGGTGAGAGGCAGAGAGACGCAGACGAGGAACAAGACACCATGAAACACAGACGAGCCGACAACGAACACAGACCGACACCCACTATATATACACACACATGGTAATCGGGTAATGGCAGACAGGCGGGGACACAGCTGGAACCAATGGACATAACGAGACACAACCCTACAAAGTAAAACAGGAAACACACAGACTGTTTTACATAACAACACGGAGACATGAACAAAGCACCGAGGACAGACACAGGTAGGGAAGATAAACACAACCAAACACCAACAACCAATACAAGATCAGAATAAACTAGAAAGTGATAATCATCAACTGAAAGCACTGGGTCACCGACCCAGGACCATGACAGTCTCTCTTCCACAGCATGTCTTTATCCTGTCTTCCTTCTCTCACCCCAACCAATCACAGCAGATGGCCCCGCCCCTCCCTGAGCCTGGTTCTGTTGGAGGTTTCTTCCTGTTAAAAGGGAGTTTTTCCTTCCCACTGTCACCAAAGTGCTTGCTCATAGGGCGTCATATGATTGTTGGGTTTTTCTCTGTATCTATTATTGTACGATCTACTGTACAATATAAAGCGCCTTGAGGCGACTGTTGTTGTGATTTTAAGCTGAGGCGACGTCCACACGTACACGGGTATTTTTGAAAACAGAGATTTTCCGTTTTCATTTTTTTTAAATCACGTCCACATGTAAACACTAAAAATAAAATTTTGGCCAATCAGAAATCTAGAAGTCTGGCAGGGAAACACTAAACTGGGTTTTGTGCCGTCACAAAACATTAAGTACGTCTGAAAGTTTGTGTTTTCCTGGAAAGGCAGATAATTTTGTGTTACTTCTCAGGTGCCTTCATCATTTTAAACGTTAATAACTAAAGACAGTATTTTGGTTGCTGTAGACTCACAACTTAGGAATGAACAAAGTGCAAACAGCATGCATACATTTAAAGTTAAAAAAAGTTAATCTATTCAAAACCGACGGGGGTTTGGGTTGTGTCTGTGTTGAAAGCTCACTGACGCCTCTGTCTGTGTCTGAGGGACAGTAAGTGTGTAAAAACTGCAGACAGTCAGATTAACAGCAACAGTATTTTGTCTCTATCCACCATTGTAGAAATCTCATGTAAACAATAACGTGGCGCACAGCGTGACGTCAAAAACGGCGCACACCTTTGAGGTTGCGTGAATAAATCTCTGTTTTCCTCGTCCACACGTAAATCTCAGTTTTCAGTGATGGAAAACGCCGTTTACGTGTGGACGAAAGGTGCAAACATAGAAAAATCTGTGTTTTCAAAAATACGTGTGAGCGTGGCCTGAAGCTGAACTGAAATGAAAACGCACACAGAGGACACAAGATTCTGTAAGATGTAGGATGCAGGAAGGAGGAACTGAAGCAGATAATCACAAGAAAACAAAAACAAAAACAGAAATGACAGAAACCAACAAATCAAAAGCACACAGGTCCTGAAAATCCAACAGAGCTGTGTGCTGTGGAGGTAACAGGAAGGACCGGAGGACGCCACCAGACACATCCTGGACTCAGAAGGCCTCATCGTCTGCTCTGACACACACACATAGAGAGAGCTGGGATGTGTGTGTGGGGCAGTGTCCACCATGATAAAGCAACACGTGTGTTAACACGTCCACCGTGACGTGACTGTAAAGGCTTGATCCCAGGCTGCTTCACCGCAACACGCCGGCATGCAGTTGCAGCAGCAATACATCACACTGCCGCCATAAAGCGGCGCCTGCCTCTGCATACTCATGAATATTCATCGAATCCCAGCAGCAGCAACTCGCCGCGGCTCCCGGAGGGTCCTGCCAGCCTTCATATACGGGCCTCCGTCTGCAGAGCGTGTGTGCCATAGCTGTGATTAATAAGCAGTTAAAGTTGAAGTCCGCAGTGTGTCCATGTAAGGCTGCGATGCCACACTGGGTGGGCCGCTCTGAGCCACAAACAGCACAAACGAGCACATCGAGGAGCTGTAATGACAGGAACGAGGAACACATCCATGCATGTGGTACTATTTAAAACAGGAAATGTTCCAGGAGCTAACTGGTGGAGATGTGGATGGTGGTCCGGTTCCATCAGCAAGCCGAGCTCCACGGGAAGGAGAATCGAGAAGGAGTGGCGGTTCAGTCTGAGGCTGCTCCAGACTGCAGGCCAGATCTCTTTGGGCAGATACTAAGCCGGAGTTGATTTCAGATGCAGATCAAATGTTAGATAAAACAGCACAAACTGCTTTGACTGCTTAGGTAAAGCAGAAATATACGTCCATGTACCACTAGCTAACATTAGCTTCAGTTTACAGCGAATAATGAGAAGGTCACTGCACCTTTAAATCTTGATTCCTTTCAGTCTACGTTTAGTGCATAAGTGTTTTTTTCATGCCTCTGTGTGTTTATCTGGAGAAAGTGAGGCCAGAGACTGAATATGACGGGAAAGCTCGAAGAAGGACGGGTGGATTGTGAACATGTAAACAGACAGAAGAGGGCAGCTTCCTCTAAATCTCAGAGGAAACAGGTAACACAAACAGCTGTTAATACGTCCAAACAGGTGAGGCAAACTGTGGAGGAAGAGGAGACGCAACCCTGCAGAGCACAAAAAGAGCTGCGGTGCTTCAGCAATGAGCCCGCACGTGTGCGCCACACAGGCTGATGTGCAGCTGCAGATCTGCTGCTTTCCTTTAAAGGTCTGCAGGAGCGTGCTCGCGCAGACGCACAGCTGCACGCAGAGACGGCAGGTCTACGGCTGCTGAGCAGGTCCGACTGCAAACACGCCGTTCGGTTACTGTTTGGATCCGAGCGATGATTCGTTACTCCACACATCTCTGCACCGCCGTGTGCTAAACATGCTTCATCTTCTTCAGCATTAAAGCCTCAGCTCATCCCATCCAGCAAAGAGGCACAGATGACACTGAACAACAGCTTCTCTGAATTCAGAGGAGTGATCCAAACGCTCCGAGGAGCTTAAAAGTTTTGCCCGTCTCCAGTTCAGGAATATCTTGTTGTGCACCTCTGGACAGTTTCCGATTTTTTCAGACCTCTCAGAGTCCGTGTGCTCGTCCCTCTGTGGTGTGCTGGGATCCGTTTTCATGTTCAGAAAGTGGACGAAAAGGTTTCCTGCACACGCTTCGTGCTGTTGCAGGAAAACACCTGATGGGATTTGTGGCTTCAGGTTCCAGAGGGGATCCTTCACCTAACATTTAGTTTAAGATGTAAAATCTCAGCGTTCAGACTGACAGGGAGAGCTCTGCCATCTCATGTAACCATGGTGATGGAGCCATGTGGTCCACAGGCTGAGCTTGGTCTGTGTTCAGTCACTGAACGCTGCATTAAGTTTGTGGTTAATCTCAGACGTGGCTGCTTTAACTGCACAGGACCAGGACCTGAGTTTATGTCCATGTGAGGATTTTCATTCTAAAAAGCTTTAAAAGAAAACCAGCAGGACTGCTTTGAGTTTCTTAATCCAGTATTTAAGTTATGACGTATGAATCCATCCGTCCATTTCCTTCTGCTTATCCGGGGCCGGGTCACAGGGGCAGCAGCCCAAGAAGCCCAGACCTCCCTCCCCCCAGCCACCTCCTCCAGCTTATCCGAGGGAATGCCAAGGCGTTCCTTGGTCTACCGTTCCAGGGTTACCGGGGCCCCGCCCTGGAGCCAGGCCCGGGGAGGGTGCCCGAGGGCGAGGTCTGGTGGCTGGGCCTTAGTCCATGGGGCCCGGCCGGGCACAGCCCGAAAAACGGACATGGGCCCATCCTCCTGCAGGCCCACCACCCGCAGGAGGCACCGTAGGGGTCGGGCGCAATGTGAGTCGGGCGGCGGCCAGGAGCGGGTCCAAACTGCTCTGCGTTTATTAAGGCTGTTGTGTTTTTAACATGTTTTAATGTTTTGTAAGTTGTTCTATTTAATCTCCACAAGCCCCTAAAAACAGTCAGTGATTACTGTCGGCCTCTCTCAGCTTTTATTACCAGTGTTCATTTTAAAGCTCAGTTTTTAAGACCTTCCACTGTAACTACACAACATTATATAGCAGCTAGCCCAACTTCAGTAACCCCACAAACGTCACTGCTGTTTAGTTTTCTGTCTTCATTCATGTTGGAAGTGACAGCAGAGCTGTACGTTTGAATTGTTTCAGAAATCTCTCAGTCAGAACATGCTACAGTATATCATGCTTAGCAGGAAGCTAGCGAGCTAACTTCCTGCTAACTTCTAACTCTGTTAAATGTAATAAATTCTGTTTTCATGGATGCCTGGATGTTAAACTTAATTGTTACACCTGGTATAGCAACGCTGACCATTTTATTAAAGAATGATGCCGCAGTGTTCGTTTGACTTTGGGACCTGAAGCGGAATTTGGACCCAGACGTGGTTAATGACGTCAGACCGGATACGTTTCATCCCAGAGAGTCCCAGATTTAAGCCCTGTTGGGGCTCCTCTCTTTGGGACGTGGATCAAGCTGCGCCTCATCACATGAGCCAAGGTGTGAAAACAGGTGTTGGTCACTATCAGCAGAGGTTTCAGGTGAACCCATTGTGACGGCTTGCCTCACCCTATCATGTGGTCAGCTGACACAAGATGTGAGGGGGTTTGAGGCACCTGGGAAGGATTACATATGGCAGACAGCTGGTGTCGTAAGCCCCGCCCTCTGTCCAGTCACTGGAGTACCATGACCTGGATGATCAGGAACCTAAACGTCGTTGATTCAAAGCATTTATTTATTGAACTACCTTTCACTGAACGCCAAACTTTAGTCCAAACAGACGTCAAAGTTCAGCTTTATGAAACTGATGTGAGAGCAGACTGACTGCTTTAAGATGAAAATAGGACTTTTACTTTGAAAATCAATGTTTACAGAGCTCGTTTCCTTCAGGATTTCTCTCTTAAACAGCTGCAACGAGTTCGTGCATGCCTTCCTCAGGTCTGAACACGATGCTAGCTAACATTACTGCCGCCATCGTTTTATTTCTCTTGTTTCATCAAACGCAGCCGCTCTCTGCGCAGGATCGACTGACACGACTAAACTGAAGTCACTTCCTGTTTTTAACCTTGACTGATTACTGCAGGTACTTTCAGTTTTTTGACTGGTTTTGTTTTTAATTTTCTAGAAATGGGGTCTCAAAGTCAGGCGGTGACCCCCTAATGGGCCCTGCAGGTACTGCAGGAGGGCACTGAGATGACCACGTGACCGTGTGTTCTCTGTGACAGGCTGGACTAAACATGAGCACGTGAAGAGCAGAAAGGCGGAAGTTTGGAAGGACCGGTCCAAAGTTCGGGACTGCAGCTGCGCAGAAACCCGCCCTGCTTCAGCGCACGCACGTGGACGAGCCGAGCACCCAAATGCAGCACCGGGACAGGCCCGTCACGGGTCCGAGTGTACCTTAACGCGCGACACACCGGGCGCGCGTGCACGCACGCATACACCTTAGAACCACTGCGTCGCGCACGCGCGGTGTTCGCTGACATGCACACAAAAGAAAGACGGACACGCGCATCACGCACATGTCGGCGAGTACACGGATGACTGCAGCAGGCTGCGCGCACTCACCTCCAAGTTGTTGTTCGTCTCCGCGTCGATGCGCGCTCACGGCTCCGGTCCTCCGAGCTGAGTCCGAGCTCCGGCAGCGCGAACACTCCGAACCGAACCTCCAGAACCTCCGGGATCCACGCGGATCCACGCGAACTGCAGCGGGACAAAGAGCCGAGACAGAAGCTTCACCTCCAGCATCCGCGGCACCAACAGAAGGAGGAGGAGGAGAGGAGGAGGGGTCTGAGAGATGAAGATACTGCCTCTCTCTCTGTGATCGATCAGGGTGTGATTACCCCCCCCCCCCCAACACAGACACACAAACAGACACACGGATTTCTGTTGCACATTTGAAACACCAGTAAAATCTGTGTGTCTGTCTGTGTGTGTGTGTGTGTGTGTGTGTGTGTGTGTGTGTGTGTGTCAGTGTGTCTGTGGGTGTGTGTGTGTCTGTGGGTGTGTGTGTGTGTGTGAGTGTGTGTGTGTGTCTGTGGGTGTGTGTGTGTGTGAGTGTGTGTCTGTCTGTGAGTGTCTGTGTGTGTGTGTGTGTGTGTGAGTGTGTGTATGAGTGTGTGTGTATCTGTGTGAGTGTGTGTATGAGTGTGTGTGTATCTGTGTGTGTGTGTGTGTGTCTGTGTGCGTGTGTGTATCTCTGTGTGCGTGTGTGTATCTGTGTGTGTGTGTGTGTGTCTGTGTGTAAGTGTGAGTGTGTGTATCTGTGTGTAAGTGTGTGTCTGTGTGTAAGTGTGTGTCTGTCTGTGCGTGTGTGTGTCTGTGTGTAAGTGTGTGTGTCTGTGTGTAAGTGTGTGTGTCTGTGTGTAAGTGTGTGTCTGTGTGTGTGTGTGTGTCTGTCTGTGAGGGTGTGTGTCTGTGTGTAAGTGTGTGTCTGTCTGTGCGTGTGTGTGTCTGTCTGTGTGTGTGTGTGTGTGTCCTGAGCTCGTGGTTTCCTCCTATCTCCTGACTGACTGGGATTCTCCTCTGAAGTCCTCACATTGCTGCAGATTAAAACCTAAACGTTCACATGAAGCCAGTTATCGAATTGCTAAATTAACCCAGCGTTTGATCTGCATGAAGGGGCGGGGCTCTGAACACGGGGCCTTCATGTGATTTTTCTTCCACAGGAAATGAGCCCTGAGTGTCACCCACTCCAAAGGCACAGGGTGATTAAAATCTATAGAGGTAGAAGATAAAAGACAAAATGCATCATTGTTGTAAAAAGCATGAGAAGCTACACTACAGTTTGTGTCTGAGCGCGCTCAGTGCTGCTGTTTGTTTCTAAGGCGACCGACGCAAATTTCATGTATTTATTCCACACATGGTTGAACAGTGTTTCATTTCCTTCATACAAATCCTCCTTCCCACATCAGAGGCTTTAAACTGGATCCATGAAGCCAGATGACGGAGGCGTGGGAATCAGAGCAGAGGGAATGAATGTGATTGGCTGAACAGGTATCCAGGTGTATCCTGTGTTTGAAGCAGTGTGACAGACTCCGCAGCAGAGCTGAGGAGAACAACGTTTAGACAGGAGAGGCTCATTAACACACGGATATTACAGTGAGCGTGCGGCGCACAGCCCCCGCCTCATTCAGCTGCACGTCTGAAACATCCCCCCCCAGCAGAGAAAACAGGTTGCAATAGAGGAATCAGTGAACTCCAGACCAGTGAAGCTTCTCTCAGGTGCAAACTCGCTGTTGTTTAAGAGATTGACAGCAAAGATTAAACACAATTCAAAGTTTATATGAGGCAGTGTAGGTGTCCTGTGTCATGGTCCTGAGTGGGATGACTCCGTGTTTGTGTTGGTTAACGTGGTTTCTGTCTTCTGCTGAGATTTCTAGTTCTTAGTTTTTGGTTCCCATGTTCTCTGTTTCAAAGGCAGTGATGTCTCAGGGTGAGTCTGTGTCTTTGCATGTGTGTCGTGTTTCCTGTTTTACTTTGAAGGGTCGTGTCTTATGTCAGTGTATTCTGTTTTGCTTCCTCCCTGTCTCATCATGTCAGTTAGGTTCAGTTGTGTCTCCCCCCATGTGCCATTTCCTCGTTTCCCCCTGTTTATATTTACTGTGTGTTGTCCTTTGCTCTTCGTCATGCCCCGTGTCACCCCTCCTCTCGGTCTCCTCACGCTTCCAGGTTTTCAGGTCTCTAGTTCCAGGTTCGTGTTCGGTTTTAGGTTCTGTTCGCTCCACGTCATTTCCTGTTTTGTTCGTATGTCACAACTGTAAATAAAAGCTCAGTCTCAGCAAAGTCGGTGGCTGCACTTGGGTCCTTTCATCTGTTCACCAGTATAGGGACTAACGCCTTATTAAGTAATGCATTACAGTAACTACGTTATTATTGTGGTAATGAGCACGGTAACTAGTTATTATGCCAAAATCAGGAACGCGTTAATTGTTACTGGGATTTAGATAGGCTCGCGCTAAACAACAGCAGCACGTTTGATCAGCTGTTGTTAGAATTTATTCAATATTAATTTCTAGTATCAGCTGATGTTTGCTGGTCATGATGTGGGTTTGGATATGTGGTGAGAGGGAAACATGAAGATGAAACCAGGAGATGTCCTTACTGAATCATCAGAGCTGTGATGGAGAAACAGGTTTACCTTTTAGGTGACATGAATGAGTTGAAGTTATGAACTGTTTCTGAGAGACAGATAACCCCAGGATCCTTTTTATGTAGCTGACAGCTGGTAACTGTGCAGGGGCGGGTCTAGCAAAGTGTTGCCAGGGGGGCAGGTAGGGCATTAACAGGGAGAGGGGGGCACAAAGAAATACTTTCTTATTCTCATTTAAAATATCTAGCTTTTATTAAATAATTATCTAAATCTTACAACAAACGATTGATAGATTGATGCATATATACCATCAGAACAGTGAACATCACTGTCACAACAGTGTTTGTTTTCATTCAAAGGCTTTATGATTTTTCCTATAATGGCGGCCGGTCTCTAGTCAAAACGCCCGGGCGTCAACAAGTAACTTGAAGTAACTGAGTTACTTTTGATAGAACTAGTAATGTAACTAATTCAATTCAATTCAATTCAATTTTATTTATATAGCGCCAAATCACAACAAATGTCGCCTCAAGGCGCTTCATAGATACAGAGAAAAGTTACTACTTTAAAGTAACTTACCCAGCACTGCTCTTCACACTTCTGCCGTCGCAGCCTTGACAGTGTGATGGAGACCAAGGTGCCATTACCTCGTTTGCATTGTTAGTAATTGATCGGGAATTTAAAAAAGTCTAATAAAGAAAACATTAGTTCTTATGAATTCTTTATTAGGTTTATTTGATGTAGGATTAAATTGACAGCTTGTAAAGGTAGTGATGTGACGTTCTGCATCGAGGCTTCGAAGCTTGTGTCGAGTAAATGAGGGGGCGTTTCCGCGATGCGCGTATCGAGGCTTGCTTCATTTATGGGAGGAGCTGAAAATGATGACGTCCGAAGCATCGCTGCCCGGCTGTACCACGTGACTGGTTCAGGAAGTGGTTCGAACTTTGCCGCGAGCTACGACAGCGATAAAAACCCCTCAGACTTCATTCAAAATGTGGGTGTTTGATGGAGAGTTGCGGTTAGTGAGAGTTAGTGACAGTTTGGAGGTTTGTGAGAGTGAGGAGAGAAAGTCAGGAGAGAATGGAGCCAGCTAAGAAGAGGAGGATGTCCTCCCCTGTGTGGGAACATTTTGATTTTATTCCTCCCAACAAGGTATGTAAATTTCTACAGAAGATGTATTTTCATAATACTGATGGTGCAATAAAACTTATGTTAAGTGGCTTTACTTTTGTACAAGGTGAAGTGTTTGCTATGTGCCAGGGAGCTGGGATATAACAACAACACCTCATCCATGCTGAGGCACTACAGAGCTTTGCATGAGAATAAGGGGAACACCGATTGTGGAGCAAGACCAGGTGAGCCATCAAATGCCATGATAATGTAGCATGCAGTAATGTTACTAAATGATATAACAATATTATACAACTGTTATAAGTTACGTGTGTGATATTTATATTTGTGCTTTGTCTTTGTTGTCTTTCCTCAGGAGAACAATCTCAAATAGATGAAGACCTGGTTAGCATGGTGACTGAGGACTCCCAGCCATTTAGCATTGTGGAGGACAAAGAATTTAAAAGATTTGTTAAATCATTAAATCCTTGCTATGTTCTCCCCACTAAAAGGTCATAAAAGCAGTGAAAATTTAGTTTTTACAGAATAAAATGTGAACAGGCAGGACTGAGGCTTCAGTGTGTAGCTGTCCATACCTCAACATTACAAAAGCACAACCACTGTCCACACCCCAACCACACCTCACCTCACAGTAAATGATCATTTCCATTTTAAGCATTTCCAAATGATCATTTTCCACACTGCCAGTATAAATATACACAGTATACTGCCATCACTACAATATACATGTTTTACACACTCCTTTTGTTGTTGACGTTTACAGGCTGTGTGCAAACGGCCACACTCTTCAAATTCATGCCATCTAATATTTTTACGTCCAGTAGGTGTCCTACTAGAGCGAATGAAGCTTCAAGGCGCTTTGTGCTGGGGTGAACCAATTGGATGAAAAGCTTCAGTGCTCCATGAAGCTTCATCTGCCCATCACTACGTAAAGGTGAAGAGATAAGGGGACTGGCCTACCTGTGTGAGATAAGAGCCGAAGTTAGAGCTGCTTACATTTAATCATTTGTCGGTAACCTAAACATATGTGAAAAGAGAATTTGTGAAAGTACTCACCTGTCCTGGTTGCTTCTTGCAGGATGTGCAGCAAAAGAGTGGAAGCAGCTCAATCACCTGCTGATGAGCTCCTGGAGCAGACCAGTGTGCCAGGTTAGGGGGGTGTGGTTAAGAAGGGTTTTAATTTAGATAGTGATGGTTGAAGCTTATGTTATTGATGTGTTTATAGTACGTGTTGGAAATATGTATGTTTGTTATGTGCTCTAATGTTATTGTTTGTTTGTTTGTGTGGAGGGTTATGTTTTCATTTTGAGTAGTTAACCCCCACACCTGGGCTAGTCCGGATGCTCACCTGTAAGGTAGAGTATAAAGGAAGCCATTTTGTTTTTAGTGGGTTGTTGGTGTTTGTGCTGTTAACATGCGCCTTCTTTAATAAAGTGCCAGTCCATGGATGTCTTTTACTCCAGTCTTGCGTCATATTATTGGAAGGAACCTATGACCGCCAGCCAAAACTGACGGCGGTGTCAGAACTGCTGCCTCTAATGAATGAGGTCAACATGATGACGAGGAAAGAAAAATGACTTTAATGAGCAGAGGAGGGTGAAGGTGCTACAGCTGATGCAGTGGCTAAACCAGGAGCTAAACCGGGCGATAGACTGGATGAACTGACAGATCTGGTTGATGCAGTCTCCAGCAACAAGAGACCAGAGATGGAGAAAGAATCAGCCCAACAAGAGCAAAGATGGAAAAGTTTGCAACACCAGTTTCACCAAATTCAAGCTCAGGTGAAAACGAGGAGGGAGGTGAACCTGATGGGGGGCCTGGTCTGACTGGTCAGCAGATGTGGTCTCTGCCAAGACAGGAACCGTTTCACCAGAGAGATCCAGAGTTGTTGCCACTCACTCCAGGTGATGATATCAAGCATTTTCTCACGACCTTTGGGAGAATGGCTCAAGTCTGCCGTCGGCCTAGAGAAGAATGGGCTGTTCGACTCTCTGCTCACAGGTAAAGCACGTAGTGCTTATGTGCTCATGGACATTGCTGACTCGGAAGTCTATGATAAAGTAAAGGATGCCATTCTTGCTAAATATGAAATAACTGCTGACACATACAGAAGAAGGCTTCGAGCCCTGGATATTCACCCCGGTGAAACTCCAAGAGAACTTTGTGTGCGATTAAACGATATGTTTTACAAATGAAGAATCTACAGTGAAAGACGTTTCTGAGCTGATGATCTTGGAGCAGTTTCTGGTCCACCCAGATCTGGAGGTGTGGATCAGGGAACGTGCCCCCAAATCTGCAGAGGAGGCTTCACAGCTAGTGGAAATCTTCACCTCTGCCAGAACAGGATCGAGAGGAACCACTTAGGCCGGGACAGCTTCGTGACGTGAAGTCTGATGGGGGTGTAAGGAGTGGTGGTATAGACCAGAGTAGAGGTTATCCTGCAAGCAGACATTTTGTTTCTGGTAAAAGCAGTCACACTAAAAAGTCACATTCAGGTTCAAATTCAGAGGTTAGATGTTATCACTGTAGCCAGATCGGCCACACTCAGTAAATCTGCCCAGCAACAACACAAAGTAGGCCATCCCTTTTGTGCTCAGCCCCCAGACCCACTTTGCCAGGTCCTGATCATGAAGCAGTAAGAACAGCACCTGTACCTGTTAATGGTCAGCGTGAAGAAGCACTCTTAGATACAGGGAGCTTTCAGTCAGTGGTTTTGGCTAGTTTAGTACCAAGAGAGCTATGGAGTGACATGAGGACTAAAATAAGCTGTGTACATGGTGATGAGAAGGATTATCACATGGCTGAGGCGTATTTGACATTTCTCCTGCCAGTGGCTTTAGCACCCAGACTACCATATGCAGTGATATTGGGCTTAGATATACCTACACTGCTAGATTTGGTGTCTAAGGACGTTCCTGGACATTTGAATGCATTTCATGTACAGGGTGGGCCGTTTCTATGGATACACCGTAATAACATGGGAATGGTTGGTGATATTAAAGTCCTGTTTGTGGCACATTAGTATATGTGAGGGACAAACTCCTCAAGATGGGTGGTGACCATGGTGGCCATTTAGAAGTCGGCCATCTTGGATACAACTTTTGTTTTTTCAATAGGAAGAGGGTCATGTGACACATCAGACTTATTGGTAATGTCACAAGAAAAACAATGGTGTGCTTGGTGTCAATGTAACTTTATTGTTTCATGAGTTATTTACACGTTTCTGACCACTTATAAAATGTGTTCAATGTGCTGCCCATTGTGTTGGATTGTCAATGCAACCCTCTTCTCCCACTCTTCACACACTGATAGCAACACCGCAGGAGAAATGCCAGCACAGGCATCCTGTACCTTGGGCAGGCCATCTTGGTTTTCAGAAATCTCTACATAGGAAGCCGTTTTGTGTAGCCTGGCATGTGCACTCAAGTGCAGCAGTTTTGTACCTGCAGGATTACTAACTCTGAGCTGTTTCCTGACCCAACGGCTCATTTTGGTGTTGTGCTTTTTCGCCTTGCGTCACATTTTGTCCTTTGTTCCCATCTCCTCCCTCGAGGTCCTTTGACCTGCCCTCAGGCTCTCGGTGCCCCTCTTAAAGTCTTTACCACTCAGTGAAATTAATCACGGTGCAAAATAAGGCTGATATCTGAGGGGTGTCGTGTATCACAGCAGCATTACTGGAGATATTTCAGCAGCAGTGAGTCACACAGGTGTCATGCACGGCTCTGGTGTTACTCAGTGTCTACTCTGTAGTTCAGCACTATGTGTCCAGTTTGCAGCTAAACTCCGAAGAAGTGTACATGTGGGTGCTGTGACAGTCTGAAGACAGGATGATGATCTTTATTAGGTGAGAACATCAGAGGACAAAGTGCTCCTGTGGACTGATTTCAGTAAGGATGTGTGAACAGGAAACATGGAACAACTCTTTCTGTCTTTGAATACAAAGAAGAGGAGGAGGAGGCGCAGGAGGAGGTGCTGTGCTCCTGCCATGGACGTAGGGATCACTGACTCTGTGTCTATATAGTTTAGAAGACTGTGATGGCTGAAATACTCTGGTAATGTTCGTGTTTGCATTGTGCTGCAAAGCTTGATGGCAGCACAGAGCCTGTTTGGTTCTGTGCTGTGTTAATGATTTTCTGTTTTTGAGTGACAGCGAGGATGGATGTCTCCGTCGCTTTAAAAGACTGAGCTACAGTTTAGTATGCAGTAAAGGTTTTAACCATCTAATGAGGTCACATACGACAGCACTGTAGTTTCTCTCAGCACCTCTCATTCCTGAAGTAGTCCAGGTGTTACCTGGAGCAATGGAGCCTCTTCATCTGGATACTCACAGGAACTAGATCTGTTTTTATTCTCTTCTAACCTCCAGCACTAAGTCTCTGCGGCTGAAAGCACTTTACATAATAACCGGAGACACAAAAGACATTCGAGTTTTGTTTTTCTGATCCCGACTGTAGCCCTGACCTTTCTGCACGGACTGTAAATACAGAGAAAGGCGTCATCGTCGCAGGTTTGGAAGCCTCGAGCTGATTTGATGCCTGACTGAGACCAACAGGTGCTGCATGCTTACCTGTCGAGCAGATGGTAACCTGCTCTACATCCAGTCTCTAAAAATAAAAAAAACATCTTAAAAGTGAAGCCAATACAGACATGTCTGCTTTCTCTCTAGAGTCCATGAGAAAATGAGCGTCCTGGTCAGCTGATCTGGTCTGACTGGTCCCGTCAGAGAGAGGAACAGGAAGCGGGGCAATGTTGGGCACGTGGCTACCTTCGTTTGTCACGTTAGTCTGTGGATGTGTAGCCTCGATTCTGATTGTGTAGAATAGTTTGAGCAGTTTGTTCTCACAGCTGAATGCATTTTAATATGTTCATCACCACATCCACACACGAGGGCTTCAGCAGGAACGCGTCACAGTTCACAGTCTGCCTCAGCCTCACTTTGTGTTATCAGATTCACATTGTTCCTGTGATACGGGGTCTTTAGATACACTTTGAATGAGAAAATAGCACAGTGAGTCAGCAGCACATCACCAGGGAGAAGCTCCACTGCTAAACCCTCTGGTTCAGTCAGTGACAGCGTTGAGAGCGAGTCATTCATCCATGTGCGCGACACCCCTGCTCTAAAGAGTCTGTCAGTTACTCCGTGATATAGTTCACAGCAGCCATGTCAGGTACGCTGTGAAAGATCCACGACAGACCAACTGTGGTTTCATGCTTCTGCTGTTTACACGGTCACGGCTGCAGCTTTTCAGTTGCCAGCCGAACACACCAGGCTGGCGAGGCTTTAGGCTGGCGAGGCATGATTGCGGATGCCGTGCAGGTGCGTTCGCCCCCCTTGCAGCATTACGCCCCACACAGGAGGGGGAGGGAATCAGCTCTGACCATCAGCACCACCTGGCCCTGGCACAGCGACAGGGAGGTGTTTGTTTCGGTGGCTGCCCGCACATCCAGCGGCGGCGGTGACAAGGTGGGTCCGGGTTTTTCAAGAATGTATTTTCATATTGAAGTGTTTTGAATGTATCCAGCGAGACAGAGAGAAGTTCACCGTCTGAGTCACAGCTCATTTATGAGTCACTCTTTAGATGCTGGGAGGCGAATGTTTCATCATTTCCTGGTAATTCCAGCAGGTGGTCTTGTGTTAAGGCGGAATGACACCACGGGAGACGGACAGATGTGGAGCAAAGAAAGAAGAGAAATAAAACTTGAACATGGGGAAAGCTGCAACATTAGTAGTAGTAGTGTGACATCTTTGACTGTGTGTGATTATTAATTAGCTTTGGTTATTTATTAATACCCACAGTTTTTTCCTTTTATTGGCAGAAAAAATATTATTTTTATTTTCTGTGATGTTTAAGCGTCAGCCTTATGACACTGATGAAAGACTTATATTAAACCATATGTGGGTTTCATTAGATTTACAATGAAAACTACTTTAGAAACCAGTTACAAACAATGTAAAGTCATTTTGTTCGTATGACATCCTATGGATCATCACCAACAGACACGGTGGGGGGGGCGTGCCCCAGGATCTGTTGCCCTGCAGCTCACACTGGGGTGTTTACACATGAACGTGAAGCAGCCGTGACACGTTTGAGGCCGTGGTTTGGGAACCAGAGCGCTGCTGGATCGAGTGCTGACAGACTAAACGGGCTAACATCCGATCACTGGCTGTAAATGTAAAACTGCCCTCTGACAGTTTATTAGGGACAGCTGTCAGGACTAATGGTAATGAACAGCTGACCTGTCTCCAGCCCAGTGTGTGTTTCTATTGTCTTGTTCACCCTGCTTGTGTTACTGGTGGTGTTTTAATACTAATACTGCAATACCGTGGAACTGCTCCACAAACCTTCAGCGGACTCGGGCAGGATAGGAAATCTTTGTTCCTCCTCTCGGTTACCCCGAGCAACAGGATGTCGTGTTTTGGTCAGATGAAGCCGAATCAGTGCACGGCGGTGAAATGCCGCTGACCCTCGGAGCATCCCGTTGCTGCCTCATTACGCTGTCATAAGAGCTGTGTGTCTGAGTCGGCCGCGGGGCAGCTCGGAGGAAGGCTGCCTCGTTACTTCAGCTGTCACTGCTCAGCATGCAACAGCCGCCGTGATTGGAGCAGCAGGTACATGAATTCTGACTGATCGCTGTGGTGAGCATGATTATTGCAGCTCTCTGCGTGCTGCCACGTTCACATGATTAACAGTAAAAGTGAAATGCTGTAACATTACGGATTTTATCTATAAATATTTTTCTTTTAAATTTAGGGAAGAAATCCCCCAAACTTTAATGACCCGTTAAAGTTTTCATTGATTGGTGTCAGCCGGTGTGTCATGGTCCTGGGTCATGTGACCCAGTGTGTCTGAGCTTCATGTTGTTTTGTTATTTCATCTGTATTCCACTTTCTTTTCAGTTATATTCGGTCAGGCCTAGTTTGCAGTTCAGTTCATGGTTTATCAGGTTCCCCTTGTGTCATGTCTACGTCTCAATGTTTCCTGTTTTATTTTGAAAGAGTCCAGTGTTCTTCATTGTATTTAGTTTCACTTCCTGTCCTGTCATTAGGTTCATGCATGTCAGCCGTGCTCCCATGTGTGGCCTCTTTGATCATCCCTCATGTGTCTCTGTGTTTCATTCAGTCTGTCGCGTCGTCTGCGTAGCCTTCGCAGTTATGTCTCGTCATAGTCGTCACGGTTCTCACAGTATTAGTTTACAAAGTTTCACAGCTTTATCACAGTTTCATAGTCTCGTATAGCGTCAGTGTCACAGGATTTCATAGTCTGTCTTCAGGTTTAGTTGTCTTGCCTGCACTCGTCTGAGCTTTTGTTTTGCCTTCTGTCATCAGGCTCGCCTTTGTTATATCGCGTCTCCGTGCCTATGTCTGCTCTTGGGCCCTGCTCTAACACAGCGGCGCACCTCGCCGTGACACAGCATACGACACGTCTGTCACTCTACGCTCGTCACACGGTCGCTCGTAAACGACCCCTTGGCTTCACATTTAAACACATGTGGTAAGCATCCCTACGTCCTGCTGGGAACAAGCTGTTGTCTGTGCAGGCTCCTTCATTTTGCAGACTTCTGTCTAAACACGACCAACCACGGCTTCTCCTCAAGACAGAGCAAGGAGACGTGAGAGGAGCCATGTTTATCTGAACAGTGAATTACACGTGGTTCTTCCAATGCAGCTGAAACTCAAAGGAAGAAAGGTTGAGTAGACATTGCACACCTTCACAAGTGCCATCTAGGACACTACTGCACATATAGATCTATCGGCAGATAAATAACTAGAACGTAACATCCAAAAGTAAAACCAAATGTAAAAAATGTCCATTTATAAGTAACTCAACTTCTACGCTCGAAAGGGAGGTGGGAGCAGCTCAGTAGGTGGAGCAGATCATCTGCTACTCGTTGGTTGGTGGTTCTATCCCCGACTGCTCCGGCCTGCAAGCCAAATATCCTTGGGCAAGACACTGACCCCAAGTTGCTTCCCAAGGCATCTGTCAGAGTATGAATGTTAGAAAGCACTGCAAAAAGTGCTGGTGTGAAACCGGCAAGTTGTATAAGTGCTTTGAGTAAAGTACTATATAAGAACCAGTCCATGTATGTTGCTACCCCTCATTGCTGTCTGAGGAATAATTTCAAAGTTACTTTCAAAAGGCCAGTATACGTGCACATGACCTGACCATGCAAACAAATCAAATGACACACCTGCAGCCATAGATTCACTCACACCTGCACACATAAAGGAGAGGAGTGATGAGCTCAGACTCACTACAGGGTTAATGAGACTTCCCTGGATCGCTGCCTCCTTTCTGCTCTGACAGCAGAAACCTCACAGAGTCTGAAACATCAGTGTCACAGCTGATCAGCTGTGTCCTGGAGACACGGATGCAGACAGGTGCAGACCGCCAACAGGTGAGACATCAGAGCTTTATCTGATGATGTGGAGCAGCAAGGAGCTCCAATCCTGCTCACGGTTTACAGCTTGAATATGAGAACAGCTTCCTGAACGATGAGCTGCGGTTTCTTCTCTAACAGGTATAAGTTCTTCAGGCGACGTGTTTTTGGTCGAGGTACGTGATCCCACCCTGAGGCTGAGTGCTGGGTGTTAAATGGACGACAGCTGCTGCGTCTGTTTCCAGTCCATTAGTCTGGCTGAGGAAGTGTTTCAGCCACAGGGCGCCTGAGAGCGATCTCGTCTGTCAGTGTCAGTCTCAGCTCAACAGACAAGCGCTGCAGCAATAACACGACTGCTCTGACTCCTGCTGATCACTGCTGGAGGCCGTGGACCATCAATACCAACGATCACGTGAGATTTAGTGTCAGATGACCAGTTTAACCAGTTTAAGTGGTGTTTAAACACCTCTCTGCATCTAATCGGTACTTATTAGTAATCTCTGGCTCTTATCCACGGTGTGTCCTTGTCCTGTCGTCCTCCCCTCACCCCCACCGGTCACTGCATGGCTGCTTCTCCCTGAGCCTGGTTCTCAGGAGGTCTCTTCCTGTGAAAAGGTCGTTTTCTCTTCCCACTCTTGCCAAAGCACTTGTGCACAGCAGGCCATACGATTTACGAGTTTTCTCAGTATTATTGTAGGAGCTTTACTTTATAAAGCACCTTTAGGCAGCTGTTGTTGTGATTTGGTGCCATAAAATACCTTCTTCATACCTTCTTCTTTGGCTCTCGGAGGAGGCGGACGCACTTTTTCTCCTCTCCCTTATCTTCCCTGCTTATGTCCTTGTCTAGTCTCGTGGGGTTTTTTTGTATTTTCCCTGGAACATTCTCTCACAGTCTGTTCTCTAAAACCTAAAAGAGGAATTATGGATTGGATCAACTGGTCCATAAATGCAATTGACACCCCTTTCTCAACGAGAAGTTTGGGCTTGGGTGAGCCTGAGTGCTGAAGATATCTACCTATTCGGAACCATGGTAACAGGGTTCTGGCGGATCGGAGCTGGCTTGGCCCTGACTTATCGAAGAATTAAGAAAGCAGAACCGGCTGTTCAAACCCCCACAAGGCTGCCCGCTGGGATTGGAACGATGGGAGAGGCGTGAGTTTCTCAAAATGGGCTCATTGAGTCACCACGGATAAGATCTTGGAGAGGCTACGGCTGCTGTGAATACTCAGAATAAGATCTCTGACTGCAGACTGGATACATCTCGGAAGGGCTAGCCCGGAATAACATCTCTGGGCGCAAAATTGGATGACATCTCGGGGAGGCACACTGCCGTGAGTTCTCAGAAATCGGCTCCTTGAGCACAAGAAATGACAACATCACAGAAAGCAAGTATGGCGAAGCTCGCGGCTCTCCAACGGGAGATTAAGAGACCAGTGTTGGACTGTAGAACTGCTTTGAAATTCATATGAGCTGTTTGCGCTAAAGTAAAAAATTAACATCACTTCATCCGGATACCCTCTCGGCGCCAGCTACAAGGCCGGAGCTGAACAACAACTCCCTGATAACGACTGTGTTTAGTCTGTTCCTTCCCATTCCCTACAAGGCCACCTGGGTTGGCTGGAAGACTGTTTACTTAGCCTGGCAGGGCGAAGGACACTGTCTCAGCTGAACTATGGAAACGCACACACATACATATACTGATACTGATAAGCACTCACTGACGCATCACCCTCCCTACCCCGGATCCAACGCCACCTCCAACGCTTACCTCCCCTCTGATGTGGACATCGGGTCAGTTGGAGGCGCAGTCGAAAGATTGCAGCGGTCCCAGATCAGATGTACACACTGGAACTCTTTCCCATGTTGCTGTCTGTGTTTATTGTGCTATGGTGTGTTGATATCTGTGCATTCCTGTATTATCCTTTTGCGTTACACATTTCGATGTTTTTTTTCCTCGCTACCTAGCCTGACCTGTCTCCCCAATGTGATGTTTGTGTATTGTATGTACGGTCGGCAAGGTCTGTCATCTCGGTTGTGGGCAAAAGACCTGCAACTGACAAATAAAGGCTATCTCATCTCTCATCATAAAAGTAAATCTGAAGCACTTAGGCAGGTGTGAATGGTGAAACAGACAAGTATAAGTACTCTGAGTACTCAGAAAAGTAGAAGAACGTGCCATGCTTGGTGTAATGCTGATTCTTCTTAGTCTGACTCATTTCATCCACACCACGGGGACACTGTCCACGAACATCTGACACTTTTTTCTTTGCAGTCCTCAGAAATGATTATCAAAGATCATTGCTTTGGGCCGGCACAGACTCCTTTCATCTGCTTCAGGAAGTAAAGACAAAAAGAGGAACAAATCAGCATCTCTGCGGCTGATTACTCCAGTAAACCACCTGCTGAGTGTACAAGCCTTTAATGCTGGTCTTTGAGTTCATTCCTCTCATATAACGAACAGTTTAAAATCACCTCAGTGTTGGTTTGAGCTTAACTTTTGCTCCGTGTGCACAGAGTTACCTCTCTAACCTTTCCAGCTCGACTCGACGGCAGAGCAGACCTGAAGGTGTCTTTGGATGTTTGAGATCATTAGAGAAGGATTCTTACCTCCAACATTTCTACCTGTACACCAGAAATATGGTTGAGATTAAAGACTTTCACCTTTGCTGATTCCTCCTTTGGCTTGAACGGGTCTAAAAAGCTTTGCATCACAAAAAGGTCAAAGTTGATTTTTCAGACATACGCGACACAAGAGAAGTTCACAGACAACCAGCTGAGAGGAAGTGATTGGAGAGCTACCAGTGAGGTGAAGCAGGAAGTTCAAACACAGAAACGACAAAGGAAAGAAGAAGGTGAAGCCTTCAGAACAACAGTTAAAATCAACACTGGGTTCATTTGCTGCGGATATCACTGAGGCATTATGGGTATTTGAGTGCCTTTCTGTCAAACTGGCAGATGTATACTGTCCAGTAAACGTAACTGGTTTTACTGGTACTGTCTATTTAAATGCACAGTAAGAGGCTGTTAGCTCCCTGAGCTCCGTGTGCAGCGCTGCAGTCTGGATTCACTGCAGTGACGTATGTTTGCTTCTGAATAATTAATGGAAGACAGAAACTGAACGACAGCAGGAAACCGATGAGGGCAGCTCTGAAACCTGGTCAGCTTTAAATAAAGATGGTGGGGCAGAGACTTTCTGGTACCTTCACTCTGTTCCCTCCATCTGAAGTCACATCTTAGTTTCCTGCTTTTGTGCTGAGGTCAAACGTGTCAGAGTGGATCTCTTTCTTCTTCCACTGCATGTTAAAAAAATGTGCTATTTTCCTGGAAACAGCTGGCGGCTCACACTGAGCAATGTGAAGACGCTGCTAAACGCTCTCTCTGCTTAACTGGTGTTTGACATGGAAACTGTCACCATAAAGACTGAAACACGCTGCAGGAAAATCACCGAAATAGATCAGCAGTGAAAGACGAGGCAGGAGCTTTGTGAGGACGAGTGAGGACATGCATCAGAGGGCTGGAGCCTCGTTCACTGATCACCACGAGGCAACATGCAAAGTGACCTCACTGGTATCCCTCATGTCCGATAATCACACAAGCTTTTAAACTTAAACTGGAAGCAGCACACGATCTAACCCAGCAACAGTTCCCCGTGCCCAACCCGCTCGTCGGCTGACGCCGACTCTGCAGCTGATGGGTTTCATGAATTCCTGTCTCATCCCACCTCATCTCATCTCTGTCATCCTGTAGTTTATGTACATAAGATCTAGATATTTATGGTTGGTTTACACAGCTTGTGTATGTTTGTGTATGCATGTGTAGCTGTATATATCCGTGTGTGTGTGTGTGTGTTGCTTACATTGTTGAGATATACATTGCTGTGCTTGAGAGTCGCCATCTACCAGAACCAAATTCCTTGTATGTGTCTGTGCACAGGGTTAGGGTTAGGGACGCGACTCTGATTCTGAAGAAGCAGAAATGTCTTTGGAAGAAGATATTCCAGGATTCAAACTTGAGACGAGGGAGTTTGTTTCTGTCAAAGATCAACGAGAACAACAAGAGTCTGTTGAAGCCACTTGTACCTTCGTGTGTTCGTGCTGGAAAACTATTAAAGACAGAGAGATGTGATTTTTGTGTCCACACAGAAAACTGACTGAACTCTGTCGCCACGTCTGCAGAGAGAAAAACCACACAGCTGATTTGTTATCGCTGCAATCAAAGCAGGAGGATGATGAGGAAGAGCTCAAACAGGAGGAGTGTTTTTGAGAGAGGAAGATGGACGAGAGGACAACAGGAGAGCTTTTGATTGTTGCTGCGTCTTAGATGGGATTATTTTGAAGTGGAAGGGAGATGTGTGTTTGTCCCCACGAGTCAGAGTGTCACAGAAATGAAAGCAGAAAAAGATATTAGAAAATGATTTCCTGCTGCTAAAGCCAGATGGGTCTGTGCCGCTCAGAAAGAAGAAGCAGGTTGGCGCTACTGGCAGCTGCTGTCATTTACACTGTGAGTCGGAGAGCTATCCAATTTCCTGAGATGAGTTCAGCCACACGCTGAAAGAGTGTAAAAATATCTGTGTCCATGAAGTCGCACTCAGGAAGTGATAACCACACAGCGACGGGACTCCTCCTGAAATTACGCTGAAGTCCGAGGACACGTAAAAACTCCTCGTGTTTCAGAAACCTGATGTGTTTGTGTGCAGAGATCCGTCCAGTCCTCCCAGGTTTCCCTATCGATCAGTGGTGACATTTTCCTCCGGTGAGAACGCCACACAGGAACTTATAAATCAGTTTTATTCAGTCCAGTCTGAGTCTGACGTGTTTGTACCTTAACCCTGTGAGGCCCAACGTTTCATACGTGAGTTTGGAGACTTTTATTTAGCTGATTGTATTTCCTCTGAAGAACTGCATAATACAGCTTCAGCAACAAACCTGGATAATAAAGGACTGACCTGACCTCCTCGATTCAGAGATGGTCTTTCCCTTTTCACAAGGAGGGGCCTAAGGGTACATCTGTCGCCATCTTACATAAGTACAGGAGGATTCAGGGTCACCTGGTCCAGCCCTAACTATATGCTTTAGCAAAAAGGAAAGTTTGAAGCCTAATCTTGAAAGTAGAGATAGTGTCTGTCTCCTGAATCCAAACTGGAAGCTGGTTCCACAGAAGAGGGGCCTGAAAACTGAAGGCTCTGCCTCCCATTCTACTTTTAAATCTAGGAACTCTAGGAACAACAAGTAGGCCTGCAGAGCGAGAGCGAAGTGCTCTAATAGGGTGATATGGTACTACAAGGTCATTAAGATAAGGTGGGGCCTGATTATTTAAGACCTTGTATGTGAGGAGCAGGATTTTGAATTCTGGATTTAACAGGAAGCCAAAACAGGAGAAATCTGCTCTCTCTTTCTAGTCCCTGTCAGGACTCTTGCTGCAGCATTTTGGATTAACTGAAGGCTTTTCAGGGAGATTTTAGACTTCCTGATAATAATGAATTACAGTAGTCCAGCCTGGAAGTAATAAATGCATGAACTAGTTTTTCACTCTGAGACAGGATATTTCTAACTTTAGAGATGTTGCACAAATGGAAGAACGCAGTCTTACATATTTGTTTAATATGTGCGTTGAAGGACATATCCTGGTCAAAAATGACTCCAAGGTTCCTCACAGCGTTACTGGAGGCCAAGGTAATGCCATCCAGAGTAAGAATCTGGTTAGATACCATATTTCTAAGATTTTCAGGGCCGAGTACAATAACCTCAGTTTGATCTGAATTAAGAAGCAGAAAGTTAGCGGCCATCCAGGTCCTTATGTCTCTAAGACATTCCTGCAGGTTAACTCATTGCCGTGTGGCTACACCGTCCCATTTCACAGCCTCGCACTCGCCTTCTCGGTCTTTGAAGGACCCGGCCCACGTAGACCGTGAAGGCCGGGTCCTTCACAGCTAGGGAGAGCAAAACTGAACACACAGACATAAGACGCAGACCTTCAAAGTAAAACAGGAAATGCACATTTATATACAGCTTTTTGATGCTATAATTACGGACCTCAGCCCAAACTGTCTTTTCTTTGTAACCAAACAGTGATGGGCAGTCCTCTCTGGCAGTGTGGACTCGTTTTAGTTTCAGAACAATCTCATGAAGTGTTTCACTGAACTCTGATGTTCTGGTGAAGGCAGTTCATTTGTTAGCATGTAGACAAACAATCATTAAAATGATAATGGTCAGCAGTGTTCTCCAACCAGGCGCATTGTGTTAAATGCAAATCCAGCCAGAATGAGAACAAATGAAACAGGAATAATATATACATATATTCAACATTCAACATGATGTAAATGTTAAATTATAGGTAGTGTTAAAGCAGCTTGCAGTTCACTGATGATGTGAATGAGGCGTCTTCATTCATTTTCACACCAGTTACAGTTTATTTCCAAACAAGCAGAGCAGTTATATTAACAACATGTTAGCTTTAGGTGTTCGCTGATTAATCTGTTCATTTCTGTGTGTTTCACTCTGGTAGATGTCAGAGAGCTCATCATCCTGCAGGTTTTACACGTGTGACTAAACGACCTCCGTGTCCTGAAGTTCTCCAGAAGCCTGGTAACGAACTCATCATCTGATTCAGGTGTGCTGACTCAGGTGTGCTGACTCAGGCTGAGATCTCAAACCTGCAGCACTGAAGCACCTGTGAGGATAAAAGCAGCTAAATACAAAGTAAAAGAGTAACAGAGACACGAAGCACCGGCACAGACGGTCGGCGCAGTGACCTCTGCAGGCCGACTGATGTGAGTCCACAGATGCGTTTGCCTTATTTGGGAAAAGCTCAAAGAACTTGATGATTTTCACATTCAGAGCAAGTGGTCGATCATCATTCATGCCCCTGATGTTTGCTGTCTTTGGCCCTGGAGGAGTAATGGCATGCAGGGAGCATTCCCAGAGGGTTAGGGTTCCCACACTGAAGAATCTGATTTCATTTCTCGTTTCACTGAAGCTGAAAGCATCTTTTTAGCTTAGTGTTTGTTTCATTTGGCCTAATTTCAGATAAAAGAAGTGCAACCTGTACAGATCTGCCTACACTGAGTTCACCTTCTCTCACATGACTTCGTGTTGATGGTGATTGATTGTGTGTGGGCACTGAATATGTAACCCCGGCCCCTTCATCTAAAACCATGATTACCCAGCTTCCTCTCTGTTTCTCCCATTTCCAGCTGCACTGCAGCATGTGGAGGAGGAAGAGGAGGAGCTCGTCTTCACTGTGTAATTTCACAGTAAACAACATGTTCACCCGAGAGGACAGAAAAGCTGCAGCTCGTCCTCCTCACATCTCCGAGCTCAGTGTCCCTTTACCGTCCTGAAATAAAAACAGCTGACTGGCTCGGTGAGAAGGGGCTGGTCTGGACTTTTCTTATGTACTGCAATAATGTTCTTGTGCTGTGATTTAGATTGTGTTTAGTTGTGTTCAGTCTAGTGTGTCTCCCCTGTGTCCCTGTGTGAGTCTTTCCTATCTTCTGTCCTGTTCTCTTAACGTCTCCCTTATCTGTTCTCATGTGTCAGTTTGTCTGCGTGTTCATGTTGTCAAGCTGTGTTATCACGTCTCTCCAGGTTTCCTGTTTTATTTTGAAAGTCTCGTGTCCATGTTCAGTGTGTTTAGTTCGTGGTGTGACGTTCACGTGTGTCAGCTGTTTCCTCGGTGTTTCCACTTCCCTCATTGCCTTCTGTGTATTTACGTCCTCTGTGTTCAGTGTTGGGTCGTCTGTTCGTCTTCACGTCGCAGAGTTTCAGCTTCATGCTCATGTTTGGTTTCACATTGTTGCATGAACCTGTTCAGTTTCATGTTCTTGTCTCTTGTCACTGAGTTTAGCTTCGTTTTTCTGTATCAGCCGCCGTAACGGCTCGCGTTTTGTTTGATCAGTTTTTTCTCGTCTGCTTTTGGGTCCGCTCTGCAAACACACCGGCGCTCCCCGCTGTGACGGGAAGCCGTTCATCTGTGATCGAAGCCTGAATGATTCGCTGAGGTGGTCGTGGAAACGCCAGCACTGCTGAAGGTCACGGATATCGTCCCCGCGCACAGAGATTCCTCTGAGTGTGCTGATGATGTCATGGTATGTAGATGATGTCATGGTATGTAGATGATGTCATGGTATGTAGATGATGTCATGTTCACAGTGAGGATTGCTGCAGGTTGGTGAAGCTCTGCCCGATCATGTGACCCAGCGCTGACAGGTCAGCTGATCAGCTGTTTTTCTTTTGCTATCTTTATTGACCTGTGCTCAATTTTAGAGACGTGTTAGCTGCCCTCAAGTTCAAACTCATATTTCTATTGAAGCACTTTATTTTCTCCGTTCATGTTTTCTGTGTTGTGAGTGTGAATAAAATCTGGATTCATGAGATTTCAGATCAGTGCGTTCTGTGTTTATTTACTTTTCCGGAGCTGTTTGTGATTAGCGATAGCGGCTACGGGATGGTGGTTACTGGCTTCGCTCTCTAACAGTGAAAGCTTTCCTCCTGCTGCTGCTGTATTGTTGTTTTGAGGAGAACCAGTGTGAACTCCCTCGAGAACAAACAGAGAAAGACGTCTGCAAATAAACACACCAATCTGCCAACACAACACAAAACACACCCACACAAAGCTCTGCCTGTTGCTTCGGTCTGTGATGCTAATCACAGTTTTCAGCACGAGGGGGTGGAGAGGAGGAAGAGGAGGCAGCGAGAGGAGAAGAAAGGAGAAAATGAGTGATGATAAGGTAACTCCTCAAAATGATCTGTGTGTTTCTGAAGCGGTGATCCAGCCGTGGTGTGGTGGTTGTCAGAGTGGAGGAGCGCGTGATCGGAGGTGACTCCTGTGTGGGATAGTCTGCATGTTGATCAGTGTTGCCTCCCCGAGGAAGACGGGAAGGAGCAACACCAAAACCCTTCTTCTTTTTTACCCACTTGGCTCGACGCCGCTGCAGGCCACACGACTTGGTCGGTCCGATGAAGAGCCTTGCAGACCGCTGCTGCATGTTGTAGCTGTTGTCTGTCACTGGGGGGCAGCGTCACAGACATGTTCATGTTTGAGCTGTTGGCGCTGCTGTAAGCTTAGCATGCAGACTGCCTGAGCTTCCAGTAGTTTTTTCACATTTCCTGCTCTTGTTGTGAGCTCAACTTTCAACCAATCAGGGTGCTACCTACGCATCGCCGTGATCCCCATCAGGCTTTGACAGCTGCATAGCAACACGTCTGCGTGGGCTGCACATCCAAAAAGTGTGCTGCAGAGTAAAGCTGGAATTCACCAGTCAGACCAAACTTGTCAAACATGACCAAAGTCTGCTTTTTTACGTTAAACGAGACTGTGAAGCTGTCTCAAAGGCTCGATGCTGTTTACCTGGACGTAGCGTCTTCAGGGGGAGAACAAGAAAGGAGAGAAGGACAACCACCGCCTAAGTGAAAACCTGTAGTGATGTGTTGGGAGTATCAAGTGAGACACGTTTTTTTCTAAACACCAGGTCTCTGTGGCTTTTAAACCCCAAAACACGCTGCACCACAAACGGGTCCACCCCAAGGATCGGGTCCCCGACACAAACAGAGTAACATAGTGTATGTTGTTAAGTGCAGGAGGATTGGCAGGATTTATACATCGAAACCAAACAACCTCTGACTACAACACAGCAGAGCCACCTCGTCAGGACTCTGCCGTCTATTCTCTCCTACAGGCCAGTGGACACTCTTTCAATGATGAGGATGTAACATCCTGGACAGGGAGGAACGCTGGTTTGAGGGCGGAGTCAAGGAGGCCATTTACGTGAAAAGGGAAAGACCATCTCTGAATGGAGGAGGGGCCTAAGGGTCCATCTGTCACCATCTTACAATGCTGTGATTGCAGCCATTCCCCAACTCTCTGTGAATGGGACTCATGGCCATTGATCAGTGGTCATGACAATTTGCATATTAATGATGATGTAACTGATGATGATGAATGAAAAGCTACTCTTCGTTTCATAATAATGAAACAGGAAACAGAAGGAAAATGATGAAGACAGGTGAGAGAGACAGAAGAAGCTCAAAGCAGGAACAGAGAGGAAAGGTGAGCTGGATACTGCTGGGCCGTGACTGTAAGGCACCAAACTATGTACCTTAAAAACCTCGTATTGGTTTAAGACGCGGGTGGAGGCGTGTTTCATCTTTAGCGCAATCGCTTCCTTTGCCTCACTGGAAAGGTGTTTTCATTGGCTGCTTAGGAAATCCTGGGCTAACGCTCATAGTTCACACTGCAGGCTGCAGACGGAGCTCCTACAGAGCCTCCACCTCATGACTGCTGCCTCTCCATCCAGCAGCTTCACTGTGTTACATGCACTGATGAAACACTGGGCTGGTTTTGTGCCAGCAACAAGAAGACAGATGAGTCACGAGCTCTTCCCATCCTGCACAAATCTGATCACGACCTCCAGCCTCCATCGAGGAAGAAGAACTGGTCTGGATGAGAGGAAGGACCATCCTGACACATCTGTGTGGGGGTGTTTGGTGATGCTCGGGCATCACCAGTCTCCCTCAAAGCTTTATGGACTAAGAAGCGTCTCCAACAACAACCCTCGATCCCTCCTGATGTCGAGGCTCTTCTCAAATGAACCAGGGAAGCTTTTAGGTCAGGCAGTGAGGAGGAGCTGAGGAGAAAAGTCGGGATGTAAAGGGAGGAACATGTCAGAGCCTACTGCACCACCCTCCCTGCAGCTGAGCCAGGGACCACACCTCCGCCACAGGCACACTCTGGTTTCCTGGTTTCCACAGCCGTCACCTCCTCCCGCCTCCGAACTAAGAGTACTTTGTGCAAGAGTGGGCTGATACTGCAGATGAAACACTCACTTCATCACTGACCAATATTATGTAAAACAAACTTCATGCCTACTTTTGTTTTTCTCACTTCCTCTTTTAATCACGTTGCACTGCTCAGTGTCTCCTTTTTGTATCTCAGTGTGGATTTATTAATGCTGCTGTTTGTGAGCTGCACAGCAGGGAGATTAAAGATCCTGTCACGGAGACCCCCCCACGGCTCATTTAACTCTGATCATTTCACTGAATGGTTCTGTAAACAGGAGACGGCTGTGCAAAGCTTTTATTCTGTACTTCCCTATACTCTGTGGTCTGTAGGGCTGTCATAAGTTGGGTCAAAGGTCAGACTCACTGAGCTTCTTATTCTGTGAGAAACTATTGTCCTGTTTTCTCTCAGTGGGATGTGTTTAAGCACATCGTTGCTGCAGATCTCCGCCTGCTGCAGGAGGCCACGCTTCCACTCCTGAGAGTGCTGAACTGTGCAGTGACAGGAGTTGTTTTACATCAGGGCTAATTAGCCGGATATGAAGAAGCAGGCAGACAAATCCGATCAGCGAGCTCTCCTGAGCTTTAAAGGTTTATCGGGTTTCAGAGCGAGAGCCACGACGGGAGAACGGAGAGAGGAACAAAGATAATGAGCAGCTACAAACACAGACTGAGGAGGAAACAAGCAGCAGGAATGCATTTTGGATTGTTAGAAGAATCGCTCGAAGTTTTCTGGACACTATGATTCCTTTAATTTCTGCTAATAATGAAACAGCAGCAGTTAAGTGAACTGCAGCCATTCTGCTACTGTGTGTGTGTGTGTGTGTGTGTGTGTCTGTGTGTGTGTGTGTTGTTTCAGTGCTCATCGGACTGATTTCATTCACTGCTGAATCAGAGAAACTGTGAGTGAATGAAGAGCTTCTGATTGTTGAGTCGCGTCTGCAGTCTCTTCCTGTGTATGATGACCAAGAACTAGCTTAGCACCAATAATCCCCCAGAGGATGCAGAAGTTCACTTCAGTCACCATGAACCTCTCCCGGAGGCTTTTCACGAGCTACCTCTCACAGCTGCACGTCACCACTTTTGAAGCAGGTTTTTCTGTTTTTCAGCTCATACATCATGAGAAGTCCTCCTTTAATCGCTGATATCAGGGCTGCACTCATTTATTGTTTACTTAACGTTTTCACAGACTCAACATCCTAAAGTTTATTTCACAAATGAAATGAATGACATTTGTGTTCCTGTCATACCCTCAATCACACAGTTACACAAGCTAAGGTGCAGTGTTGGGGCTGAGCATCAGAGGGTCCATAGGTGCCTTAGAAGGGCCGTACACTACGCCTGCAGGAATGATGTGTTTACAACAGTGATTTTAAAAAAGGAAAGAAAAAGTTTAAAACAGTGAGGACACACACACAGACACACACTGTATTTCTTTTATTGTTCACACATGAAGACACAGTAAAAACCAGTCAAAGGGACATCAGAGTGGTCGTCACGGTGATGCTGCTACAGAAACATGAGCAGGTAGAAAGAGCCCGACTGCTCATCAGTTACCTGTTGGAGTTCAGACTCTGGAGTTCTTGGGTTAGGTTCTTGGCTAGCTTAGTGTTAGCATGCTGTCTGTGCAGATGTTAGCAGTGTAATACAGATGTTTCTGTCCTGGCCTGGTTTGCCTCAGTGAGAACTTCTCTGAGTAATGACATAATTGTAACTGTAATGTTATAACTGATTTTAGCACTATGTGCTACAGGCATGGCCCCTTAAGGATGAAGCATCATGGGAAATGTATTTCGAGGAGAATATGTGGGACTGCCCCTCCCGTTGTGTGAGCGTGAGGGAGAGTCGGAAAAAGAGGTTCGAGTAGCTACTGAGGAAAACAGCAAAGCATAATAACTCCCACAGGAGTGGGGTGTGTCTGCGGTGCCCATTGTCAGTAAGCTGTTAAGAGTCATCTGTACACGGTCTTCGCGCCTCTGAAGTAATAAAGTTTCGGTGAAGCAGCTTTCCAATGCCCCTCTTTCTCTTCACTAGCTGCACAGTAAGCTAGTTACCGGCTACAAGCCAGAGGTCTCTTTGCTATGGAGCCACACACCCGGCTGAGGTAACACATGTTACATTACTGTGTTACTGAAAACTGTAATGCGATTACAGTAATGCACTGCTGCACCCACACATTACACCCAACACTGCTGAAATGTAAAGCAGTGCCTCGAATGGCAGGAGTCACATAACGCAGCCAGGAGCCGAGCGTCAGCAAAGCTTCAGCAGGTCTGGAGATGACTTTAATGGACCGGGTGATCAAGAGATGCAAACCAAGCAAACAGGTGTGTTCGCGTGAACCAGGTGAGCGGCATGGTGAGACAGGTATCAGCATGTTGGCGAGGCCTCCTGAAAGTATCACACATTGAATTTGATGCTTTCACTGGGTTCTGTTCGTCCATCAGGACTCTATCAGGACTTGTGTGACAGACGATGTTTCAGCTTCACGTTTGCACTGACGTCTGTGCGGCTTTATAAAACATCTTCAGACCTGAGGGAAAGGCAGACCTGAGGGTGATTCACCGATGAGTCAGAGTGCTGCACTGTGACTTATTGTCTTTGGTCGAGTGTCCGATGGAGGCTCTCTCCCAGCATGGCTAACAGGATTTGTGAGCGCGGTGGTACAGCTCAGTAAACAAAGAAATCATCAACAAGGAGAGCTAACAAGTCCCCATAGACCCCGACCCCGTTCACCCTGTAGCTCCTGAAGGCAACAGGCAAATCATTTAGTGATCCAATCTCCTTAATTCCCAACAAGACAAAACTGCAATGAAAACGATCGTTATTAAAAAGATAATGATCCAATTCAGCGCACCATATTGAATGAAGAATCAAATGATGGTCACATTAACGTCCACTGGAAGGAAAACTGGAGTTTTCATAGCTTTAATTTTTTAAATAAAATGTAATTTTGAGTCTGTGAAGAGAGGAATGTTGTCCCCGTCTGATGGAGGATTCTAGCAGCACCATGAAGCCTTTCCAGATGTTCCACAGGCTCCCATAGCCCCACCCTCCTCCGAGCACTGATAAGAAGCTCTTCTCCCTCTTCTCTTTAGTTTGAGGTGTTCATGTTTGGATGGGTCTGTTTCTCCATCGTGGTCACGCATGGCTTCTCCTCCACGTGATGGAGCTGTAACCTGCACGTGTGCGCTGCACGCCGAGCCGCTCACAGATTCCGGTTTCTGGAAGCGTTCCTGAGCCCGTGCACTGATTTATCACAGAGTGGCGTTTGAAGGTTAGCGTCCTCGTCCCCGCGCAAGGAGATTCCTCCAGGTCCTCTGAGTATGCTGATGATGTCATGTTCACAGTGTGGATTCAGTTTCTGCAGGTTGGTGAAGCTCTGCGTCTCTAAGGCTACGTTCACTCTGCAGGTCTTGATGCTCAATTCCGATTTTTTGATCAAATCTGATTTTTTTGTCTGCTCGTTCACACTACAAATAAAATGTGACAGCAAACGTGCTCTAGTGTGAACGCTCAAAGCGCCCGCATGCGCAAAAGAAGACGTCACGCACAACGCACTCTGTTTAGACCCAGACTAACAGTGTTGTTTGACTGTTTCGGACTTTACGTTTACCAGTTTTTGCTTTAAGTTATAAAGTTATTTTGTTCTTTACATTTGGCCTAATGATGATCCTTATTGCTGTTTTAGAGGAGCGGAGCTTCAAAGGATAGTTGCAGATTTCTGTCAGAATCTGCAGATTATACAGAACAAATAAAATGTTCACGTTTCTCCAACGTTGTCTTCCCAACAGTTTCACTGGATGGTCAGGAAGCATTCACGATGTCTTCTCCGGCGCTGATAATCGGCGACTGTCTTGTGTCAGTGACGTAAAAGACGGATTTTTTTTTTTTTCCTTTTTTTTCTCTTTTTTTTTTTTTTCCTTTTTTTTCCTGTTTTTTCCTTTTTTTTTTTTTTTTTTTCCTTTTTTTTTCCCTTTTTTTTTTTTTTTTTTTTTCCTTTTTTTTTTTCCTTTTTTTCCCTTTTTTTTTTTTCCTTTTTTTTTTTTCGTAAAAGACGGATTTAATGCGACATGACCATCAAACAGCAGCTCTCTGAAACATCAGATATGTATCGGATTCAGCACCACATACGTAAGTGACCAAGATCGGATTTGAAAATATCAGATTTGTGCCGTTCACACTGTCACACCATGATCGGATAGATGGGTCGCATAGGGTCAAAAAAATCGGATTTGATGCGCTTTCACCTGCAGTGTGAACGTAGCCTTATCATATGTGTACACATGTGTGTACCTGTGAGTAGATATGTGTACTTGTGAGTACATGTGTGTACCTGTGTGAACCTGTGCGTACCTGTGTGTATCTGTGAGAACCTGTGAGAACCTGTGTGTACCTGTGAGTACCTGTGTGTACCTGTGAGAACCTGTGTGTACCTGTGAGTACCTGTGAGAACCTGTGTGTACCTGTGAGTACCTGTGAGAACCTGTGTGTACCTGTGAGTACCTGTGAGAACCTGTGTGTACCTGTGAGTACCTGTGAGAACCTGTGAGAACCTGTGTGTACCTGTGAGTACATGTGTGTACCTGTGAGTACCTGTGTGTACCTGTGAGAACCTGTGTGTAGCTGTGAGTACATGTGAGAACCTGTGTGTACCTGTGAGTACCTGTGAGAACCTGTGTGTACCTGTGAGTACCTGTGAGAACCTGTGTGTACCTGTGAGTAGATATGTGTACTTGTGAGTACATGTGTATACCTGTGTGTACCTGTGAGTACCTGTGTGTACCTGTGAGAACCTCTGTGTACCTGTGAGAACCTGTGCGTACCTATGAGAACCTGTGCGTACCTGTGAGTACATGTGAGAACCTGTGTGTACCTGTGTGTACCTGTGAGTACATGTGAGAACCTGTGTGTACCTGTGCGTACATGTGTATTCCTGTGAGAACCTGTGCATACCTGTGAGAACCTGTGCATACCTGTGTGAAACTATGAGAACTTGTGTGTACCTCTGAGAACCTGTGCGTACCTGTGTGTACCTGTGTGTACCTGTGTGTACCTGTGAGAACCTATGCGTACCTGTGAGAACCTGTGTGTACCTGTGCGTACCTGTGAGAACCTGTGTGTACCGGTGAGAACCTGTGTGTACCTGTGTCTACCTGTGAGAACCTGTGTGTACCTGTGAGAACCTGTGTGTACCTGTGTGTACCTTTGTGTACCTGTGAGAACCTATGCGTACCTGTGAGAACCTCTGTGTACCTGTGCGTACATGTGTATACCTGTGAGAACCTGTGCTTACCTGTGTGAAACTATGAGAATTTGTGTGTACCTCTGAGAACCTGTGCGTACCTCTGAGAACCTGTGTGTACCTGTGCGTACCTGTGAGAACGTGTGCGTACCTGTGTGTACATGTGTGTACCTGTGAGAACCTCTGTGTACCTGTGTGTACCTGTGAGAAACTGTGAGAACCTGTGTGAACCTGTGAGTACCTGTGAGAACCTGTGCGTACCTGTGAGAACCTGTGTGTACCTGTGAGTACATGTGAGTACATGTGAGAACCTGTGTGTACCGGTGAGAACCTGTGTGTACCTGTGTGTACCTGTGTGTACCTGTGAGAACCTGTGTGTATCTGTGTGTACCTGTGAGAACCTATGCGTACCTGTGATAACCTGTGTGTACCTGTGTGAACCTGTGCGTACCTGTGAGAAACTATGAGAACCTGTGTGTACCTGTGAGAACCTGTGTGTACCTGTGAGAACCTGTGTGTACCGGTGAGAACCTGTGTGTACCTGTGTGTACCTGTGAGAACCTGTGTGTACCTGTGTGTACCTGTGAGAACCTGTGTGTATCTGTGTGTACCTGTGAGAACCTATGTGTACCTGTGATAACCTGTGTGTACCTGTGATAACCTGTGTGTACCTGTGTGAACCTGTGCGTACCTGTGAGAAACTATGAGAACCTGTGTGTACCTGTGAGTACCTGTGAGAACCTGTGTGTACCTGTGTTCACCTGCTCTGTGATAGCTGGAGGATTCTTTGAGTTTTATTTTTGTGTCTTACTCTGTGTCTCGAGTCTCCCTCTGTTTTCTCTCTGTGTCTCCCTGGCATTCACTTCCTGTTTTATTTTGGTAGGTTCCTTTATGTGTGGCTGTGGAACAGGTTTCTCTGGTCAGGTTTGTTTCTGAAGACAGTAAAGGACTTTTCTCCACACGATCATGTTTTTCTAATGTGTTTGAGAACACACACACACACAGTGGTGTGTTGCCTGGAAACAGGTGACCTTGTGTTACCTGACACAGCTTGTGGCTCTGACACTCAGTCAGTGTGTTTGTTGTTCTTTAATTGTGTTCTCAGTTTATATGAACTCCATCCATCCTGTCCCTCTGGTCCAATCAGAGGGACAGGATGATCCAAACGCAGGAGCAGCGTGTTTGTCCTGTCAAGTTAATGTTCTGTGATGAGTGTGTCGACCACACATAAAGCAACACTCTGACGTTCCTCAGGCTTCTGACTCATTTAGCAGGCGTGACGACCTCGCTGTGTAAATAAGAGTGAAAATTTAAAGTAGACGTCTTTGATTCCTACAGCATCTGAACATCTGTGGAAGCAGAGCAGCAGGATGTGAGGGCCCAGGTGAGTGACAGGTGAACTCAGCGGGGTGTCTGAATTTAAATGTGAGCACAAAGGCATCTCGCAGGCAAGTGTGTGTGTGTGTGTGCCTGTGTGTGTGTATGCGTGTGCACGAGCACGTGTGTGTGTGTGTATGCGTGTGCACGAGCACGTGTGTGTGTGTGTGTGTGTGTGTGTGCGCGCGCGTGTCTGTGTGTGCGTGTGTGTGCGTGTGTATGCGTGTGCACGAGCACGTGTGTGTGCATGTGTGCCTGTGTGTGCCTGTGTGTGTGTGCGTGTGTGCCTGTGTGTGTATGTGTGTGCGCGCGCGTGTGCGTGTGTATGCGTGTGCACGAGCACGTGTGTGTGCATGTGTACCTGTGTGTGTGTGCGTGTGTGTGCGTGTGTGCGTGTGTATGCGTGTGCACGAGCACGTGTGTGCCTGTGTGTGTGTGCACGAGCATGTGTGTGCACGTGTGTGCGTGTGTGTGTGCCTGTGTGTGTATGTGTGTGTGTGTGCGTGTGTATGCGTGTGCACGAGCACGTGTGTGCCTGTGTGTGTGTGCGTGTGTGCACGAGCGTGCATGTGTGTGCACGTGTGCACGAGCGCGTGCGTGTGTATGCGTGTGCACGAGCATGTGTGTGCACGTGTGTGCGTGTGTGAGCACAGCCAATTTGCTGATAACGGCACCGTCTCGTAGGACTAGTGTGTAACTATGGCAACAGCTGGAGAAGCAGTGGTTGGTGGTGATGGAGCAGCAGCTTCTCTCCAGCTGTTTATGGCATCTGCTTTGATTTGGTTTCTGTTTTTTTATTAACATTTTTAAAAATGAGTCAATTAGCCTGAGCGAATGAAAAAAGAGCAAAAATAAATGAAACCTACTGAAGTCTGATCCCAGTCCTGTCAGTGCTGGATCGAGTATCTCATAAACAGTAAAAGGTCAATAATAAAAGATGTGACAATAAAACACAAGATTAAACAACACATCACATCATCAGACTGACAAACTGCTCCCAGATTTAATCTAATTTAGTCGATTGAATCGATTTCTTCAGATACTCTATTTTTTCTCCATCAGCTGGTTAAACACTGTTGTGCTGGATGTGCCGCTTAGAGTCGGGCAGGAAAAACAACTCAATTACATAAATGTTCAAATAAAACGACTATTTGAAATCAGAGTTTCTCCTTTTTTATTTTTCAGTTCAACCCAGCTTCATCTAAACAGCATCACAAAAACAGGTGATGTATAGAGTAAGGTGAACTCATCGGGTCGACGTCGTGCCGACTGAAAGGGGAAACGCGACGTCTCTACGAGTCCCCCGGTTTGTGAAGGTCCATGAAAAGGTTTGGGTCGAGGAGCTGCACCTGACAAACTGACCCAATCACATGACCTCTGTGATGGCGGGGATAAATGTTAGTGAGGGTTTCTACTGCAGTCGCTGCCGATGAATTATTTTGGACTTAGTAAAATAAAACAGGAGATTGAAAAGTCCAAAACAGGTACAAATACAAGGAAAACAGGCTTGATGCTACATGTCAGGCACATTTTGTGTTGGAGATGTGCTGCTTCTCTTTCTCTATCAGGTAAACTCACCTGGATGCTGGAGGAAGGGGAGAGGTGAGAATAGTTTTGTACCTGACAGCACTCCAAGTGAAGCAGAATAAAAATCAATCCAACAACCTTCAGTGGACACAACGTGCTCTCCGACCTAAGTCTGACATTCACATATCAGCTGAGGGCGGAGGAGGGGGAGGGGGGGGACAAAAGAGGAGGAAGGGCACCGAAGATAACAGCGAGTTTAATCATTCACACCTTTCAGACAGGAAGTCTGTGGGTGTCTTTAGGAGGACCAAAAATCGTCATGCCACAACACTCGTGGGGACCAAACGGCGGTCCTCATAAATCTGAAGGTGCAAAATGTTGTTTTATGGAAAGGGCTACAATTAGGTCATGGTTAGGCTCAGGGTGACCTTTGTGATGGAGGCCACAGGTGGTACATAGAGCTAACTCGATGTCCTCACTAAGAAAATGTGTGTGTTATATCAAGGTCTTAATCGGTGTCCTCTCTCTCCTTTAAAACTGAGTAAACACCGTCCAGCTGCACATGTGGACTCTCAGAACAGCTGATGGAGGAGGAGGAGGTATATGTGTAAATAACACCGTCTTTTAAAGCTGTTATCATCTTTGATTCCTGCTTTGTGAAACAAACTTGGAGACAGCATGAAGGACACCTGAGCCTGAGGCACGCCATCCAAACGTGTCAGACGTTCATCTGCACATGCTCAGAAACCTCTGTCAGCTGTAGCAGCATCTGAGGCAAGCAGCTAAAGAGTGCAACACCAGAGCGGTGACGGTGACTCAGATACCAGGACAGAATACTGTCATTGGTGAGGCCTGCTGAACCTGGTAGGACAGAAATATTAACAGTATTTCCACTCACACGCTGTTTCACTCCAAAAAGTTGATTCTGTTCATCTGGACGTAGCATTTTGTGGGAGAAACATTTCGTCACTCATCCAAACTCTCTGTGAATGGTACTCATAGCCATTGATCAGTGGGTTTTGATCGGTGGGTTTTGATCGGTGGGTTTTGATCAGTGGGTTTTGATCAATGGTCATGAGAATTTACATAATTAAGATTAAGGAACTGACCTCCCAGCCCATTGTTCCTTCAGTGGGCTGGTTTCAGTCATTATGCAAATGTCCTGTTTATAAGATTGAAGCCTGCAGTCAGCTGAGACTGAAGACGTCACCTGATGATGATGAAACGTTTCTCCCACAAAATGCTACGTCCAGATGAACAGAATCAACTTTTTGTAGATTTACTTACCTGGATGATTGAGATGCATCAAGATGTTTCACTCATAATTTTCCAAACCGACTACGACATTTCCAACAAACGGGTCATCACAGAGAATCACTGAAGTCAGGAACGTCCTCTTTAAATCATCTCACTGTCCACAAAGGCGATCAAAGATCTCCTACATCCTGTCTTCTGTTTCCTTCGAACCAGAGACAATTTGACTGAATCTGATGTTTGGTCGCATTTAGGCTGCTGTAAACTGAAAGTTTTAACCAACCAGCTAGTTTCTACCACTGTTTGTGTATGGAAGCAATTCCAGTCTGTATTTCTGATAGTGAAACACATGAACCCAGAGACTCCAGTGTAACCCTAAACCAGGGCCCAGACATTAAAAATAATGTCTCTTTCCTCAGACATGAACTCTGGCCAAGTGTTCGGCTGCGATTATGACACATTAAAACTAAAGCTTTGAGTCATTGGACATTATCACGGCAACATTTTCTCAACAAAAACCAGCAGAAGATGCGATTTAACAACACCTGGTCCGACCATGTAGAAATACACCCCCTTCACATTGTGTCTTTCTTATAAGATCTGCTCTGTCACCAGACCGTGACCACTGGCTTCAGGTGCTTTGGATCCTTTAGATACATTAAAAACTTCATGCTCTAACAATGATTAAAACATGAGGCCAGAACTTCAGCATTTGAAGTTAATAAGCAACCATGGTTGGCAACTAATGATGTCAATCATCAGCAAATGAACATCAATTTCATGGAAATCTCTGAAGATTTTATATCATGGAAAGTTTTATTTAAAGTAGTGACAGACACTCGATATTATAGTCAGAACTTCGTGTTTACACCTAAGTGCTCCAATCAGCCAATCATCAGATTGAATCCTGAGGTTGACGATAAGCTTGAGAGCAGCCAGAGAGGTTGCTTTTTTACTGCCTTAAAGGTTTTGCTGTGAAGTCCACATCACGCTGCTGATGGTTTAGTGTTCACAGTGCCGTGTGCTTCCTTTTCCTCACAGAGGCTTCAGGTCCTCACCTGATACCCTGCTGGATCGTCAGGGTTGTCACATCCAACCAGCCCTGCACTACGCTACATCCTTTCAGTAAGGGTGTAGTGATATATTCATCCACACTTCAGAGGGTGGGGTGGATTTGGATGGATGTGTGTCTGTGCAGTTTCTGTCTGTATTGTGTGAATGTTTTATAAAGCGTAGTGAGCCCCCCGGGAGAGTAGAAAAGCTGTGTTACAGACCTAGCAGTCGGAGACCCAGTTTACTTTATCCTTGACTTTCCCTCCCCCGACTTTGTTTCTTTTGCCAGACTGGCCTTCACCACTGTCCACTCCAGCATAATGTCTACACAGACAATAATGTGAGTGATAAAATAAAATAAACAGAAACATGAACAAAAGGAGCCCACAGAGAGTCTACTGTGCTCCTCTTAGGAAAGCAAATATATTTGGTATAACAAAGCATTCAGAATTTAAATCAGCATTTCACTAGCTGGGCCCACGTCCTCATTCTAGGATTGACAGCGCTTTAGTGGGTAAAGGTGATTGCTTGGACATGAATTGGGCTGCGGTTTGGGGAAGGCCTCGAACGGGACTGGCGACGGCTCCCGGGCCAGGCAGATCCCCAAAGAAGGCATCCCCTAGAAGCAGTAATAACTGTGCGATATGAAGGTCGAAGACGTCAGTGGAATAGTTTGATTTTTGATTCTACTTATTTATACAGCACGGAGCCACAGTCACGAACCTTGAGACACTGCAATGATGTCTAGAGGAAAACCCAACAATCATATGACCCCTATGAGCAAGAACTTTGGTAACAGTGGGAAGGAAAAACTCCCTTTTAACAGGAAGAAACCTCCAGCAGAACCAGGCTCAGGGAGGGGCGAGGCCATCTGCTGCGACCGGTTGGGGAGAGAGAAGGAGAAGAGGACGAAGACAAGCGCATGGAGAGCGAACGTCGCTCCGTGGTGTGGAGTGGATGAACTTGAACGATTTGGAAGGAATGGCAGGAGAAGAGATCAAACAACAGAACCTCAATGGATGAATGAGGGGAACCCTCGATCGGTTAGCAACGTGGCTCGACTTTTGAGCTGAAGCTCTGACATTTGAGATTTGAGGGCTTGGAGGCTCGAAAAGCTCATGAGCTTGTCTTTGAGTAGAAGATGGCGAGGGGGTGCTTAGCTGGTAAATTTCTTTGGATAAGGTAGCTATAATGACTGAGCTGATTACTGAATTAACAGAAGAACAGCAGCAGCTTGGGAAGAGTTGATGGATTGAAAGACTGATTAGAGGAAAATAATGTCTATAATAATAACCCCCAAAATTGTCAGAGAGCAGAGAGCGAGTCCACGCAAATCTGAAGGCTAGACCGTCCCATTTCACAGCCTCGCACTTCCGGCCGTCTCGGTCTTTGAAGGACCTGGCCCACATAGACCACGAAGTCCGGGATAAGACCGGGTCCTCGAAGGATGCAGCTGACGTTTTGAGACACAGCTATAATCTTCAAATAAAGATATGTTTTTTTAATGCAGCACAGGGATGAGGGCAGCATTAAGCTACAACAGGTGTTTTCAACATAGATATGTCAATTGTGATAAGTTATCACTGTTATTCGACATATTACATGCACTTGGGAAGAAGCTGCACAACTACATGACTGAGCCATAAATATGTGAAGGTGGTGGGAGTATACAAGTGTTACTTCTTCCCACTGCTTTATGAGCACCTGTTGTACTAGAGGACAGTATTGTCCTTCCTGTATATATGCTCTGTTTTGTATATATGTACACATCTGCTCAAAATAAATGATCAAACAATTCAGTTCAGACCCAGATTCTGCAACCTACAACTGCTGGACAGGACAGGTTTAGAAAAGGGTTATTTATCCTCAGTAAAAGGTGTATTTCTCTCAGCAGTATTGATCTTTACATGGGTGCCGTCTGTATGTCGGAATATTGAATCAGAGCGTGTGGGTGGAGAGGTACAGGTGGTCATGGTCAGCCACACAAATTAGAGCAGTAAAAAGGCTGACAGCCCACACAGAAAGCTTTTATTGGACCACCATGTCAAAGAGAACACAAATGCTTCTGTTTTAATCAATTAACAGCACCAGAGTGACGGCATAAAAGCAGCCATCAGAAATAACTCATTGGAAATGGTCAGGAAAAGTTTCTCACAGGCCCTCCGAGCACAGACAAGTCACACTGTTACATCAAGACATAAAGGCAGCAGTCCAGCAAACAAAGGCAAGCCTCTATCCATCCATCATCCATCCATCCATCCATCCATCCATCCATCATCCATCCATTCATGCATCCATCCATCCATCCATCCATCATCCATCCATACATACATAAATCCATCATCCATCCATCCATCATCCATCATCCATCCATTCATGCATCCATCCATCCATCCATCCATCATCCATCCATCCATACATCCATCAATTCATCCATCCGTCTATCATCCATCCATCCATAAATCCATCATCCATCCATTCATCAATTCATCCATCTGTCCATCATCCATCCATCCATCATCCATACATACATCCATCATCCATCCATTCATCCATACATACATAAATCCATCATCCATACATCCATCAATTCATCCATCCATCCATCATCCATCCATCCATCATCCATCCAACCATTCATGCATCCATCCATCCATCATCCATCCATTCATGCATCCATCTGTCCATCCATCATCCATCCATCCTCCATCCTTTCATCCATCCATATCATCCATTCATTGTCGATCCATCCATCCATCAATCCATCATCCATTCATTCATCCATCCATCCATCCATAAATCCATCATCCATACATCCATCAATTCATCCATCTGTCCATCATCCATCCATGCATCCATCCATCATCCATCCATCCACCATCCATCCATCATCTTTGAGCCATCCATCTGTTCATCCATCCATCCATTCATGCATCCATCCATCCATCATCCATCCATTCATCCATCCACCATCCATTCATGCATCCATCCATCCATACATCCATCAATTCATCCATCCGTCCATCATCCATCATCTATCATCCATCCAACCATTCATGCATCCATCCATCCATCATCCATCCATTCATGCATCCATCTGTCCATCCATCATCCATCCATCCTCCATCCTTTCATCCATCCATATCATCCATTCATTGTCGATCCATCCATCCATAAATCCATCATCCATACATCCATCAATTCATCCATCCGTCCATCATCCATCCATGCATCCATCCATGATCCATCTATCCACCATCCATCCATCATCTTTGAGCCATCCATCTGTTCATCCATACATCCATTCATGCATCCATCCATCCATCCATCATCCATCCATTCATCCATCCACCATCCATTCATTGTCAATCCATCCATCATCCATCCATCCATCATCTTTGAGCCATCCATCTGTTCATCCATCCATCCATCATCCACCCATCCATCATCCACCCATCCAGCCATCATCCATCAATCAATCCATCCATCCACCCATCCATCCATCCAGCCATCATCCATCCATCATCTTTGATCCATCCATCATCCATCCATCAATCATCTTTGAGCCATCCATCTGTTCATCCATCCATCCATCTGTTCATCCATCCATCCATCCTCTTCATTTTCTGTGTGCAGGCAGGCAGGAAGAGAGCACCCAAAATGCAGGACTCACGTAGGCAAACCTAACTCAAAATACTCAGCTTTATTGCTGGAAAGCAACTGAACAAAAAACTAACTAAACTGAGAATACAGAACAAACTAAACAGGCAGGCTGGCAAACAGAACACACAGTGAAAGTGAGGGTACGACGCGACAACGAGCAGGGGCAGACGCAGACACTGGCTGTGTCCCAATTCAGGGTCTGCACGCTTGAAGTACGCGCACTACGTACGGTGCGTACTATAAGTACGAGAAGTGCGGAAGTGAGAGGCGTGTGAAATGGGACGGTCTAGCCTTCGTCGCGCTACTCAGGTTGCCTAGCAACCATGATACCAACCGCGAGAAACGTTTCATACAGCTTTGTTTGACAGAAATGAAGGATAAAAATGTTTCGTTGGTCATTCATTTTTGTCATGACATCACTTTGATTAGTTGAGTATCTGAGGCTGAGACCACAGGACTGTAAAACATGATTGTTGGGCTTCATTTCTACTGAACAGTTATTTAAGATTAGCTAGTAAATAACAATTAGCTAATGTTGTTCATGAGACTAAAATCATCTCACTGTGGTAAATTATATGTAAATATAATACGGACAATATTATAGTATCGTCAGATTATTATGATATATATATATATATATATATATATATATATATATATATATATATATATATATATATATATATATATATATGGAGAGAGAGAGAGAGAGAGAGATAGATATAGCTATATAGATATATAGATCAAGAGAGAGAGAGAGAGAGAGAGAGAGAGAGAGATATAGATATATCTATATAGATATATAGATCAAGAGAGAGAGAGAGAGAGAGAGAGAGAGAGAGAGAGAGAGAGAGGCTTTAAAACCAAGCTGACGCTGAAAGTAGAAACATCACTAATGTCACACAACTTTGCCGACATGTGGCCAACAGCAATGTTTTAATGTTCTTCGTTATTAAACATTCGCACATAAATAAGTGACGTCATATTCAGTACTTACTTTTGACAGTTCACTCTTGGCCGCTCCCTTCTGATGTATTTTGCGGCAAAATTATCCACACCCACCGTCGCGCTATGAATTGTGGGATATATGGGACCACGAAGCGTGCACCACGCTTGATATTTGGGGAAATCGACGGCGCATTTGGAGTATGCATTTGAAGTACACTTCGAATTGGGACAGCCGTCGTCGCGTGGCGGTGACGTAATCGCACTTAAAATGCGTACTTCAAGCGTGCAGACCCTGAATTGGGACACAGCCACTAAATACAAGAGGTGATCAGGACTGAGAGGAAACAGCTGGGAAACACGGCTGGCTGATTACACTGATGAGACAGGGAGAGCACAAAGCTGAAGGCACTGACATAAGGCACAGACCTACAAAGTAAAACAGGAAGTACACGACAGACACAGAGATCCAGACGAGACAGAACAGACGCAGACTCATGAGCAGACATAATAACATCATGGACAGACAGAGGGAACAGAGAGAAGTGGGACCAGGGCAGGCACAGAAGCCTAACAAATGGGAAATCATAATGGAAAACACAATCAGAATAAACAAGAACATAATAAAGAAACACAAAACACTGAGTCACCAGACTCAGGACCATGACACCAATAATAATAGTAACCAAGAAAACCCAAAACAGGAAGAGATGTAAACAATAAATAAACAAGTCTGACACGAAGAGTCCTAAGAAGTCCAAACCCAGGACCACAGGAAGGACAATTCTAATCTGTTAGTGCAGGTGTCTCTCTGAAGTGCATCTTCGCCTCATTGGAGAAAATAATGGGAGCAGCGACACTCTGCCACCTGACATTTGAAGTGTTTGTAATGTCAGCTCAGATAAAAGCTTCTGAGACTCATGCAAGGAGACGTCAGAGATTAAACCGACACTTGGGCCTCTGCACTCGACTTTATTTCTGTGAAACAAAGCAATTTCCTGCTCAGCAGTGAGCGACACCTCCCACTGACAACAATCATACTGTAACACACACCGCGGCCTTTTGTTCCTAATGTGGTTTGGAGAAAGTGTCCATTAACTGGGATGAAATGCTGCTCAGATTTAGACGTGGCATATTCAGACAGTGAAAATGATCATTTTCACAGAGTGACAGAGGCGAGGGTGGCACACTCTTGTCACCTCAAAAACAATCAGTTTCTCTGTTTATGCAGTGAAACTGCAGATAGTCACTGTTCATTCTCCTCTTTGTACTCTGTTTGTCCTCTTAGATTACACCAGAACATTATTTTTATTCAGGACTACAAGTCCATGCATCCATTTTCTACTTCTTATCTGTACCTCAGGGACCGCAGGCTAAGCAGAGATGACCAGACCTCTGTGTGCCCAGACACCTCCTCCAGGGAAGACACCAAAAAACTCAATCTCACCAGCGTGTCCTGGTTTACCCACCAGAGTCCAGGCTCTGAGCTCCTCATCCTACCTCTGAGGCCCTTCAGAGGAAGCCAGGGACACATTAGTCGCAAACAGTCACAATCTTTTAGCCACAACTTGTAGCTGGAGACGAGGGCAGGAACGCAGATCAACCAGAAAGTCACAACGACAACTTACAGTTAACCACAACTAAACCTGCACCAATCAATCTCCCCCCTCCACTCTACTCGTGAACAACATCCAGAGATGCTTTTCAGTTTGTTATTTTAACCTTTATCTAAGCAGGAAAAATATAACTCTTCAGATTAAAATCGTGGCCAAGAAGGACAGCAATACAATTATAAGGTGCATAAACAAAGCTGGACTGCGTCGCCCGGTGGCCCGATGGGGTTTTTTCGTTTTTATGGGCCGATGGTTTTTTTTGTTTTTTTTCCGTAACGGTATAAACAATGAAAGGTGGTGGATTGGTCAGATGCTGGCAGATGTGTAAAAATAACTCAGTTGTTTGGTGGTGGTTATGGCGGAGCTTCCACAGATTCAGTAACATTAGCAAGTGGTGGAGGCCACAGGTGCAACACGCTGGCAGGTGGATGACGGAAAGGCAGGAGGAGCAGAGACCCGAGGTGGTGAACTGAACTTCAGGTAAGAAGTTATGAGCTGCAGTCTGTCTGGGTCAGATATAAACCAAGTTTAGGTGGAGTTTATTTTCGTTCTGCTGACTTTTTCGTACTGCATGCTAGCTAACATGACGGAGTTTCTATACAGCTGGGTGGGTGCTATGAAGATGTTGAACTTTATTTTGTTCATAAGGTTAGCTATTAGAGTTTCCAACCGTCCCGTAAAAAACAGAATCCTCTTGTATTCAGAGAAAATATTACGCGTTTCTTATTGAGGTGAAACAGTTTGTCCCGGACTTCAAGACACAAAGCTGGAGTTATGCTGTGTTTGCTGCACAGCCTCCTCTTGTTCTCTCATTCTCCCCCCTCCCTCTCCTGTTTCTACTTCAATCATAAAACTGATCAATGATCAGCTGATCGTCTCTCTTGTTTGTTTATCACTTTGCGCCTGAAACAGGAAACCAGCGATGTCGCGCTAAACAACAGCAGCACGTTTAAGCTTGATCAGCTGTTGTTAGAATTTATTTAATATTACTTTCTAGTATCAGCTGATGTTTGCTGGAGCCACAGCTGTAAAGCTGCTGGTCATGATGTGGGTTTGGATATGTGGTGAGAGGGAAACATGAAGATGAAACCAGGAGATGTCCTTACTGAATCATCAGAGCTGAACAGGTGATGGAGAAACAGGTTTACCTTTTAGGTGACATGGATGAGCTGAAGTTATGAACTGTTTCTGAGAAATAACACCAGGTCCAGGGTGAAATGAAGAGGGGCTACTTTAAACTGTGAGTGGAGCAAAGCTATCCTGGAGTTCAAGAACAGCAGGAAATGATGAGAAGAGCTTGACAGACCTGCAGCCTGAAATATGTGGTGAGGAAACTTAGTGGAAATGTCTCTCATGAGCGCTTCTCTCCCTCTCACGTGTCTTTGCCTCTCCCTTCACCTGTGGTCACGTGATTACCTGAGGTTAAATCCATTACACTGAATATTGATTATCAAGTCGTTAAATTTCCCATGATGCCTTTGTACAGACCCTAATTTCCACAGTGAAATGCTCATGTGTTCCTTTATTTTGAGTCTTAGTTGTACTTTAGGTGTCGCATTAGTTGCAGCAGCTGTACATCATAAAGGGTTCCTGTATCAGAAAGGGATTTATGAGAGTTGGGAATAAAAGCTTGCCTGCATTAAACCCAGCTGTGATGATTATGGATAACCTGCAGAAAGAGAAGAGCAAACACGAGCGAGGATTGAGCTGTGTGTAGAGCAGGAAATGAAGGCTGTGTCTGCGTCACGCCTCTGTGTCGTGCTTCAGTGTCACAGCTCAAACGCTGCAATTAAGACAGCAAAGCGTACACATCAGTCACCAACGAAAACGCTTTGACGGCGTGAAATGTTCGACATCTGCGGGGTTACACGCACGTTTGTACAAAGAAGTAGTTCATGAAGGTGTCGCAGAGAAATGGTTTACACGACTGTAATAAACCAACTACATCACACTGCAGTGGAGATGGAGGCACAACAACCATGAAAATCCTTTATAGTTGTCTGTGAATGGATTTATAGTCCACAGCCTGTTAAAGAACATAAATACAATATTTAAAGTATTAAAGCGTCTTCCTGATGTAAGGAGGTTAAACAGACGGCGTCTGCGGTGCGCAGAGAAAATAGTAGCTGCAGGTCGAGAGGGCGCCCTCTAGTGAGCAGTTTTTGGGGAAGTTTGTCTCTCTTGTTAGTAAGTGATGCTGTGACTCATTCAAGTCGCTGATTCACGTTTCTTAGCATCGGACCCATCTCATATATTTTGATTTGTATTCATGAACACAAAATTAATATTTTCCTCTCATAGGGGGGGAAATATTTGGGGGATAAACAGTGACGATACAACTTTCAGTTATTTCCAAACCAATGCGAGAGTGACTGGAGTCCATCGAGAGCCAAACGGTGCACTCAGTCTGAGGAGCTAAGTAGGTCAGTAGCAGCTAGGTGCTGCAACAGCTGATTTGTTCCTCACCATCACAGGACAGCAGCTATGGCACGTTTTGGAGGCTCGAGAGAGGTTTGGACCCAAAAGCAGACTCAGAAAGCACATGTTTACTGAGAAAATTAATGATATCTGAGCACATACACTGTATCCCGCTCCCATCCCAAGACCCCTCTGAGCCACCTACATGTTCGTTCCTTTTTTCAGAATTTAAACCGGTTTCATTATCCCATCTCACTGATATAATAATGCACATGAAACCAACTACGTGCCCCTTGGATATGTTACCTACACCATTTCTCAGAGATGTGCTGAAGACAGTCGGCCCCAACATCCTTGCTATTGTAAATGGCAGTATCTCATATGGAACTGTTCCTGACTTGTTTAAACAAGCTGTTGTCCAGCCGCTTCTAAAAAAACCTGGTTTAGATCCGTCAGTTCTTGGCAATTTTAGACCAATCTCTAAGCTGCCATTTTTGTCTAAGGTTCTTGAGAAGATTGTCCTCCACCAATTATCCTCATTCTTAGACACGCATAATATTCTGGACAAATATCAGTCTGGTTTCAGGGCCTTCCACAGCACAGAGTCTCTACTGAAGGTGTTCAATGATGTGCTTCTAGCTGCTGATTCTGGAAAAAGTACAGTTTTAATCCTTTTAGACCTGAGCGCAGCATTTGACACTGTCGACCACACAATCCTATTGAACCATCTAAAGACATGTGTCGGCATTCAAGGTTCTGCTCTAAAATGGTTTGCCTCTTACCTTGAGAGCAGAACATATTCTGTGATGCTGGGTAACAAATACTCTTCCCCAGCTACACTAACCTGTGGAATACCTCAGGGCTCTATTCTGGGTCCGGTCTTATTCTCCTTATACATGCTCCCATTAGGCTCCATTTTTCAGAACCACCAGATCCCTTACCACTCTTATGCAGACGATACACAGTTCTACCTCTCTCTAAAACCAGGTGCTGATAGTACGCTGCAGAAAGTCTCAGAGTGTCTTAGCGACATACATTGCTGGATGTCTCTGAACCTTCTCAAACTAAATCATGACAAAACCGACATTATAATCTTCGGTAAGCAGGACTCTATTAGTCTCATAAGAAACAATCTGGGCCCATTATCAGCTAATGTGCATCCCCATGTAAAAAATCTTGGTTTCATTTTTGATTCCACTCTCAAGCTGGACAAGCAAATAAATTCAGTTGTTCGTGGCAGTTTTTTCCAACTCAGGAGTGTTTCTAAACTCAAAAATATCCTGTCATCTAAAGACCTGGAAACTGTTATCCATGCTTTCATATCGTCACGTCTTGACTATTGTAACTCTCTCTATTTAGGTATTTGTCACTCAAGCCTGTCACGCCTGCAACTTGTTCAAAATGCAGCCGCAAGGCTCCTGACGGGCACTAGAAAGAGAGAGAATATTACCCCGGTACTCGCATCTCTACATTGGCTACCAGTTAAATATAGAATTGATTTTAAGGTTTTATTATTTGTTCTTAAAGCCCTCCATGGGTTGGCTCCAGGTTACATTTTAGATTTTCTTAGCCTGCACTTGCCCACTCGATCTCTGCGCTCCTCCAGTCAGATGGTTTTATCAGTTCCACGCTCCCAGCTCAAATCTAGAGGTGACAGGGTTTTCTCCATTGCCGCCCCGAGACTCTGGAATAGTCTCCCCCCCTTCATAAAATTCTCTCCATCCTTGGAAATCTTTAAATCAAATCTCAAGACCTACTTATTTTCCAAGGCTTTTGGATCTCGCTGATATTACATGTCTTACAAAGTTTTCTTTCTATTTTAATTCTTTTATTATTTTATTCCTCTGCACTTTGGCCGACACTTGATGTCTTTTAAATGTGCTATATAAATAAAGTTGACTTGACTTGACTTGACATGAACTATTTACAAAGAAGCAGGACTCAGACTAGAACATGGATCAAGAAACTAGACAGGAGCAGTAGAACGGGACAACGCTTGTGCACAGCGGACACAAGGAGGGCATGGGAAACTCTGTAAGAGAGGAGAGAGGAGTTACTGGGCAGCTAAATAAAGTGAGTTAGCATTACAGAGGGAAGCACGCTTACTTGCAAGTGAAAACCAGTTGATACAGGAGGGGGTAGCCATCAGTGTCCAGATGAGAGATGGAACTCATGAGAGGTGGAGGTCCGGGAGATCCAGGGGGAGGCGAGGTCCAAGAGAGGCCTGACAGGCAGGGGGCCACGGAGCGAGGTGAGTACGAAACCTTTGGTGAGCAGACTGTTCGGTGTCATTGCCCAAATTCAGACCAGCGCTGCTGAGTAGCACAGCAGGACATGCATCTGGAGAAAACTGGGAACAACAGGGCAAAGTTACACAGACGAGCACGAACGAGCAACACGAGGAGGCCGAGTTACCACCAAATGTAGCAGGACGAGCTGGGGGAGGCAGCTGGCTTAACTCCTGCTCCTGACTCCTGCTGACTGCCCTGGAAACAAAGATGCTGAAGGTCCACCCGCGGGATGGAAACCTCCTCTCACGAACAGGAACACCACCCGTACACCCACAACATCATTTCCTGTCATGTCTGAACTGACGGGACAGAAATGGGTGGAAAATTATTTTAACCAAACCACAAAGAGAAGCATCTGTTCCCCGACACCCATACAGCAAATACATGAGGGGGAGGACCAGAGAGGAGAAAATAAGAGTTTACATTTTATTGTTTTATTTCAGCAGTTCAGAGTTCAGTTCCCCCATCAGGCCTTTCTGTGTTTGCATGTTCTCCCTGCGTCTGCGTGGGTTCTCCCGGGTACCCACAGGCCACAGAAATGCAGGTTGGGTTCATTGGTGAATCTAAATTTCCGTAGGTGTGAATGATTGTCTGTGTCTATGCGTCAACCCTGTGACAGACTGGCGACCTGTCCAGGCTGTACCCCGCCTCTCACCCTAAGACAGCTGGAATAGGCTCCACCTTTTTAAACCTCATTACAGATCCTCAAAGCTTCCCCTGACTTTTACATAATGAGTAATATCAAGTAAGTGTTCTGCTTCGGAGCCAGGTCCTCAGACTGACATCTGCACAGGTAGATGCTGCCTGGGAAGGCTGACACAGGTGAGACGGGCTCGATGCACGGCTTCATATCTGCAGTATTAGGATGTGTCACAATCTGGTTGTAGGAACTCAGAGCGGTTAGACGTCTCCCAAAAACAGTTTATTTACAGCACCAGTGCACAGTGTATACAGTGAAGGTGATCCAAACTCCAGGGAATCACAGGGTAGCTCTCTCACACTCGCTCACGTTCACACGGCAGGGAGGTCACAGGTCCGGGGAGGAAGGTCTGAGGCAGAAGAGAGGTGTAACCCAGAGTAAAACCTGTTTCCTGCACTTATTTCCTGCCATTGAATGCATCGCAGGTACATGACTCCAACCACATGACTTTGCTCAGCCAATCGGACGGCATGTGGGTCATAGTAAGCCTGTCCCGGCTTCCTCCTGTGTGGAGCCAGGTGACAGAGCTGTTGCAGGTTTGTGTTGGCAAACACTTGCTTTTCCCATTTTAATGCATTTCTTTTAACACCCACTAACTTATGCAACTTAGACGCTGATTACTGTGAGCCAGAGCCAGAGTGTTGTTGTGCACTGAATGGAAGTGGTGAGTTTGAACTTTTAACTGACTGTTTGTTTTGCTACCAGCTGGCGCTAATTGGTTGCTGCCGGTCCAAACAATTTGATGTTGATTTGACTGATATTTGTTGAATAAAAAACGTTGTGAAGCTATATAGTATGTATATAGCAGTTGAAATGTTTCAGTTAAATCCTTATTGGTTAAATATACTGTTTGTTTATTTATTTGTGTACACAGGAACAAGAATAACTTAATGTTTTAGCTTAACTGGCTGACATTTTTGTATTCTTGTGATTTCTTTTTGGCCTTGTTTATTTAATGCAGGCCAGGTGAACCTTTTTTTTTCGGGTATGAAAAAGGATGGCGAGCCAATGAGCGGCTAGGAGCAGGACTCATTCTGCATTGAAGCTTCCACTGGTTGGGTAGGAAGCTATCAAAGACGACGCTCTGTCCCCATTTTCCAAATACACTGATTTCCACAATCATACACACCATTCCCCCGTTTATGGACAATAGCGCTTGGACATCTCTCATGGACATTTAGATAAAACTCATGGACTTCAGTGTGGATCAGTGTTTTAGATGTTAACATGTGTTGTTTATGGGGAACTGTTTTCTATATTGCTTGGTATAAGCCAGAAGAATTTGCTTAGTTGTCTTTGTGCACCCTCACTGGGTTTTTGATTAATTGAATAGCTGCAGCAGGAGTGATTATTTCAGTGATTATTTTCTTGTTATTTTTCTTTGGGGTTTGGTTAAATACATGGTACCTGCAAAAGCATTTTGTGTTTATTTATTAATTACTGCCCATCAGCTCCAGTAGCATTCCTAAATCTTCTGATTAATAATAACCATAATATCTCACTCAATACCTAGCCTGTATTAATTCATTAGCGCTTCATCAGTGTTACAGAAGGGAAGTCGCAAACTAATCACGAATCTCAAATTACTAAGCACAAGTTCACAGGCGCTGCGAGAAACACTAACGTCAGTAGTACAATCATCCAGCGGCGAGAGGCTCTGTGTTCCAGCCTCAGATAGTGCTCCCGGTGATGACAGGTGATTGTTGTCAGGTGTGTGGGCCAAGGCGGAGCCCACAGTGAGCTCCACCCAGGCAGAGAGAGAGAGAGAGGCAGAGAGAGAGAGGCAGAGAGAGAGAACCAAAACAGCACATGTAGCCTTGTGGGGCCGGGCCGGCACGGAGACCATGACAGGATGTGCTCCAAACAGCTACTCTGGTCCTCTGGTCATCCTACTGCATTTAAACATGAGGTACATCCCAGGTACATCCCATGTTAGATGCTGCACCCACCTGTCATACTCATACAGCACACCTGTGTGTCCTGATGTCTGCATGCATTATACACGATTGCACTCAAAGACAGCGGCTCTAAAAGTAGAAAAGAATAAAAAGCAGCAGTGAGAGGGACTCACACTTAGTGAGCTCCCATGTATGAATTCCTTCAAACGTTACAGTCCTCCACCCCTGTATTTATGCACTCTTCTTTTGTCTACTGATTTGCCTCCACCTGTAGGGGAGCCCAAGGCACCAGGGAGGAGGAGGATGGATTATTATTACTAATGCAGTCAAGTCCCAGCCATTAATGAAAAAGTATAACATGCAAGCATTTATAAAATACAAGAATGTAACACACAACATCAAACATGAAGATTTAATGCTCTTCAGTTAACTTCCATGTAGCAGGAGCAAGCTGCAGATATCTTTTGAGGGTCTCCTCTGGCAGGCAGAGTTGTCACCATACCAACTGATGTCCTTCCTCAGGCTTGGCCAGAAGTACTTGTTATTTCCTTTTTTATGGAGACAGTTCGATGTTCCCATCTTCCACTTTTGCGATGATTCCACGCTGTCCTCACTTAACAAGAACAGCTCCACAAGTGATTCCTGAGGCTTGAGGCAGAGCATCTCTGCATTAGGATGTCCTCTCCCATGTAAACAAGCCTGTCAGCTGAATGTTAAGGGTTCCCCCAACACCGTCAGGGGCCCCTTTGGCGTAAACGGCCTGTATTTGTATAGCACTTTAAGGACCCCTAAGCACTTTGCACTACATTCAGTCATCCACCCATTCACACACTGGTGATGGCAGCTACATTGTAGCCACAGCTGTCCCGGGGCGCACTGACAGAGGCGAGGCTGCCGGACACTGGCGCCACTGACCACCACCAGTAGGCAACGGGTGAAGTGTCTTGCCTACGGACACAACGACCGAGACTGTCCAAGCCGGGGCTCGAACCGGCAACCGAAGAAGTGGAAGTGGCTGACCCGAGGAAATCTTTCTCTAATCATCTCCAAGGCTGGGTCTAGGTGTGCCCAGATTGCTGGTGGGTCATGCCTTTGGGATGGTGATATGGAGCAGAAGTGAAGGGGAGGCCTCTGTGTCACTGTGTATAGCACACCTGTGTGTAGGGTCCCTTGTTGATGCAAACCCCCTCATCTGCAAATGGTTTGGAGGCTAAGGATGGATCTGCTGCTGCTGTCAGCTGCTGCCGGGGAACAACTGCTGGAGAGTTTTTAAAACATCCACTTGATGATGGAACCAATCAGCAGTTGCCAGCTCTCCAATCAGGAAGAGGCCCTGCAGAGACTCTTAAAGGCACAGGACACGCACAGAACAAAATGCAGCCACCACGATCCAAAATATGGCCAGGGCCCTAACAATGCTGATGGAGCTGTTGGTCGGTCAGTCTGCTCTGCAGCTTTCTCTGAGCTCACTATGAAACAGGTGATTTAGCTTCCTGTACCGATCATGGATGAACTAGCAGCTACAGTCCAAAGTAAAGGAAACGTTGCTCTCCATCACATGCATGTAAGTGTGCTTGTGGGCAGCCTGAGTATGGTTTCGTAATGACAAACTCATCCAGCTGCCTCTCTGAGTCTCTCCATCTCCTCCTGATGGTCTCCACCTGGTAGTTCTGGTTGAAATTTGTTCTCCACCTGCAACAAGTTCTGGTCCGAGACACCTTTCAGAGCGTCAGCAGGTCTATGATTTGCACCAGGAGGAAGGGGGCCGACTGTGAGGATTAGGAGGGCTTGAACACACAGCACTGTCCAATCACGAGTGGTATTTTTCTCTTAGATAAAGCACTTAGTTTAAAAAACTGCCTCCTGTGCATTTGTTATCATTTATCTTTAGGGAACAAACAGTTTATTTATCAGGCTGTAAACATGTTTATTTCTAATGTAGAGTTTTAGTTGTGGATGTTGATGCAGGACTCACTGTCCGTTGTTGATTCATCACATAGCTGCAGAGTTCTTCACTGCAGGAGGACGTTTGACTTTCTCCGTTTAATCACTCTGTGCACTTTATTCTCATCTCTTAAAGCCTCTGCTTATCTCAGCAGATGAAGAGCAGCATGTGCTTCAGTGTTTGTTCAGCTGATTTGGTGACAGGTGATCAGTCCCGATTATGCATTAAGAAAATTGCAGGATTCACACTGTTGACATCCCGAGGCTGGCAGTAAAACACAAACACACACACACACACACACACATTTCCACACAGTCATTCTGGATAAATGATGAATGCAGCAAATTTATCATTTGGCTTCTGCTCTTCTGTTGATGGAAGAGTAATTAGCTAATGAGAGGGGGGGGAGGTGTGTAAAAGACAGGAGGGCAGACTGTGATCATATGTGTTAATCATATGTGTCGTTTCTCTGTATCTACAGTACAATATAAAGCACCTTGAGGCGACTTTTGTTGTGATTTGGCGCTAAATAAATAAAATTGAATTGAATATCCTTGAGTCATAAAGAACTGAAATAGAATAGAATAGAATAGCCCTTTACTGTCTTTGTACGTGTGCAACAGAACTGTGACACAGCAGGAATCAATAACAAACAGGAGAAATATCTATAAAAACAGAGAGCAGAGGTTGCAAAGTGCTTGATGGTGTCTGATGCATCCACTCCTTTTGCCTCCAACTGTCTCGTAATATCAAATGAAACGTCTTCAGTTCTCTTTGTCCTTCTCTGTGCACCTTGGAAGTAGGTGGAGTTGTTGGATAAATTAGGCAGACTTCATGAATTTCAGTGAAAAAAATACTCCAATATTATCAGTTTCCCTTTTTTTCACCTCCAGGAGATGGAAGGTGATCCACAGGTGAGCAGGAGGGCAGGCAGGTGAGAAGTTGTTGTAATTGTTTCCAGAGGAAAGCGCAGAATCACAGGTGAGTGGTGTGACCAGCTGTCATGAGGAAACTGTATTTTGTTTATACAGCACCAAATCACAACAACAGTCCCCTCAAGGCGCTTTATATTGTAAGGTAGACAATACAATAATAGATTGATTAATGATCGCGAAAAGACAGGTAGACATGGGTTACCAGAAGGAAAAGCTAAAAAAAACGAGACACCGAGAGCCACTTTACTACCACGCCTCTCGCCCGGCGAGGAGCCCTCATTAATAGTAATCAAAGATACTGAAGTTTCGCCCGTCCCATTCTTCTTATGAAGTGGTGTCAGGTAAGAGATGCATTCCTGCCCGTGCACTGCTGCGTCCGCTGTGTCACTGATGCCACCAACATTGACAGGACGCTGAGTCTCTTATTGCGTGTTTTGTTTGGGTTCCAGTAATCAGAAGCAGAGAAACTGTATTAATCCCAGATGAAGATTGAGTACAACAACAAAAATGAGACAGCAGGGTGTACTCAAACTGCCGCTTTCAGCCATGTGACAGCCGTGCTCATCCTTCTGTATTGAACCCTGGCCTTGATTCAACCTGGCTTTTCTCCTAGTAATTAATAATTAAATAAAGTTTAAAGTAGTACAACAAAGTGAATATGTCAAGCTCACACTTGACATTTTGTAAATTTGTATTTGGAAAGAAAACTTTTCACTCAGCCTGTTCCAACCATCTGGTCTGTTCATCGGTGAACGTCACAGTTTAATCACTGGAACACAAACGTATTCATGTCATTCATAGCAGAATCAATACTTGTGAAGTACACTGTGCCAAATCAGGAAAAATGGATTACAAAATGTGATGAAGCGGTCACATGTGAGTCTGATCACAGAGCTTCTGTTTCTGTTGTGTCAGCTCATACAGCCGTCCCATTTTCATTTTAGTGCTTTAGTAACTCTGTTTGTGTCAGCGCTCTGCATCCGTCTGCATTTATTTCATACAAACTGTTCTGTGTGTCCTTGTGTTTCTGAGAGAAAGGAGCATAACAGCACATTACTCTCTAAATATCTTCTTTTTACACAGACATGCACACCATGATGGAGATGAGTGAAATATCATAAAACACACTCGAATGAAGGGTTGACTTTTGTTCTCCTAAGAAAGCGTTAGTGCAGCGTTAGTGCAGCGTTAGTGCAGCATTAGTGCAGCGTTGACTCGTGTCAGTAACACTGTGCTTACAGCAGCGACACACCACAGATGCAAGCACGCTATGTTTTCACATTTTTATCGTCGAGGTCCATGTTTGTGTTTGGATGGATTTAGTAACCTGAGATCTTTTATCACAAGAGAGCAACACACATGGAGCATCCGCCTGTAACCATGGTTACACACTGATGTGATTTCATGTTTACAACGTGACAATTTGTGGCTGTTCGCCAGTGTTCCCCAATCTTCCTAAGAGCTAACAGAAAGGACGCGTGTGTGTGCGCACGTGTGCCCGTGTGTCCATGCGCGTGCGTGCAGTTTGATCTCTAACGGTGACGTCACAGCCGTCGGTCAGCTGACCCCCCTCCTGCTGTGAAACATGGACCATGATGAAGATCAGCTGCAGCTCCTCCTCCTCTGAAAGGTCCTCCAGGCTCAGCAGACGTCCCTGATGATTATGGAGACGTGTGGACACGGAGATGATCGTCAGCCATGTTTCACATGGAAGCAAAGCCTTTGGAAATAAAAGCAGGAATTTGGGAGAAAAGCTTATTTACAGACAGTTTGTCCTTGAAATGGCCACATTAGGTTTGTAGCCTGCTTTCTAAGTGTTGACCAGTTTGTTTCCACTAAATGTATGAAAGCACTTCACGTGTTCCTAAAATAAACCTGCACACACCACCATCAGCAGGAGAAACAAACTATTTCCACATGCAGCCAGGAAAAGCATTCAGATTCATTTTTAGGTCATGTGTCCACAAAGCAGCCTTTATTTAAGCTGGTCGTCTGTGTGAGATCAGCTCTGTATGACTGACAGGTGACAGCTTGTGCAGTTTCACAAGTGCACCTGTTTTATTCAGTTCCAGTAAAATATATAGTTTCATATCATTTGTGAGTAATAGACTCATATTAAGACCTGAGACGTGACACTGTGGAGCTTAAACACATCGCTCACCTTTGAGGTGGTTCAACACGATGGATGAATATAAATATATCACCATAATGACGCAAAGACAAACCTGTACAATAGTCGCATGATCTGTAAAAAATGTTCCAGGTAGGTGAAGTGAGGATGTTGTTGGAAACACTGAGGACTGCTGAGGCTGGATCAGGGAGAAATTTGATTTTATAACCACGTGGACGGCAGGCTGGATGCTTGTAGGTGACTTTGTGAATAACATCCACTCAGTGGCATTACTGTTTGGAATGAGTGTGTTTGATAACATTCATGCAAAGTATGAACAGCAGTCTGTATACTTGCAGATTACAAGATGAGCCTGCGGTGGAGGAAACTCATGTCGTGACTTATTAAACAGAGCCAGACAAAAGTGACACTGTTTGCTATGAGAGTCCAGGAAAGGGCGCCCGATGCTCTGACATGTGCTCGCTTCTTCTGTTCACTCTGTTTTACTGACCGTGCTGGAGATGGCTCACTCATCTCTCTAACATTAAGCGCTTCCCTTATTGATCCCGAGCAACTAAACAACGCATCAGTCACTCCACAAACGACCCGAGAAGCCGAAGATAGTGGCGAACTGCTGGTGTACGTGTGAAACCAATCACATCACCTCTTATTTCTGCAGTAGCTCCGAGGTTCTGACCATGGGCACAAAGCTGAGCTGATCGTGTCCTGCCGTTCCTCTTTATGACAGGCTACAGACGTGCAGCACCCACGCTGCTTCAGTCTCCTGTTTATTTGATTAGCTCCACTTTGGAGTCTGATGGAAGCACCAAAAGTAAAAGTCAGAGGATGTATCCTCAGGAGAGATTCACAATCATCCTGAACACCTGATCTGAACCTGCAGGTCATCATAAAAGTCATCCATCGTCATAGTGCAGATGTGTCAGGGCCGAGGTCTGTGACCCAGCATTTTGAGTTTATTTTGGATTTTTGATTTCAATTCAATTCAATTTTATTTCTATAGCACCGAATCACAACAGCAGCAAGGCGCTTTATATTGTGCGATCGTACAATAATACATACAGAGAAAAACCCAACAATCATATGACCCCCTATGAGCAGCACTTTGGTGACAGTGGGAAGGAAAAACTCCCTTTTAACAGGAAGAAACCTCCAGCAGAACCAGGCTCAGGGAGGGGCGGGGCCATCTGCTGTGATTGGTTGGGGTGAGAGAAGGAAGACAGGATAAAGACATGCTGTGGAAGAGAGACAGAGGTTAATAACAGATATGATTCAATGCAGAGAGGTCTGTTAATACATAGTGAGTGAGGAAGGTGACTGGAAAGGAAAAAATAAATCTCTTATGTTATATTGGAAATATGTTGTTATTATTAGTTAGGATTTAGTTGAGTTACGCCTCCTTGTTAATGAGTCCTTTCCTGTTTGTCATGTGTTATCTCCTTGTCTGTGTAAGTCTCTCTTTCTCTCTGTCTCTGTGTCAAGCTTTCGTGTCCCAGCTCTTGTTGGGTTAGCGTCCGCCACAATACAGGCTCGCTTTTTCTTTGAACTCTCTCTCCCATGTCTGCATTTTGGTCCACTCCATAAACACTCCGGAAGTCCTCGCCATGACAAGAAGGGTATAAAATGCACAACCTCTCATGTAAACTACAAGCAAATAAAGACTGTTTTTGTACCGCGTTCACCGGTGTAGTTTGTGTTGTCTGGGGTTAAAGGTTGACCCCTGATACTGCCGACGTGGCAGAAATCAAACCGTTACCATCAGTCAGACAAGGCTCTGGGCTCCTCCTCCTCCACCCTCCTTTTACACCACACAGCAGCCTGGAAGGAGCTTTCACATGCTTTTGTTAGATCTCTGTTTCGCTGGCTTTCAGTGGGTATTTTGATTCAAGTGCATCATTTTTATTTTGACACATTTCTGTATATCAGTGTCTTCACACTGGGAGCGATCTGTGGCACATTGTAATAACTGAGAAGCGCACTGTCACAACCTCATCTTGTTATTGAAATGCACGCTGCTCACAGACAAAGATATCAAATCATTTTAAATTAGTCTGGATGAGATCTGACGGGAAATTACAGAGAAACAGACCTGATATTAAAATTTTAATGAGCTCTGCGTAACATAAAAACACACGTTGTTGATGTTGTTCACAGCTGTTTAGTGAACCGCAGTCCAGCACAGCGGGCCATGAAGTCCAGCAAAGCCCAGGACCATGTTCCAAGTCTTTTTTTAAACCAGAGGTGTCGCCCCCTGCTGGTCAGTTTAGTTCTCAGCCCTGCAGCTACGTCCATCTTTTCCAGAGTCTGTGGGCCACACGTGCAGTTTAAACCTCGTCAGCGCTGAGCGACGGCTCATGTCAGTCATCTGGCTGACTGCAGCTGCTGGAGTAATGCACTTAATAACAATCATTCACATTTGCACAGACTGACTGCTGGTGCGATGCTGACTGTGAAATGATGAGACTGCAGCATCTAAAGCGTCAGCCAACAGAAATACTGACAGTCAGCGGCTGTGACATCCTGTCCGTGACAGAAAATTCACCGATGTGCTGTGCAGAGGGACGAAGGCTAATTCACTACAGCAGTAATTGTGTTGACACAGAATACACAATGTGTGTCATGGAGTCTGGTGATTGTGTGTTTATGTTTTGTTTATTTAATGTTGTGTGATTTAGTCTTTTGTATTTCTAAGTTAGTTATTCTTTAGTACTTTAGTGATTTTCCAGCCCTCAGGGTCTCCACTGTGCCTCTGTAAGTGTTGTGTGCGTCTCCCTTTGTTTCCCATCGGATCATCTGTGTGTCTTTCCCGGTGTATTTCCACAGTGTCTCCAGGCTTCCTGTTCCTTGTTTCCAGTTTTCAGGTCTCATGTATTGTTTAGTCTTCCCGGTTTAGGTTTTGTTAGCTCCGTGTAGTCGTTTGCTTTTGTTTATTGTTCAGTTCAACATCTTCATCTCTGTTGTGTGTGTTTGGATCCACACCTCGTTCTCTCCACAGAATCTGCACATCGTGACAATATCTGTGGATTCTGTCCATCTTCTTTAAACTGCAGGCCGCTTTATTCTCCATCTCTATCCCTTATCTTTACCTGCTCCCTAAATCCATATAATACTTCCCACTTTTCAACTTTCCTTCATTCTTTATCATTTTCCTTGTTTCTACTGATTTTACAAAAAGCTCTTCTCCTTCAAAACTCTGAAATGTTATTATGTTTATCTGTGACTTGAGTGTGATTCATCTAAAAAGCGATTAAGTTAATCAAGCGTTTGGAAGAATTTGCTGACCCTGTCTTTCCATGAGTTATGGGTGATTTTTCCATGTTAGCAGGGAGCTAGCATTAGCTAATGTTAGCCATGAGAAGTGCGGCTCAGGGTCGGCTCTGATGCTAAAACGATGTGTCCATGAATCAAACTGATGATGGCTGTAACTTCCTGCTTGGTCGTGCAGGTTTTACTACGTGAATTAGCTTTTAGCCTGAATCCTCTGTGAATCCACATCAGCTCCCAGCTTCTGTCCCAGAGTCTGTGCTGGGAGATGTTACTGGTTAGTGGACTCCACTTTGGATTGATGCTGGGAGCAGAAGCGAGGTACTGAGGCATTTTGTGTGAATTTTGAATGACGTGTTAGTGTTTTCTTATGTTAAATTCTTTCACATGTAGGCAGTAAATCCATTTCATACTGTCAAAGGAGCTTGCAAAGAAAAGCGTCTGGACTTCTTTAAGTTAACTTAAAGAAGTCCAGACGCTTTTCTTTGCAAGCTCCTTTGACTACGATGACCTGGATGACTGAGAACCTTCACAGACACATTTCATACTGTATGTAAAACTGCATAAAGCGATACTTTAGCAGACACATTACATGGACACCAACCACCTCCACAGCACAGCTTCAGAAGCTGCTCGGCCATGAAGCTCCTGGTTTCTGTGCTGATGGTTGGAGGCTTTAATGCACTTTAATGCTCTCCTCTTTGGTTTCCTGTTTACTGGCCGTGCTGCTGTGCTTTCCAAACACTTTACTTCCATATCTGAGAGGGAGGAAACTTTATTAACTGATTTGTTGCACACGCGACATCTTCTTGCAGCACAGTTGAATTCAGCGAGCTCTTTAAAACGACCCTTTCTTTCAGCGGACTGCTGAGTTTAATACACCTGAGGCAATGACGCCAAACACACCTGAATTCAAAGAGGTCTGCACAGTTCTAAAGTATTAGTTAAAGTCTGTGAAGTGTGTTGTTCCTCATCCTTCTTCTCACCACTCAGTCTTCGACTGTCCTCCTGTCTCCTTCAAATCCTTCATTCTGCTCTGACATATCAGTCCATAACTAATCCCTTGGTGATGGATTAAGGCCTGTTTCACACTGCCTGAGGTGATCAACATCATAAAGTGTGTGTGTGTGTGTGTGTGTGTGTGTGTGTGTGTGTGTGAGAGGAACAGACATGACACAAAGATAATGAAGAAACAGAAGGAATGGCCGATACACGCCTCATGTAGAAACGTCTGATAGTGTAATCTGCTATTAGAGTGGATGTAATTGAGCAATGGAGTTGGAAAGAAGGGTGCTATCACACTAAGACCCTTGGATGTCAGGACTTCAGAGCATGGCTGCAGAGCTGCATTTCTCTGGTGTCTGATAAAGCTGGAAATAATCGGGGAAATTAGTGTCTGATAAAGTCTCACTCAGCGCCTGAAATGACTGAAGACCGAGTTCAGTCTGACTGAATGGTCATTTCAAAGCAAAGAGATGGCATCACTTCCTGGTTTGTCTCACTGAATGAAGTCTCATTTATCCACAGATACGGTTAGAAGTTAAACTCACTGGATGTGTGATTAGATACATGCTGCTGGTACCAGTCTGCCAGTACAGATTAAATCCAGTGTCCAGATTCTGGTCCATCACACAGTTGCTGCAGGTTTGTCGGCTGCATCCATTAAGCCTGAAACTTTTTCTCCTAGTTTAATGTTTTAGTGCAGAACTCACAGAAGTGTGCATAGATCAAAGACAGCCGAAGAGCTCAGTGCGTACCCTTCACAGGTCAGTGTGGGACTCGGTGGGCAGTCGTTCTGAAGGTAGTGAGCTCGACACTTGATGAATGTTTCATTCAGCAATCATAAAGCACAAAGGCTTGATCCTCTTTGAACACACGTTCTTAAGCTTTATTAAACTCTCAGCTGTGACTCAAGGCCAGTCACCATAAAACAACATATAAAGATATAATTATGTATACACCAGATTTCATCAACAGGAGATTTTAGGTTTTGACGTGTCAGTGACTTTAAGATTACTTTTGTTTTCTACTCTGGAAATTAATCCCAGGCTTAGGAACTAATTCATGAAGAAAAACGAAGAGCCTGCACAATGCTTCTGGGACCGATTGTTGAATCTGGAAGTTCTTCATAAAGCAAACGAGGCGCTGACATCATTAGATGATCTCACTGAAGGTGAGTTTGTGGCGTAGGCCACCCTAAATGTGCTTAGCAAACTATCTGCAGGCACAAACTTATAAAGACGCTAAATCATATCTATTTGTTAGGAAGCACCAAGTCATTCCTCATCTCCCCCACGGTGGGGTTTCTAAAATGTAAAATGAGTGCTAAACACACCTGTGCACCAACCCAGAAGCACAACAACAAGTTACGCAGGTCAAACCTCTGTGGCAGCCATCTGGTCTTGCTGGTAAACAGGAAGTGCTCCTCAAATGCAGCTTGTTTATTGGATGTGAGCTGGCAAGAGTAGGGACCATTTGCAGACATTTAAATTAGTTAGAGGAGTATGTGTACATTCGTATCTGACATGTCTGCTTCCATTTTGACAAGTGATTATTTGTGAAAATGAATCTTCTTTGCTTGTCTGGAAGGATTGTGTCATAGGCCAGTTTGAATTGAGACGGTGTGGTCTGGGAAAGCAGAGGTGGAGAGAGATGGGTTGCCTTTTTGGAAGCTGCTCTGTGTGTAAGAGATGGGCCAACAAACTAAGGTTGTTCTGCGTTCAGTCACCTCAGAGTGATGTCGCTGTTTTCCACACCTCTCTGTGTAACATGATTAACAGACATATTCACAGGTGCTGTAAACCAGCTCAGAGCTTCGTGCTTGTGGAGGCCACAGAGAGGCAGGAAAGGAAAGCTTAGAAATGTCTGTGCTGCGTGGATGCTAACCCCCGAGGAGCTGCAGCTTTCAGACAGCAGGGTCTGTGGGTGTCCGTCTGAACCACCACAGTAAACACATTCACTTTGTTCCCTTGACACATAAAAACCCAAATAAAGCCTCCTCATAAAGCACATTTATTGGAGCTATTCTGCTCTAAAGCAATATTGACTTTTTCTATGATAGTGACCAATCACATACAAGCAGAAAGGTAAACACAAAACGTCTGCAGGGATTTTCGGCTCTCCACAGGAAATCACTGAGGGTGTCAGGAGAAGGATTGGATGTTATGAAGCTGCAAATCTTCAAGAAGTAAAATCATTAAAGCAGTCTGCCTACTCTGATTCATGCTGACAAAAGCTTACCTTTCTGCGCGTGTGGGGGTTACAGCTAGAGTAGAGCCTGTGAGCTGTCTATTAACTAAAGCTGTGATCATCGGTGCTCCTTTACTGTCTCTTTTTCTGCTCGTGTCCTGTTTGTATGGATGCTGAAACAGGTTTTAACGAACCCAGATGAAGGAAGCAGCAGTTTAATTTCTTTAAACTAAAAAGTTTATTATAAGGAGAAAAAGGATTTAGTTAATACGTGAAGAAAGAGTAAGGCCGAGGAAAACTAAAAGACAAGACCAGGGGAACAGGATGGAAAGACAACCCAAATTCACAGAAACCCCAAACCAAAGGTGACCTCAAACCGAGGACTCGAATAAACAGTCAAATATTCAAGTTTGATTTACAGATTCACAACAACAGTATATTGTTAGGCATAGAGCCTATAAGCTGAATGTAAACAAGAGCCACTGGGAAATATAATCCATAAAACAAAAACTATAAATGTTAAATACGTCTGTGAAGGTTCTCAGTCATCCAGGTCATCGTAGTCAAAGGAGCTCGCAAAGAAAAGCGTCTGGACTTCTTTAAGTTGCTTGAAGATGTTTCACCTTCATCCGAGAAGCTTCTTCAGTTCTAAGGTCAAATGGTGGAGAGTCCCAGATTTAAACCTAGTGGGAGTTTCCCCCCACAGAGGGACAAAAGGACCCCCTGATGATCCTCTACCTAATCACAGGTGTGAAACTGGGTGTGGGTCCCAATCAGCCAGAGTTTCAGGTGAGCTCATTGTGAAACCTGGCCCCACCTTATCATGTGATTTCCTGAGGTCAGATGGCCCAGGATGTGAGTGGGCATCTAAAGGTCAAAGGTCACTCTTCTGAGGATGCCAATGTTCACATTTTGGACAGAGAGGACAGATGGTTTGAAAGAGGAGTGAATGAAGCATCTATGTCCACTGTGAGCGACCATCTTTGAACAGAGGCGGTGGTTTACGACACCAACTGTCTGCCATCTATAATCCAGTTTTGAGTTCCCTCCCCAGACGCCTTAACGCCCACTCACATCCTGGGCCTTTGGATCAAATCCAAACAAAGGAATTCAAAAATGTTTTTTTTAAAATACATGGACCATAATAATAGATTTGTGTTCTTCCAGGCACTCTTCATGTAGCTTACACTGAGCATGGAAGACTTTCTGTGGACCCGGGTGATTCTGGATGTGGAGACCGTTTGTCAACCGAACACAGGCCTACAGGAAACTACAGTAACAATGTGTGGACCTCCACATACATGTTCCTCATATCTGAAACTCAATAGCGTTAACAATCCTGATCAGTTCAATTTCTTTATTTATATGTGGCATCAAATCACAACTACAGTCACCTTAAAGCGCCTATGTGGTAAAGATCCTATAATAATGCCAAGAAAACCCCAACAATCCGATGACCCCCTATGAGCGACCACTTATCAACAATGGGAAATAAAAACTTCCTTTTAATAGGAAGAAACCTTTTGCATGACCAGGCTGAGGGAGGGCAAGCTGTCTGACAGTCCCAGAAGGGACTGGTACCATCCAACTACCAATCAATAACCTATCTCAGCACAACATGCACGCTCCTGTCAGCCATCATAGTGGCTAAGACGAACAGGCATATGGCTCAGTACGTGGGCAGGGCCCAGAAAGTAATTGGTAGCAATGCCAGAATGGGAGCAAGTGATAGATAGAGCAGTCAATCAAGACTCTTTGACCAGACTGACCTACCTGTGCATTACCTGGATTGGCTACAAGAAAACCTATGCCTCACACATGGATTCTGGAAAAGCCTGAACTGTACAGCAGCAACAGAACTATAAGAACCTTCATCAGGAATTCAATGGGAATGCTGCACTTCAATTCAACTCCAACTGCCACCAAGTGCAGGATTCACCCAGGAGATGCTCTGTCCCCACGGCTACTGCGCAGAGGCCTGAACCCCCAGATCATTAACAGCACTGGCTACGGAAACCGAGTTTTGAACGGAGCAATTATTAGCCACCTCCTCTGCATGGATGACATCAAGTGTGACAAGACATTGATTCATTGATCCACACCAAACGAGATCTAGAGCAACCATATTAGAATGTCATTCAAACTGGATAAGTGTGTTCGGACGGTGTGAGAGGGAAGGTAGTCAGAACTGAGGGGATTGCACTACCATAAGAACGCTGCAAACATTAAGATTAGCTATAAGTGTCTTCCAATCCCACAGGCAAATGGGAACCATGAAGAGCCTACTAGGAAAGCCACAACCACCAAATACCTGCAGAGACCAAGGCAAGTCCTGAAGAGTCAGCTGAAAGAAAATAAAATGGTCAAAGAAGTTTCTTCCTGTTGAAAGCAAATGTTTCCTCCCATTGTTGCCAAAGCTTAAAGGGGGATCATATGATTGTTGGGGTTTTCTCTGTTTCTGCTGTATTATTGTAGGGTCTACCTTAAAATATAAAGCGCCCTGAGCTCACTGTTGCTGTGTTTTGGTGGTATGTAAATAAAACTGAGGTGAACTGAATCGGCTCTGAGCGCCTTCTTGTTTGCTGTGGTGGTGAACATGCTGACAGATGAGGCCAGGCAGGAGACTCTGCAGAGATGATCTTTAACGAGAGTAGGAGGCTGGTGGAAGAGATGCTCTGGAGAGAAGAGGAATAAAAGTCAGTGGAAACAGAATACCAAACAAAAATCACACCCAGCCAGCACCTCATCATCTCTGCTCCCTTCACCTAAACGTCCCTGAAGTTGGCTCTAACCACTGTAACGTGCTCATAGCAGTATGCCTACTATAAAGAGCCTTGAGCTGACTGTTTCTGCGATTGGGACTTTGCAGCAAATTGCAATTTGGAGTCTATTGGAGGTGCAGCCGAGCAGCTGCTGGTATTACAGAAGAATTAGATGTTTTTTGATGAGCTTGACAAAGGTCACACACTGGGCTGAACCAATCCAGGCTCATGTCTAACTGCTGCTGTGTTTTCTGGCTGCACACTGTGTGCATGCATCTTACCGTGCACGTGTCTTTGTGTACCTCTCATGGTCTTTTATCCTGGCTCGGCCTTAGATCTCTTTGTTTGAGCCTCATTAGTTTGTATGAAGCTGTGAATTCAATCCAGCGGTGCCACTGCTCTGAATCCATCCGCTCTTTATCCTCCCTCCTTAGTGGCCCATTTTCCTACCTCTCATTCATTTTTCAAGAAAGATGCACACAGTCAATGAACATATTAACTTGTGTTTGATCATCAGTGCAAGCCTGTGTGTGTTTGCAGAATAAGACACAGACATGTAACCTATATTTGCTAATGTTTGGATACAGTTGATGGCATAAAAACTCTGAATAATAAAAATAATAGTAAAAGTAAGACCATAATTTAATAAAGGGATTCCAGTGTTATTGATCCAATCTGTGCAGAAGCAGAAAAAACAGTAAAAGTTTTAAAAGCTGAGGTTCTAAAATAAAGAAAAACATTAAAAACTCAGTTCCTGCTTCCTCTCATACAGAATTAATGGCTCTATGGAGCTTTATAAAAGACGCTGTGATGCTCTGCTGTCAAAAACATGTTGGTTCTCTGTTGTTGATGAGATCTGGACGTCTGTTCATGTGCTCACGTTATAGCTGTGGGGGATGATTTTCTGTGTTGGGTTTTACTTTCTTTGTCTTGTTTTCTTGATTAGTTTCAGCTATCAGAGGTGGGAGGCTTTCGCAATATCCTGCTCATCTTCCCGGTGGTTTCTGGATTTATGCTGGTGTGCATTTGAACGTGATGTTGTACTTATCATCTTTAAACCCTTGCCTTATCTTTCACTCCTCAGTTTTACTCCTTGGTCCTCCACAAACTGAGTTTTGGATCTTTTTTTGCTATAAAAGAAAACTGAACACAAATAGTTTAGGAGGAATGAATATAACTTTATTAGTTACTTATTTTTAATGACTCACTGTGTTGAATAGATGACTAAAGAAAAAAGAGGCTTAAAATTTCTTTATTAGGGGCGTGGCCTCTCTGACTGACAGGTGGATGGTGACACAGGTGGCTATAGCTGCCAGCTGTATGGGAGGCTCAGCTAACTGGAGCTCTGGTATTTCCTTACATAGATACCATATCACATGAACATTAACATCAGATTAAGTGCAGACATGCAGGCCAGTAAGATCGTTTCCTGTGTTTGATTCTGTGACTTCTGAGCAGGAGAACAGGAAGCTGCCACAAACCAGGTGCCTTGTTTTTCTGTGGAAATCAAGTGAACAATGAAAATAGCTTTTAGGTCTGTGTGTGTTTGACCTTGTTATGATGCCAGAGTGTTTTTATTACCGCAGCACAAAAACAAGCCAGTTGCTTCATTCTGTTTTTAGTTCACGTGTGTCGCTCACACAGTTTTCCAGCGGTGTGGTTCGCCCTCTTGGTAAAAGAGGAAGTACACATGTTCAGGTTGTTTTTACTCTGATATCTGCTGCGCTGTTGGTGCACTTTGATTAACATTCAGTTAAATTAAATTCAGTTTTATTAGCAACAGATCACAACAACAGCCGCCTCAAACCGCTTTATATTGTAAGGCAGACCCTACAACAGTCAGACAACCCCCTACTGTATGAACAAGCTCTTTGGCGACAGTGGGGAGGAAAACCTCCCTTTTATCTCAAAGAAACATCTAGTATAATAACAGTAAACCTGTACATTACTGAATGATTCAATAACCTGGTAGTAACTGAAAAAAGACCATGATGAGATCATTTAGGATCTGCTCGGTGGTTTGTGCTGTTTTAGGTGTCCTCTGGTGCCTGTAGGAAATATCATGATGGATTCTGGTAAACCTAAACAAACACTACCCTGGATGGACTCCAGGGGCTGTAACTACAAAACAATGAAGGCTCCTCGTAACCAGTTTTATAGCAAGTACAACAGTAAAGCGGCTCATTACGGCTCTAAAACTTTAAGCATTGTCATCATGTCCAGTTTGTGCTCCAGCTCACCTCTCGGACCTTCACTCATGATGTAAAACAATCACTCCAACGAGACATGAACACTCATTTTTATATCGCTTTGTAAATTCTCATTAAATTCATTTATCACTTTTATTCAACAGGAAGTCCCACTGAGATCTCATTTAAACACTTCAACATAAAGTTTCATAAAACCGGTAATTGAATAAATTTTTCCCGGTAATTCTTTTTCTCACATCAAGGCATTAAACCTGAACGCCTGGGTTTCTACTGATGAGACCTTTCTCCCATCCGCCCGGCTGATCAGTATTCCTGTGGAGTCTCCTATCGGCAGCAGCAGAGATGGAGATGACATGTGCAGAGGTCCTGGGAAACTGAAATTAACTGTGACGAGTGACTGGACGGAGAAACGTAGCAATGGAGGCACAATGAGGCTGGCAGAGCGTAATAGAGAACTGTGTGGAGAATATGGGGGTCTCTGAGCTGCTATCTGACAGATGGGACCTCATGAAAATCTCTAAATTACTCCAGAAATAATACATAGCTAATTATTTTCTATCCAATCAGCACAGCAAGTTTGATTTGACACAGCGTTCAGCAGCTATGTTTCTGATCACTGACTGCATTAACAGCAGCTGTTCGCAGATGCAGAGCATGCAGCGCTGACTCAGACAGGGAGTAGCCAACCAAACGTCTCAGGACATTAAAAATGTGGCCCCTCCCTGCTGCTCAAACACACAAACACACAACATAGTATATTTCTGTATCCCCCCTCTGTTTGGTGTTTTAGGTGCTGAGTATCACATGTGTGCTTTGTAACAGAAGCAGCCGTTGGAGGTCCACCCCACCCACCCCCTCCCATTATCTGCTTTCTTCTTATGTTTCATCAGCCTTTACCCCCAATCTAATATCCAATAGTCAGTAATATGAATAAATGAATAAATTTGGCATGGCAAACCGTGGGGGTGTGGGGAAGGAGGACCCAGGCGCGGTGCTCTATGTACAAGCAGTGTGTTTATTTACAGTGATGGAACTGATGCACAACAATAATACATCCCCGTGTGCTCCGACTTCCACTCCGTGTCTTCTCCCAGTGTTTGTGCTCATGTGTCTGCTCCCTCGTGCACTCTGTGTCTGCTGCCCTCTCGTCCAGCAATCCTTCCTGGGAAAATAGAGGCAGTAGTTAGCACCCTCAGTTCACTTGGTAAGCGCACACTCACAAACAGACCAGCTGGAGAACTGACAGGAAGTCTCACGAAATGATCCCACGCCGGTGGGAGCTCCAAGACTCTCCTATGTAGCTCCCCCGACGAGCCCTGCAGGTGTGTGGCAGGAGCTTCGGGTGTGGCCAGTCCCCTAGCAGGGCCACACCCACCAGGCCTGCAGGTGCTTGACATCCAAACACATACACACACACACATACCCCCACACATACAGAAATGTAGGCACAGAACAGCAGCACAGTATCACCTATAACATATAATAATATAATACATAACTGCTCAGGGACCCTGGGTCGCTCCGACCTTGTAGTTTTTATAAGTTAAACTACAAGGTTGATACTTCTGTTGTCGCTACCACAATACATGATCTAAGTAAACTGATCCATCAATGAGTGATCTAAAGTATGTTTCCCTGAAAGTCAAAGGGATAAACAATGTAATTAAACGTAAGAAAATTTTGACCTGGTTTAAGAAGGAGAAAACTAACATTGCTCTCCTGCAAGAAGCTCACCTCTCAGATGTGGAACACCTGAAACTAAAGAGAGAATGGGTGGGGCAGGTGTGCTTTTCTTCTTTTTCATTAAGTAAGAGAGGGGGTGCAATTTTAATTCATAAAAATACCCCATTTGTTCTTACAAAGTGTATTAAAGATGATCAGGGTAGATTTGTCATTAGGACGTTTATATGGGGAATCTGTTCTGATAAGCTGTATTTATACTCGAAATGTATATCTGGAAAATTTTTACTCAACCTGACAACATTTACTGTTCTGGCAGGAGATTTTAATTGTAGCATAGACCCAAAAATGGATCAAAATCCACCACCCAACAATTCAGTATCCAAAAAGCGAGAAGCTATCGAGGGACTGTGTTCTGACTTGCAGCTGATAGACGTTTGGAGAACATCCAGGTGAAAAAGATTATACTTTTTATTCTAATCCACACAAGAGTTTTTCCCGTATTGATTATTTCCTTGTCTCGAGGGAGGTCCTCAACAGAGGTAGTATTTGTGATATTGGTACGCGTATACTCTCTGATCATTCATTTAAATATTTCACCGCCTGAAGCTCACCCAACTCTACGTAGTTGGCGATTAAATCCATCACTTTTAAATAGTTCTATGTTTCGGAGTTATATAAAAGAACAAGTGGATCTTTTTTTACGGACAAATGATAATGAAAATACAAATCCTTCTGTCCTTTGGGAGACAATTTTGATTTGATTTTATTGATTAGCATTCAAATATCTCAATGAATACAGAACAAAGATCTACCACAAAGCAAGAAAGCACGAGACAAGGCTAATCAAAAGGTATTGGCTGAAGCATTTGCTTATTACAACAACCCTTTTAACAAAAGATCTTTTAGCATGCAGCTCCTGTACACAGGGCTCGAAGCAAAGAATAAAACAAAGCAAAAACAAACAAACAAACAAACAAACTTTCCACCTTAGATAAGTAACTACATCAAAGCAAAACAACCAAGAGTTTCAGTATTATTATTTTTGCTCTTTTCATTCTTGATTTATATGTTTTTCTAATATTTTTAAACATGTTTTTAAACAAGGAAAAAGAACTCCACCTTTTTAAATCACTGTCATAACTATTCCACAGGTTAACTCCTCTAACAGAAACACATCTCTGCTTTATATTTGTCCTTATCTTGTTTTTTTTTTAAAGAAATCTGTTCCCCTTAAGTCATATTGACTCTCTCTGACTTTGAACAGCTTCTGAGTACTGGGGCAAAGCAAGTTATTTTGTGCTTTATACATTATCTGTGCCATTTTATATTCAACTAAATCATAAAATTTCAGGGTATTCAGATTAATAAACAAAATGTTAGTTGGTTCTATATAGTTTGATTTATCATTCTTACAGCTCTTTTTTGTAACTTGAAAATAAGAAGAGTATTTGTTTTATATGCATGAGCCCATATCTCCAGACAGTAAGTCATATATGGAAGCAACAGAGAACAATAGAGTGTGTATAATGATTTTTTATTCAGGACATGCTTTGTTTTGTAGAGAATATTGATGGTTTTTGACATTTTTGTTGTCACATGGTTTATATGAGACTTCCAGCTCAGCTGATCATCAATCATCACTCCAAGAAATTTATTTTCATTCACTCTTTTAATTTCAATTCCATTCACCCTGATTTTAGAAACATTTTTCATTTGTCTACTGCCAAAAATAATCAGTTTTGTTTTCTTTATATTTAATGATAACTTATTTATATCAAACCAGCGTTTTAATATATTTAACTCCTTTTCCGCTGTAGTCAAAAGCTGTTCTGGGTGTTTACCTGAGCAATACAGAGTGGTATCATCAGCAAACAATACACATTTTAACAGTTTGGAAATGCTACATATGTCATTTATATATAATATGAATAATTTAGGGCCCAGCACAGAGCCCTGAGGAACACCACAAGTTATCTTCAACTGCTTAGATTTTACATTATTGATTTCGACATATTGATATCTGTCATCCAGGTAACTTTTCATCCACTTGTTATCCCTCTTATGCCATATCTCTCTAGTTTATTCATTAATATAGAATGATCAATTGTATCAAACGCCTTTTTTAAGTCTATAAAAACACCAACAGTATATTCCTTATTATCTATAGCAGTAGATATCCCTTCTACAAGTTCCATCACTGCCATCGAAGTGGACCTTTTCACTCTAAAGCCATATTGGTTATCACTTAGGAGATTATGCTTCTCCATATATTGATCAAGTCTATTAACAAATAACTTTTCTAACATTTTTGAGAACTGTGGGAGCAGTGATATTGGCCTGTAATTGGTAAACTGACTTCTCTCCGTTTTTATGGATTGGAATAACTTTTGCTATTTTCATTTGTGAGGGAAACACACCAGTTCGAAAGGACAGATTACAAATGTGTGCGAAAGGTTGCACTATATATTCTATAATACTTTTAACTAATATCATGTCAATACCAAAACAGTCAGTGGGCTTTTTATTTTTAAGGGGCAGCCCCACTCCAATGGCGGGTTGAGTTTGTCAGGACAAATGTGTAAATGACTGGTAGACCGAATTATATATACTGTATTAGTTTTTCGTTTACATGTCTCAGACTGCTTATTGTGTTTGTTTGTTTTTTGTTTTTGTCTTTTGGTTTTTTTTCTTTCATTTTTTGTTTTTTGTTTGGTTTTTTTTGTATAAAGGAAAAAGTAAATAAAGATATGATGAAGGAAGTGATAGCAGAGCTGCACGTTTAAATTTGTTCAGAAATCTCTCTGTCAGAACATGCTATATCATGTTTAGGTAACTAGTGAAACTAGCGAGCTAACTTCCGCTAACTTCCTGCTAGCTTCTAACTCCGTTAAGTGTAATAAATCCTGTTTCAATCAATCAATCAATCAATCAATCAAGGCTTTATTCGCCACGTGCAGGTTGCCCTGCAGTGAAATAGGACCCCCCCCCGGACCTTACACACACAACACAGACATCACTTGGGGATACAGGTCGGAGATCGGTAGCGCTACAGAAAAAAAACACTGAAATGTACACTACAATGGGAAAGTCCAAGAGGAAAAAAGGAGAGCTCTACTCATGCTGGGCTCCTGGGAGGACAGCATGAGAACAGGAAACAAAAAAACTCCTCTGCACAAAAAAGCACATAAATGTCCACAACACAACATTATAGAGCATGTGACAGGCCACGTGTTCCATAATCCGAGTAATCCGAAGCAAACACAGCAGCCATCCTGTGTTTCCCCATTTTCATGGATGCCTGGATGTTAAACTTAACTGTTACACCTGGTAAAGCAGCAACGCTGATCATTTTATTAAAGATGAAAGAATTTAGACAGTTTTTAACTCTCAGTGATGCTGCAGTGTTCCTTTGACTTTAGGACCTGAAGCAGACAGAGTTTAGGACCCAGATTGCTCCCAGATTTACGAGCACCGTAGTCCGACAAATACGGCAATAACGACGGCCGCTTGCATGTTCTACAAAAAATGTGCTTTGGTGGGTATCTGACGGACAAACACCAAACCAGTTCCACATCACTGAAGTTCCAAAAACCAGTTCTGGTTCATCTGTTTCATTCAATGATCCACTTTCTTATCGTTGCCCAACATTATACCGATATTACCGTGAACGGTATGATATGGCCCAGCCTTACTTGTGTCTTTTATTTCTCAGTTTGTTTTTGCCACTAAATAAAAGCTGCTGCTTTAAGTTCACCGTCTCAGAGTCCAGCCCCTCCTGCCACAAACATTACATAAGCTTTCAGTTTATTTTAAATGATGCTCACATTTATACTCACACTAAAAGCATCTCAGTAACCACGGTGTCTCTAAATTCACCAGCAGTGGTCTCTGAGAGTGTGGTGAGAAAACCTAAAGAAGTCCAGACACTTTACTTTCCATGCTGCGTAGACTACGGTGGCCTGGATGACTGAGAACCTTCACAGACATTAAGTTTGCATTATTTGATTAATGTGGAGATAATCTGATAAATAAGCACAAGACTGACTGTCTGAGCATCGAATGTCATTGAGCACAGAAATATTGCTGCTCCTCTGTGATGGAGGTGAACCTTGTTAGGTATCTCCTCCTCCTCGCAGCCAGCTGAAGGTGAGACCACACACCAGAGTCATTAATCAGCCTGTTAGTGCATGCAGGCCATGGTACAGCCTGCTGCTGTCTGCACAAAGATAAATAACAGGGATGAGCTTCTTTGCCTCACTTTGCCTCAGGAAGACCAGCACAATATTTAACCTCTTTAGAAGCACTACCTGCATCAGTGAACAGCACTCTTATTTCTCGTTTGCTGCCACCTTGTTGATTGAAGTAATTGGCAAAATTGTGAGCACCCTCGCTGCAGCACTCTTTGCTGCTCTCACTTAGCAGGCAGCGCTTCCAATTTGGCCTCAGGAAACAATTAGAGAGCACTCCCTGTGGAGGGCTCAAACTAAAGGAGAAGCTTTGAATATTTACTTATTTCATACAGCAGTGATATTCATCATGTACCAGGGACAGGAACTTTAAACATGTCTCAATGCTGACGAACTGTAAAAATGGACGAGGGGTGTGTATTGTGGCTGCAGGTAAACCAGGATGTGGTCTGACTTCCCTAGTGGGGGGTGGCTCTGTATGCATCTCTCACATTAGCATAGAGTAGGCCAATTGTCCTGTTGCTCCTTGTGGGACAGTTCACAAACTGGTGAAAAGCAGCCAGAGTAGAATCCAGTGTGGCATGATTAAAGTCTCCAGATATAATAACGAAAGCCTCGGGGTGTTGTGTCTGCAGTCTTGCTGTAACTGTGTGTATTTTCTCACAGGCAGCTGTTGCGTCGGCCCTCGTCTAGGGCCTCTATCGTTCTCTATAGTCTAGGATGTAGCTTTTAGCTCCTCTCTCCTGGAATGAAGATGCTTCAGACACACGTGATGATCACATCCTGCTGAGGAAGTGTCACCATGGTAGCAATGATAGGAAGAGCAGCTCATCATGGCTCATTATACTTGCTGTCTGACCCTCACAAACAGGAGGCCTAAATTCATTTCCCCTAGGGTACGCTACACATTGGTGTTGCAACAATTTAAACAGTTTGGACTTTTTCTGCTCTTCTGTCAGTGCTGACATCGTAGTTTTGTCCGAGTGGCGATGCCTGTCTTTCAGGAGAATACTGCGGCGAAGACTCACTCACTGAGCTGAGTAACGTCCCTGTTTGGGGACACTCACATTTCTCAGCACGTGGTTCAAGCTTTTCTGGCTCCTGAAGTTGTTTCGTTTTATGCAGTTAAAATCATGATTACATACAAACGTCGGTTTGTAAAACTCCCCCAAAACTATCCAGAGCTTAAACAGCATAAATATGAGTCCAGCCATCAATTAATATGGAAAAATACAGAAATCAGTTACACCCTGCATCCTAATGACATAAATAATGATAAAACCTCCTGATAACTCTGCTCTGCCTCTGAATCCAGCTGCTGATCCTTCAGGTGTCTTTTCCTCCTCATTGCTTGATGGCGTCCATCTGTTTTGGTTCAGACACAAACATGTCTGTGACTACCCAGAATGCACTGCGATTCCCAAGCTCTGCTAAGGAGCTAGCATGAACACTGATAGGGCACATGATATGGAGCACGCGTGTCTGCTGTCAGCGTGCTCTTCCTCACTGTGTGAAGTGCTTTGACACAAGCTTGTGAATTTTCAGCCTCACAAACTTCTCAGGCCTTGAAGCCACGCTGCGTGGCGAGGGGTGAATGACCCGGGTTAGATGTGAAGCGGCACTCCCTCCTGCATGGAAGAAATCAGCAAAATTTATTCAGTTTGTTTAATCAGAGACCTGAGAGCAACCTGCCACAAAAACAATTCAATCACTCGTAGCACGGGAACACAGTTGCTGTTTGTCGCAGTAACGTCCGTACAGACTCGTTAAAGCACGACTGCAGAGCGTCCTCTGCTCTTTATCACATTCACATACTGATGCATGTCTGACTGAAAATGTAACTCATGTTAATTTCATATTTGGTCTGAGATGGAGAATGAGATGATGTTCAAAGTTTAATAAAGTGGAAATGTAAAACGTCCATGGCATGTCCTCATGTAATTTGTTATTTAGTAACTGATTTGAAAGTATTTGAGGTGATTTCTTATTTCGAGTCTGCTGTTAAAACTAAAGAAGATAAAAATCAGTTTGCCTAAAATAAAATATCTATTTTTTGTCACTTTTAGCTCATTTATTTTGACTGTCTGTAAATTCTGCCTGGACATCAAAATCAGTCTTTTTTTTTTACATTTGTTTCTTCAGCACTGAAGCCAGTCTTCATCTTCCTCCGTCACTCTGCTCATCTCTCTCTGCTGCCTGGAGCATCCTTCTAACCCAACATTGTCCGGTTTATGAAAAACCATCCATCACACTCGCATCGCCTCTTTGGACATCCATTTTTATTGTTTTTTTATTGTTGTCGCCCTCAAGCTTCATCTCTGTGATATCTCACTGATCTCTGTGGTCTTCATTCCGTTCTCCTTCCTAAGAATTTGCATCTAATTTCAGCATCATCATGAGAAATAAAGCTCAGCAGCTGCAACACCAAGCTGTCGAGCTCAAAGGAAAAACAGCTGACTGCTGGGCTTGACAATATCTGACAGTCATAGTCTTCATCACACTGTCAAGTGATGCAAAGCGTAGTGAACAACTTTCTGTTTGTATTTATCAGACAAACTCAGGCTGCTCAGCAGGCCCTGAATGGGGGCCTGTGATGCCAACAGCTGTAATCCCACTCATACAGCAGCTTATCATGGCTCCCATTTATCTGTACCTTAAACAGAGGACCTGGGCCTCTGCATGCACACTGCACAATCAACCTGTTATTTTAAATAATTTATTTGGAAAATTTCTAGATCCTCTTACTTCATAAGGATATTCCAAGAGTACTATTTGATCAGCTGTATTGTTTCTCCTCAAGCTGTTCCTTCCTGATGAAGATTGTAATACTTTTCTCAATCACTTTGTGAATGAGGTGATGGACTTGAGATCCAAATTCTCTTCAAGTGCCTCCTCTTATGAAGATGGTCGTTAGTGTCCTGGGTCATTTACTACTACAGTTACACTTGACTTAACTGGGTGAAATGAAATCCTCATCATCTTTAGATATGTTACCTCCTTCTTTCCTGTCAGAGACTCTTACCAGCATCTGTCCCACATTGCTATCCAACATCAACAGTTCACTGAGGTAAGGTCGTGTTTCATTGTGGCTGTGGCTGCAATGTAGCTGCCATCACCAGTGTGTGAATGTGTGTGTCACTGGGAGGATGACTGGATGTGTAAAGCGCTTTGGGGTCCTTAGGGACCAGTAAAGCGCTATTCCTAGCGCTATTATTCGGACTTCCTAAGGTCCACAAAGAAGGGGTCCCACTCAGACAGTAGCATAAACTCAGCCACTTACAACATCTCGAAACACCTTGCTACCATCCTGCACCACTTGTGGGGAACACCCCACACCACATCAAGAACTCCACCGACTTCACCGACAAGGTCCAGAAACTTACCCTGGATCCAGATGAAACCATGGTGTCCTTTGATGTAGTCTCTCTCTTCACGTGCATACCCACCACGGAGGCCGTGGAGACGGTCAGAAAACGACTACAAGAAGACAGCTCCTTGGAGGACAGGACCAACTTCACACCCGATCAGACCTGCACACTGTTAGACCTCTGCCTCACCACTACATATTTAAATACAACGAAGGCTTCTACAGACAAAAACATGGCTGTGCTATCCTAAATGGACGTTCTTAAAGTTAGCAAAGAGGCAGAGAAAAGAAGATCAGACACCAGCGAGGGAGGATAAGAAGGACAGACGCAACAACATTGTCATCCCCTATGTAGCCGGTGTATCAGAGAAACTCCTTAGACGAAAATCAGATTACATTTTTGACAAGGTGCCAAAATATTTTGTGCACAGTGCTTTGTGACCGCCTGTGTGAAATGCGCCTGTTCAACTCTACTCTAGGAGTTAAATGAGCCAATTTGCCTCCGTATTGATTTTAGAAGTTGACTGAAACATTGTAAATCATTGAAGACATTCACACATGAACAGCAGGAGCTGACTGGGCTGAGGTCCTCATTAAGCTGATTGCTGATTACCTGACAGGAAAACCACAATATGTGCGTCTTCAACATTGTGTGTCTGACAAGGTAATCAGCAACACAAGGGCACCACAAGGGACCGTACTCTCTCCCTTCCTCTTCACCCTCTACACCACAGACTTCAGCCCCTGCACAGAGACCTCCATCTCCAAAAGGTTTCTGATGACTCTGCGGTGGTTGGATGCATCAGCAGGGGTGATGAGTCAGAGTACCGGGCTGTGGTTGCCTCCTTTGTCACGTGGTGCGAGCAGAATCACCAGTAGCTCAGTGTGGCAAAGACCAAAGAACTGATTGTGGACTTTAGGAGGACCAGGAAACCTGTGACCCCTGTTTCAATCCAGGGGGTCGATGTGGACATTGGGAGGACTATAAATACCTTGGAGTTCACATAGACAATAAACTGGACTGGGTTAAAAACACTACTGCACTTTACAGGAAGGGCCAGAGTCGACTCTGAGGTCCGTCGACATCTGTCGGACAATGCTCAGGATTTTCTATGAGTCTGTTGTGGCCAGTACTATCCTCTACACTGTTGCATGCTGGGGCAGCAGGCTGAGGGTCGCAGATGCCAACAGACTCAATAAACTGATCTGCAAGGCCAGTAATGTTGTGGGGATGGAGCTGGACTCCCTTAGGGTGGTGTCTGAGAGGTGGATGTTGTCCAAGATAAAGACAATGTTGGACAACACCTCCCACCCACTCCATGACAAGCTGGCTAGTCACAGGAGCATGCTCAGTGAGAGACTGAGATTACCCATAATGCACCAGTAAATGAATTAATTTTCTATCTCTCTGTTCAACTCCTCCATCTAATGCACAGAACACACTGCAATAGTTACACATCCATGCCATCTGCACATCCTCTCAGAGGATGGTTGTTATGGTGCATATACTGTATATAATTATAATCTCTGTGATATTCAATTTTCAGGATGAAAACCTCCTTGTTGTTTCACCTTAACAAAGGCATGTCAACTAAGACAGTCCTACAACATTCAGAGTCTACAGGAGCTCAGGGTGGTTCTTGTCTACTATAGGGACCATAGGGACCATAGGGACCATGACTACCTCAGGGACCCATCAGATGTCTCCGTTGTCCCACAGGCTAGGACCCAACAGCACTCCCTCTTCAGCTTAATGGTTCCCTTCGCCTCTGGTGTCCACCATCTGCTTTGGGAATTACCACCATGGCAGGCACCAGCCACCTTGCAGTAGCCTCAGCTATTGAGGTGTGGAACATCCTCTACTCAGACTCCCTCAGATTTTTGCCAAAGTTCTGCAGGAGGTGGGAGATGAAGATCTCCCAGACCAGGAACTCAGTGCCAGGGGATTCCCAGTTCCACTGTATCCCTTAAAACACGTCAGGTTTGCCCAGGATCCTCCCCCAGCATCTGATCCAACCCACCACCAGGTGGTGATAAGTTAACAGCTCAGCTCCTCTCGTCATCCGAGTGCCCTAACATATGGCTGCAGACCTGATGGCATGATTACAAAAGGTGAAGGGAAGAGCGACTTTTATTCATCAGTGAAACTCCAACGTACTGGCAGCAAGCAGATGGTACACAAGAATACCCTGCACGCTGCCTCTCACCGAGGACAATATCAGATTGGAGAAGAGTCCAGTACCTAAGGTGTCTCCTGTAGGTGGTCGGCCTACAGGAGGTCGGGACCATGTCTGCTCCTCGGGCCCCCTGGTGACAGGTTGGGGGCCATGATAAGTGGCCATAAGGTAAACTGGACGCTTGATTGATGAACATTTCTGGTGAAAATAACTAAATATTTTTAAACAATGAAAACTGAATCTGAAAGTGAACTAACAATGGCAGAGCCACAGGAGAGCCCAATATTGTAAACAAAGCATGACGCTAGCATTGATTGCCCTGAAGTCAGGTTGTCTTTGCACACAAAACAGCAGACAGCTGAAATCAATACGTGCTGGCTCGGTGTGCATGTTCTGTTCGGCGTGGCATGTTTTCTCTCTGCTGTGGTTTAAACCCAACAAGAAAAAACTGAACAGAGGGAGTACAGATGGAGCAGGGTCATCAGTCTGATGCTGCTTTATGTTTACATACAGGTGTCAACGCTTCCATTATCATCCTGTTTGACCCTCCTCCTCCTCCTCTTTGTCCTTATTGTCCTCATCAGTCACAACGCTCTGTTTAGTATTCTCGCCACAATGTGCAGCCTGCACGCCATCACACGATCAGATACAGGCTGGAGGAGCTGGGACAGATGATTTATCTTTTCTAATAGGCAAAACAGACAAGTCTCACACACACACACACACACACACACACACACTGCATCCACAACTGTAGCTTCATGTGCACACGTTGTGGTCATGCCGTCCAATGTCAAGAGTAAGGGGAAGTCCCATTAGGATGAGTGTTTTCTTCATCGCCTTCCCGGTGTGATAAACACTGGGGTGAGTGAGGGGTGGACCTGACTGACAAACTCCACCTCATTGTTAGTCCATTTTAAAAATCTCCGCCATGTTTCAAAGAGCCCAAAAGTAAATAAGCGGCAGACAGAAATGAGGCGAATTGTCTTGCGTTTCATGCATGCGCACGACTGGAACGTAAGCGTTTCCGGCCGTTTCAGTGTGGACACACAACTCTGTGAAAACAGATGAAAACGATAGTGTGGACGCGGAGAGTTTTCAGATGAAAACGCAGTTTTCAAATCTAAACGGGCCAGTGTGGAAGTAGCCTGAAGGAAACCATCACACCCATACAGCAGCAACTAGTCAGTGTGTGTGCTGACCCACCTTAAATCCTTCCTGCTTTCTCTAATGGTACCCTAACTGCAAAAATGAACATTCAGTTCAATTCATATTTTATTTATGTAGCACCAAATCACAATAATAATGGATTGCATTTATACAGCGCTTTTCGGGACCCTCAAAGCACTTTACAATGCCATTATTCATTCACTCTCACATTCACACACTGGTGGAGGCAGCTACAGTTGTAGCCACAGCTGCCCTGGGGCAGACTGACAGAGGCGAGGCTGCCATATCGCACCATCGGCCCCTCTGGCCATCACCAGTAGGCGGTAGGTGAAGTGTCTTGCCCAAGGACACAACGACCGAGACTGTCTGAGCCGGGGCTCGAACCGGCAACCTTCCAATTACAAGACGAACACCAAACTCTTGAGCCACGATCACCAGTCATCTTAAGGCACGCTATATTTTAAGTTAAAGACGTGAGAATAAAACAGACACAAGACCAACAATCAGATGAATCGAGATGAGCAAGCACTTGGCAACAGTGGGAATAAAAAACTTTAACAGGAGGGAAACACTGGTAGAACCAGACTGAGGAAGAGGCAGTCATGTTTTACTCAACTTGAAAATAGAGACATATAACACAAAGTAAAGTATCAACTGAGCTCAGACATGAAGAGGCTCATTTTAACTCTGACAAACTTGGAAAAAACACTGAAGTGGGTGCCGTAATCAGCACATTCCAGAGGAAGACTGATCCAACATACTGTGCATGTTCAATGGTGGTTAGATAGCACTCCAAAACCACAAAGACCAAATCCAACTGGGAGAAGACACAACAGACAATGACAAACACTAAGATCGGGGCTTAAATACTGGGAGAAAATAAAACTTGAAACAGGAAGTAACACATCACAGAAATGCTGAACAAAAGCTCAACATAGAGAAACTTGGCAAAGGAATGCTAGGGAAGGCCGGGAAAGTAACCAAAGCAACCAAACACAGAAAAACAAACTCCATTAATACTCAGACTTGATGTTAATAAAAGGCTCAAAAGTCAAACTGCATAAGTCAAAACCAAAAACGCACAGACTAAACAAACAAAAGGACAAGACACCAAATCCTTCACCACCCAAAAACAAAGGACAATGGTGGTAGTAATAAGAATAAGATCAAAGGGTTGATGATGAGAAAAGTAGTTTTAAGTAGTGTTTGTGGATATGACATCAGTAGCTGTGAAGGTGGGAAGGCTGTTTGTCCACCCTTTGAATCCCTGGGTGGTGCTGAGTAGGGGTGGGTATTGATAATCGATTTATCGATTAAAATCGATTCTGGCTTGGATAACTTGATATCGATTCATTAAAATCCTGAATCGATTTTTTAATATTAATTTATTTTGCCTGAAACGCCAGAATCTCAGGTTAAACCTCAAAATTTCAAAAACCACCAAACAGCTAAAACAGTAAATGAGAGCAGGAACACGGATTCTGCACAGAGACCTGAACACAAAGCGCCGACGCATCAGAATCAGTGATCTGTCACCTTCCTCACCCGACGGCACGGACACGTTCGGGGCTGAAAGCCGACAGCTCGCTGATTCTGATGTTTCGGCAGGTCAGCGCTTTGTGTTTACGCCCTTTTTGCGCTGATTCTGAAGCTGCAGGTTTTATCTCTCTCCAAACATTATTGACTGAACCAGCAGCAAAAGAAGATCCAAACTACGCTTCACAAAAACATCGTCATGAATTCACTCTAACTTTTACTGTTTTGCTTCCACCAGGATAAAATCACACTTCATGCACAGCTCTCTCTCTCCCTCTCTCTCTCTCTCGAACAGTTTCCTGTCTAAAAATCTGTTTTCTGCATTATTCGCTTGCTTGTTACGCACAAGTCTACCGTTGTTTACAGCGCTGTCGGCCGCTGTTTTTTTCCTTTTACTTACTTCTGAAAAGAAAACCTCATTTCTTCTGTTCAACAGGCTTCTGAACAAATGTAAACTTTTTGAAATTATGCAAAACGCTCAGCTGTGTCTCTAATAAAACCGCTGTAACTTCAGAGGTGATGTTCATGTGTTAATTAATGGTTTTCTTTCGTTTTATCTTCAGGTACTTTGACACAAATGCCTCTGCTGTGACGCTCACACCTTTGATAAAGTCTTGTGAGTGTCAGCTTCCTTTTTATAGATACAAAAATATGTAAATGTACTGATCTGAATTATAATATTTCTGACTGTCTGAAGCAAAATTTCCCAGATTTAAATCGAATCGTGGATCGAATCGATTCTAGAAACCAGTGACGATACCCGGCCCTAGTGCTGAGGTTCTGCTGCACCTCTTTGGACACGGGGAGAGACGAAAACTTTAAGCTGTTCAGATGTTCCCTTTAGGCCAGGGTCTAACATAAATAACCATTCAATGACATACATTAACTTGAGTTCTTAACACGACTGTTTCCAGCTGAGGAATAACTGTGGCTGTGAACCCGGAGGAACTACTAACCTTTTTAAGTTAACTGAGCAAAGGTGGAGAAATACGACTGATTTGTTCCTGTTGGTCTCTTTTACATAAAGATGCATCCTCATTCTTGGATTCAGCAAAGCACTGCAGGGGAAGAATAAAGGAGGTTAGAGATGAGGAATAGTGATGTGCTCTTAGAGCCAGATCTTTGAAGTGAACGACGCGAGCCGGCTCCTTATTGGGAGCCATGGTTTGTCAATGAAAATAAACTCAGAAACACGTACAAACACAACAGAAGTGCTCCAGGACACTAGGGGGCAGTGTTGAGCTTTTGTTACCGAGTGGCAACACAAGCCAGGAAGTACCAACGACTGGATTTGGTGTGTGGTAGTAACAGGTAAACTTTTTTTTTAATTATTTGAATATATATGAGTGCTTGTGTATAAATACACAAACAATACACACATGCTTTCAATTGTGTAATTTAAGTGATCTAGTAGCTCTGTTTGGAGTTCAGTTAACGCTAGAAATGTGTTTTGTACGTGTTTTGTCTGTACGGGCCACTGTATATATTTTTATATAAACATATATATATATATAAAACACATTATTTTACATTAGTAATTCCTTTTGTGCATAATTTTATATTGTTGTTGATAATACATTAATTAAAGCAACAAAACAACCTGAAGAGGCGTTTGGGAGCCGAAAGAGCCGGTTCTCTAAAAAGAGCCGGAAATCCCATCACTAATGAGGAAGAAGAGGAAGGTGTCGAGTTTAACATATGAGTATGAAGACACAGTAAAAACACATCGATGACTATCGCTCACTATGTATTAACAGACCTCTCTGCACTGAATCATATCTGTTATTAACCTCTGTCTCTCTTCCACAGCATGTCTTTATCCTGTCTTCCTTCTCTCACCCCAACCAATCACAGCAGATGGCCCCGCCCCTCCCTGAGCCTGGTTCTGCCGGAGGTTTCTTCCTGTTAAAAGGGAGTTTTTCCTTCCCACTGTCGCCAAAGTGCTTGCTCATAGGGGGTCATATGATTGTTGGGTTTTTCTCTGTATCTATGAAGCGCCTTGAGGCGACTTTTGTTGTGATTTGGCACTATATAAATAAAATTGAATTGAATTGAATTGAATTGAATTGAGGAGAAGTCACACAGAAATGCAAATATTTAAATCTAATTGGAGAAAAACAGCCAAAGTGAGTCAGAAACAAAGGACAGACTGTGACTACAGCACTGACTTACTCGCTCCTCTTCTTTTCCTCTTTCCAATCATGATCTTTATAGCTCGGTCGCTGCCTTCGTCTTTAGATCTGCTGCAACATGATAACAACATGCAACACAGACACGTTAAATCGAACCACAAAAAGAGGATTTGGCATCAGGTCTCAGATCGGTGTGAATCACAGAGAAGCTCCTGCTGAATGTGAGATGATGGCAGGCAGATGAAAAACAGGTTCTGACACAACCTTTTACCAACACTTGTGTTAACAAGAAGAGACCTCAAACAGAACCAGGATCAGACAGGGACAAATGTAGCTGCTAAAACTGGTGGATCTAAATCTTCATTCACATGCAAGAAGAAGGGGACTGAGTGGGTCAGCGCTCAGGGCACAGAGACAGTCCAGCCACACTCCACACCTGAACACGGCCTCCCTCATTGCACCGCCAGATGCAGGCAGAGACACACCCCTGCCCTGCTGTGGATTTCACGTGTCACCTCCCACACGTGTCACCTCCCACCTCCCACACCTCGCTATTCCTGCCGTCGGGACTGGATCGCCGTGTTCCGTTGGCCGGTCCGTCGCGAATGACTTGTGGCACCCCACAGAGCGAGAGCGAAGTGCTCTAATAGGGTGATATGGTACTACAAGGTCATTAAGATAAGATGGGGCCTGATTATTTAAGACCTTGTATGTGAGGAGCAGGATTTTGAATTCTGGATTTAACAGGAAGCCAAAACAGGAGAAATCTGCTCTCTCTTTCTAGTCCCTGTCAGGACTCTTGCTGCAGCATTTTGGATTAACTGAAGGCTTTTCAGGGAGTTTTTAGGACTTCCTGATAATAATGAATTACAGTATCTTTTGGAGCAATAATGAGAATCATCAGTAAAAAGGAGCAGAGCTTCTCTGTTATGGTGCTTCAGCCACCCTGTGCTGTAATGCCCTTTTCTCTGCCTCTCTCATTTTCTCCATGAGTCTGTGTGTGTGTTTGTTCGTGTGTGAGAGCATAACCCCTCCTTACGTTACAGTGGCCTCCGGGATCCTGCCACACACACCTGGGACACACACACCTGGGACACACACACCTGGGATAATCACCCCCTGCTAATCATCTGGCAATCAACAGGCTGCTTTAAAATCTGGGGAAGCTCCTTCAGTCTTTGCCTGAGCGTTGAACCTGTTGTGCTAGTTAGTCACCCACATGCTCTAAGTCTGTTTACCTGTTGTCATGCTTGCCTTCCTCCTCATCCCTTCTGCAGAGGTTTTTGTGTGAAAGCTGCAGTGGAAAATCAGTATGGTGGACTTTGGCATGTGGCGAACAGAGGACTTGATTACCTGACCAACCTCCTTCCTGCAGCCGTGTGCTTGAGAGACGGTGGATTTGTCCCTTCTAAAAGAAATAAATGAACTTCATTCCTGAGACCCATTTTGAGTGCCTCTATGAGCTTTCTGGATACATCTTTAGCTGCTGAACCTGGCTGAATCTTTACAAAACTGCACCTACCGAACGCATACCATCCAGTGTGCATCAAAGATGGAGATCACACTGATCTCCGTCAGTGGAAGACAGCATTTAATACTAAACTGGGACACTTTGAATACCTGCTCATGGGCTTTGGACTCACAAACTTCAAAGGCTTGTCTTTGTATATCTAGATGACATACCTATCTTTTCACGAGTCCCACATCCATCTGGTCCTGCAGCGCCTCCTGGAGAATACACTTTTTGTAAGCGGAGAAAAGTGTGAGTTACTCTTTATTGGGCAGATCAGGGCGGTAAAGGACTGGCCCACACCAACCAGAAGCAGCGCCGATGCGTCCTCACTCAAGGAACCGTTTGCAGAGGATTCTCTTCATTTCACTTTGAGTCATTACACGTTTTATGCCACGTGTGGCTTCAGGTAACAGTGTTGATCTGTGCTACAGGTTACTTTACACCACATTTACTACTCACAGCTGAGACTTTTCTGATGTGGAAATCTTAGTATTTTATCATTTAATCAGATTCCTCCTGAATTGGACCTGTGGGAGCTGATCTGACCTCCACACATGTTGCACTGCGACTTTGTCTAGACACCCATTAAGTACTTCGACTGACTCTCAATCCAAGTCAGGTCTGTTTCCGTGACCAACTTTCCTCTCTGTTTCTCTTTTTTATCAAACGTCTTCTCACCCACGCTCTCACCACCTTCTCTCTCTCCGGAGGCAGAAACTGGAGGAGATAATGGAGGATCACAAATTAAAGCTGAGACCTAATGAACACACACACATATTAATTTGGTCCGAGTGAGTCACACTCAAAGCACTTAGCTTAGTTCAATCTAATCTGAGTGTGATGGACAGGAGAAAGTTCTCCTCCATCCTTCCAGGCTACATGTCGGCCATTTAAATAAATTAGACCTGAATCATTAACATTTGTATCAGACAAGCTCAAAGAAATATAAAAATGTGTGTAGACCAAAGATTTCCTTACTTTCATGTTAAAGAATGAGCCGAGGCTCCTTTGGTCATATCCACAATGCTGGTTATTTATTTGACATCTTCATGGCAAACAGTAGTTTTATTAGGTATCAGTGGACTAGATTAAAGTATCCATCATGTATAAATTATTAATGTGTACTTTATGGACTTTGTCAGCACAGGCTGCCTCATCCAAAAATGACCTTTTCATTTTCTCCGTGCTCTAGTTTCATAAAGCTCTGCATTGTCAGAATTCAATTCAATTCAATTTTATTTATATAGCGCCAAATCACAACAAATGTTGCCTCAAGGCGCTTCATAGATACAGAGAAAAGCCCAACAATCATATGACCCCCTATGAGCAAGCACTTTGGCGACAGTGGGAAGGAAAAACTCCCTTTTAACAGGAAGAAACCTCCGGCAGAACCAGGCTCAGGGAGGGGCGGCCATCTGCTGTGATTGGTTGGGGTGAGAGAAGGAAGACAGGATAAAGACATGCTGTGGAAGAGAGACAGAGATTAATAACAGATATGATTCAATGCAGAGAGGTCTGTTAATACATAGAGAGCGAGAAAGGTGACTGGAAAGGAAAAACTCAATGCATCATGGGAATCCCCGGCAGCCTACATCTATTGCAGCATAACTAAGGGAGGATTCAGGGTCACCTGGTCCAGCCCTAACTATATGCTTTAGCAAAAAGGAAAGTTTGAAGCCTAATCTTAAAAGTAGAGATAGTGTCTGTCTCCTGAATCCAAACTGGAAGCTGGTTCCACAGAAGAGGGGCCTGAAAACTGAAGGCTCTCCCTCCCATTCTACTTTTAAATACTCTAGGAACAACAAGTAGGCCTGCAGAGCAAGAGCAAAGTGCTCTAATAGGGTGATATGGTACATACAAGGTCATTAAGATAAGATGGGGCCTGATTATTTAAGACCTTGTATGTGAGGAGCAGGATTTTGAATTCTGGATTTAACAGGAAGCCAAAACAGGAGAAATCTGCTCTCTCTTTCTAGTCCCTGTCAGTGGGGACAAAGAATAACATCCCCAAACCCCCACCCAGAATCATTGATGGGGATCCTGCCATCACTGGTCAGTGGATTCTGGAGTCACGCTGTCAGGGCTGGGGGTTTCAGTATTTGGTGGAGTGGGCTAGTTCTGACCCTGAGGAACATTTCTGTGTGCCATCCCATTTCATCTTGGACCACTTACCATTTAGGAGTCAGTTGAGGAGACTGTCTTGAGACTTCCATCACTGTTGTCCCATACCATTAGTCATGCAGAGTGGGGTCAGGTCAGGTAGTAGCCAGGACACAACACCGGCATATCAATCTAGTAATCCAGGCGTTTTGCTTCATTACTGACATAGGGCTGGATCAGGTGGACCCTAGTTATGCTGCAATTGGTCTAGGCTGCTGGGAGGATTCTCATGATGTTTGTGCGTTTGTTTTTCAGTTGGTGTTTATACACCACTCTGCATTTAATCATTAGTTATTATTCATCCCTGGCTCTCTTCTATAGTCTTTGTCCTGTCTTCCTCCCCTCACCCCAGCTGGACCCTTGGGGTGAGGGGAGGAGCCTGAATCTGCTGGAGCCACATGCTCATAGGGGTTGTATGAGCGTTCTTTGTTTTGTCCTGTTCTCTTTCTATTATTATAGGGCCTTTACCTTCCAATATAAGGCACACTAAGGCAAGTTAAAAAGTAGAATGGGAGGCAGAGCCTTCAGTTTTCAGGCCCCTCTTCTGTGGAACCAGCTTCCAGTTTGGATTCAGGAGACAGACACAACTGTTGTTGTCGTTTGGTACTACACATATAACATTGAATTGAGTAGAATTGAAGATTATATGACATTTGAAAGACTCCTTTGAACTGTCTTGAACATATTACAGGCTAGATTATTAAAATCTTTATCCAATTAAACAAAACTGAGGTCATCATCTTTGGTCTTCTACATCGAGGTCAGTTCGCCCCATATTTACAAACTAAGACCTAGTTTTGTTTTGCTTTGACACAAATAGTTGATCTTTTTATGTTATTCATGATCTCGAGAAAGTCACCCATGCCTTTATTACTTCACATCTGGATGACTGTAACTCCATCTACCTCCGTCTCCTTGCAGGTGGTGCAGATTCAGCCGGCTGCTGTCTGCTGCACATCACTCCAGTGCTGTGCTCTCTGCACTGTCTTCTTGTCCATTTTAGAATTCATTTTAAAATTTCACTGATTGGTTTTTGAGGCTCGTCGTAGGCCTGCCTGTAGATTGTGTTACAAATCTTATTCATTTACATTCGGGTCTCTCACATCCACTGGCAAATATCTCTTACATCTTTCAAGTCACGCCTCAAATAAAAAACTGCTGCGCTGCGAGTCTGGAGTCAGTTACCACTTGATGCCCTCCTTACATGTGGGATCAAACCCACCTTTACTCTTTGGGCTTTCAGCCCACCAACCATGTGTTGTTATAGCTATAACTCTGTTTGTCTCCTGATGTGTTTTTGTGTTTATGTATCTGCTTATTGTTGAAGGCCTCTTAATTCTGTGTTGTGTGTCCCCTTCTGACTTTTTTAATGTAATTACATGTTTGTGTATATATACACTGTAGGTATAGCTACTTTGTACAGTGAAAGCTGGGTTTTAAATCTGCTTTAGGATTGCAAGCCCACCAGCGCTCTGTAGCGGCCGTGGCTGCTGGCGATAAGGAAAGGCTGCTCTGCATAGAGGACTCGCGCTCGAGGAGCTCTTAAGCTAAAAAAAAGGCTTCCTAAAATAAGCTTTAAATTATTTTAGGAACAAAATCTGTCTGAACCTTTGGAGGAAATATGAAACATTAAGTCCAGTTTCCACCAGGATCACCTACAGTAACAGGATGATCACAGCAAATTGGTCATCAGCTGGCAAAGCTAACAGTGCAGCCTGCAGTTCACATGAAAGAGGCCGGGCTGGCAGCATCTGACCAATCATTATTGAGGAGTGGCATAGCTGTAATAATAGAAAGAAGATGTTACACAGACTACAGACTGAAAGCAGGACAGCAGTGTCTGGTTCAGAGGGATTAAAACTGAGCTCTTTATAGCCCTCCGTCGTTCAGACTGTAAAAGAGCTGGTTTATGAAGAAGTTTAGCATATTTGTAAGAAACCTGGTAAAAATGAGGACTGTGATGAACGGACTGGTCAGTGTCACAGCTCGATCAAATGGATTTTTAGTTTTTATTCTCTCAGCTGGAGTTTAACCCTCTGAAACAATAAAAACTGTAATCAAACTCAGACTAAATCTGATCTAAGGCCAGCAGGTGCAACCAGCTGATGTTCTCAGATCAGATATTAATGTTTATAGTTCAATAAAACTAAAGCAAGTGTAACAGTGTATATTAAACACTGATGTCCATCATCAAACACAAAGACTATTTTCCAGAGATCTGATTGGTCAGCAGACTGCGATTGCTTACCTTCTATCTCTAATGTGGAGCCACATCTCAGAACTTTGATAGAAAATACAGATTATTGAGCAAAGGAGGCTCTGCCCAGACACAGGAGCTGCAGGAGACAATGTTAGCTGAGACTTCTCCCACTGGGATGTCTGACAGTTTACCGCTGCAGAGTCACAATCAACACAACAGAGTAGTGCTGTGTGTGTGTGTGTTTGTGTGTGTGTGTGTGTTTGTGTCCAGGTTTCACTTCCACCTTGGCCTGTGCAGCTTTGTGGATAAACAAATAGAAGAGTTGGTTGGACTCCGGTTCTGTGAATGTGGCAGATGAGTTAAAGTCGCAGTATGTGTGTGTGTGTGTGTGTTGTTTCTGGATGTTTCTCTGCTTTCACTGTTGAGTCAATCTGACCCAAACAGGATGTTCATGCAGAGACTTAATTTTTCTGCTTTTCCAAACCTTTAATTTGTCCCCATAATTTCCACAAACAGATATTTGCATATGAATAAACATGTGTCTGGCTGTGCAGGAAACTCTGGTTTATGGTAAAAACAAACCATGCAAACAATGCGTGCCTCGTGCTCTGAAAACCACACACTGGAAGCGAAACAGAGCTGAAACATGGACATGCCTTCACTTAGTGCAAAGTCAGGGGAGAACCAGTGTAGGCGGAGCTAACATGTTTAGTTTTTATTGGCTGTCAGATATGTCAAGTTCTGTGATGATGACAGGAGACATTTGCACCTGAGGAATAAGCAGCCCTGTTCTGAGCTGATGCTCTCAGGTGAGTTACATGCATAAACTGACCCAGGATCAGCTGTTTGAGCTGATGTTTGCTGCAGAACCTGCATTAAACACTGCGAGCGTGTCAGAAACTCAGTGTGCAGTGTGAGTGCCCTCGTGTGGTGACAGGGTAAACTGCACAGTGTGCTGGTGGCAGCTCACCTGTGAGTCGGTGTGTGTCAAAACAGGCTGAGAACACCTGAGAAAGACCGCCTGCTGAGTCAGAGTGAGCAGCAGATCAGCTGCAGGTGGTGGGTTCAAAGGTCACCCTAATATCAGTCAGTGAAGGCTGCTGCCAAAACACAGCCAGAGGCAGGAAAGGGTTTCCTGTTTCCTCCAGCTGTGGTTTACAAATGTGTGGTGTGTGCACTCGTTCAGTTTTACACAGGTGAGTCAGTGACTCCACCTCATCTGTGCACCAGTTAAAGACAATGATCAGTGAATGGAAACCAGGAAGGAAATCAATTCATAAAAACTTCCCATCTTCCAGCTCGCTCTTTGCCCTCTCCTTGGTGGATGGCGCCCCCTGCTGTTCACCGTGTGTGTCTGTTTGCAGAAGCCACAGGAAGCTGTCCAGCTGGTTCTTTGACTGAAAAGTTATTCAAGCCCGCAGCATCTCCATTGAAACAGAAAACTCAGGACTAAACATGACTTTCTGACCCCCCTCCCACTTTAAGCTGCAGGGACATTTGTAACAATATGAGCATCGAAACTGAACAATGATTTAAAGACAAGGTAAAACAACAACAACAACAGGTGTGTAGGCAGTGACATTAGTTATCTCCGTTATCTGATTGAAACAAACTGCTCTCTGATATTAATGCCAAGGATCCGCGCTGGCCAGAGTTTAAACAAATGTTTCCTGTTTTACTCAAACGTCGTGCTGTATAGAAATCATGACACCGCTGTGTGTGAGTGTGTGTGTTACTGGACAGGCAGGTGTGGTTTGCTGTCTGGTGTGTAATAACTAACCGCGTGCTTCAATAACGTGAGTAAACAGTTGATAAAGTTTTTTTCAACTCCAGCTCTCCTGCCTGCATGGACGTTATGTATATGCGCATGCGCCGTGGCGCCCGTGTCCGTCAGGGCGGTGATCTCTCTCCTGTTCTGCGTGTCTCTCTCTCTCTCTGGGAAAAACCCGAGTAGGAGGAGGAGGAGGACTCCTTCCTCTTCTCCGTCTTGTTCTGCTCCGGCGGCGGTGAGCGCTGATTGGAGTAAATGATAAAAAGCTCCCGGTGCGCGGCGGTGAAGGCAGACAGACGCACGCGGATGTGTCTCCGGAAGCGCAGCGGAAGCCGCCCCGCGGACCTCCTTCAAGCCCAGATTGTGAGTATGAGTTGCAGAGGAGGGGGGCGGGGGGCGCGCTTTCACTTCAAGCCCCCGTGCGGGCTCCCGTCCGCGGCCACGCTGCCGGTGGAAGGTCGGTGATTCCTCCCTCCCCCCCTGCCAACGAGCTGCCAGTGTGCGGGGGTGGGGGGAGAGGAGGACCCGTGTCTCCTTTCCTGCTTCCTCTCTGAGTGACATTGGACCGACAGCTCTGGGGGAGGAGTGAGGAGAGGAAGGCAGCTCTTTAGTCCTCTTTCCTTCACTCTGTGCTTGTTTCCTTCAGCTCTCATGTGTGCCAAAGACCTGCGGAGGCTCAGTGAGGAAGGCCCGGTCCAGACCAGCAGGGACAAACTTTAATGGGTTAGACTTCTGTTCTCCTGCTGTGACAGATGTTCTGGTGTTGTTAGCCAAGTTTTGGCGTTCTGACAGGGGTTCTGTTTTCATGAAAAGATGTTCTGGTGTTCTAGCGGAGGCTACGATGTTCTGACAGATGTTCTGACAGATGTTCTGACAGACGTTCTGTTTTCATGAAAAGACGTTCTGGTGTTCTAGCGGAGGCTACGATGTTCTGACAGATGTTCTGACAGATGTTCTGACAGACGTTCTGTTTTCATGAAAAGACGTTCTGGTATTCTAGCAAAGGCTAAGATGTTCTGACAGATGTCCTGACAGACGTTCTGGTGTTCTAGCAAAGGCTACGATGTTCTGACAGATGTCCGGACAGATGTTCTGACAGGGGTTCTGTTTTCATGAAAAGACGTTCTGGTGTTCTAGCAAAGGCTAAGATGTTCTGACAGATGTCCGGACAGATGTTCTGACAGATGTTCTGTTTTCATGAAAAGACGTTCTGGTGTTCTAGCAAAGGCTAAGATGTTCTGACAGATGTTCTGACAGACGTTCTGGTGTTCTAGCGGAGGCTACGATGTTCTGACAGATGTTCTGACAGACGTTCTGGTGTTCTAGCAAAGGCTACGATGTTCTGACAGATGTTCTGACAGACGTTCTGGTGTTCTAGCAAAGGCTACGATGTTCTGACAGATGTCCGGACAGATGTTCTGACAGGGGTTCTGTTTTCATGAAAAGACGTTCTGGTGTTCTAGCAAAGGCTAAGATGTTCTGACAGATGTCCGGACAGATGTTCTGACAGATGTTCTGTTTTCATGAAAAGACGTTCTGGTGTTCTAGCAAAGGCTAAGATGTTCTGACAGATGTTCTGACAGACGTTCTGGTGTTCTAGCGGAGGCTACGATGTTCTGACAGATGTTCTGACAGATGTTCTGACAGGCGTTCTGGTGTGCTAGCAAAGGCTAAGATGTTCTGACAGATGTTCTGACAGATTTTCTGACAGACGTTCTGGTGTGCTAGCAAATGCTAAGATGTTCTGACAGATGTTCTGACAGACGTTCTGGTGTTCTAGGAAAGGCTAAGATGTTCTGACAGACGTTCTGGTGTTCTAGGAAAGGCTAAGATGTTCTGACAGATGTCCGGACAGATGTTCTGACAGATGTTCTGTTTTCATGAAAAGACGTTCTGGTGTTCTAGCAAAGGCTAAGATGTTCTGACAGATGTTCTGACAGACGTTCTGGTGTTCTAGCGGAGGCTACGATGTTCTGACAGATGTTCTGACAGATGTTCTGACAGACGTTCTGGTGTTCTAGCAAAGGCTAAGATGTTCTGACAGATGTCCGGACAGATTTTCTGACAGACGTTCTGGTGTGCTAGCAAAGGCTAAGATGTTCTGACAGATGTTCTGACAGACGTTCTGGTGTTCTAGGAAAGGCTAAGATGTTCTGACAGACGTTCTGGTGTTCTAGGAAAGGCTAAGATGTTCTGACAGACGTTCTGGTGTTCTAGCGGAGGCTACGATGTTCTGACAGATGTTCTGACAGATGTTCTGACAGACGTTCTGGTGTTCTAGGAAAGGCTAAGATGTTCTGACAGACGTTCAGGTGTTCTAGCAAAGGCTACGATGTTCTGACAGATGTTCTGACAGACGTTCTGGTGTTCTAGCGGAGGCTACGATGTTCTGACAGATGTTCTGACAGATTTTCTGACAGACGTTCTGGTGTTCTAGCAAAGGCTAAGATGTTCTGACAGATGTCCGGACAGACTTTCTGACAGATGTTCTGACAGACGTTCTGACAGACGTTCTGTTGTCATGAAAGACATCCTCGTGTTCTGAAAGACCTTGTAAGAGAGGCTCTGAAGATCTGATAAAGAGTCCAGTCTACAATACACAACAAGACACAACACACTTAAAGGAGCCATCTTATACTATAAGATTTAATATATTACAACAGTGTTAAAAAAGTCCAAATAAAGTTAGTTAAACATGGGAAAAGTAAAACTGACATTTTAGAACAGAAGTGCAAACTGCATTCAAAAACCTTTTGTGCACTACCAGTCGAACGTTTGGACACACCTTCTCATTGAATGGTTCTTCTTTATACAAAAAAACGTGTTTTAGATTCTTGGTAACATCCAGCCTTTGCTCACTCTTCTCATTCTCTCCATGAGCTTCATGAGGTCATCTCCTGAAATGGTTTTCCAACAGTCCTGAAGAAGTCCCCAGAGATGCTGAGCAGTTGTTGGCCTTTTGCCTTTACTCTGCGCTCCATCTCATCCCAATCCATCTCCACTGGGTTTAGGTCAGGTGACTGTGGAGGCCTCACATCACTCTCCTTCTTGGTCAAACAGCCCTCACACAGCCTGGAGGTGTGTTTGGGCTCACTGTGCTGTCCTGGCATGTGTCTGCAGGATGCTGTGGTAACCATGCTGGTTCAGTTATTATGGTTCTTGCCATAATATGAATTCTAACAGTTTCATATTAGTGAACCCTGACAGGCACACCTGTGAGGTGAAACCATGTCAGGTGACGACATCATGAAGCTCACTGAGAGAAGGCCGAGGGTTTGCAGTCAACAAAGCAAAAGACGGCTACTTTCAGAATCTAAAATATAAAACATATTTAGTGTTTTTATCAATCTTTCTTTGCTACATAATTCTATAAATCTCGATGCATATATTTGATGTTTGTATCTACGATGTGTAAAGTCGTAAAAATACAGAAAAACCATTCAATGAGAAGCTGTGTCCAAACGTTCGACTGGTGGTGTAAATGTAAGAAAAACAGCTGCATGACGCTGTAATACAGTGACAGGTATGTTCACGTAGAAGGAAGATTCATTATCTGTGAGGTCAAATCAAGGTCAAGTTTATTTATGTAGCACATTACCAACAGTCCATGCTGCACAAAGTGCAAGTGTAAAATACCACTAAAATAAGAAGCACAACAGTGATGCAGGTAAAACATCGAAGAGAGGAAATACATAAAACAAGTAAATAAAAACAACAACTAAGGCTGTTAAAACCAAGATGTTCAACGTGTGTTAAAAGCCAGACCATAAAAATGTGTCTTTAGTGATGATTTGAAACGTTAGTGTTTGTGCAGGTCACATATTAAGAGGAAGACTATTGCAGAGTCTGGGTCCTGCCACAGAGGAGCCTCTGTCACCACCACACTTTAGTCCAGGAGTAGTTAAGGTTAGTTCTGACCTGGACCTCACGTTCTTCCTGGAGCATAAACCAACAGGAGCTCAGACAGGTGAGAAGGGGCTCGTCCGGTTTGTGATTTAAAAACAAAAAGTCAGATTTGGCTCCTGTGAGGAACAGGGAGCCAGTGAGAGGCCAACACTGGGTCACAGGCTCTTTCAGGTTAGTGCCAGTCAGCAGACGAGCAGCTGCATGTTGGACCAACTGGAGACGATGAAGAGAGGCCTGGTCCAGTTACCAAAGTACAGAAAACTGCGGTAGTTCAGTCTGCAGCTAATGAACACATGAATAACATGTTCAAAGACATCAGCTGGAAGGTGTGGCTTTGCCTTGCACTGGACTACTGCGCTCACCTGCCTACACCCAAAGGCTGCTGTCAGGTCCAACAACAAGAATCCAGAGTTGATCATTAACAACCCTTCAAGTCTCAGTGTTGTGTACTGATTTAAAACAAGATTGAAACTTTTCATCGATCTCATTAAGATCGAGGTGAGCCTGCAACTGTAAACTGTAAATAGACCAGTTTCTCCAGAACTTTTGAAAGAGAGGGAAGCTTTGAGATTGGCCTGTAATTGGACAAACAGTTGGGTCCAGATTGTGATTTTTAAGACGAGGCTGAACTATAGCTTGTTTAAAACACGATGGGACACAGCCTGTAGCAAGTGTTGATTGTGGATAAAAGCCCAACAGTATTAAAATTATTTTTAAGCAGACTTGGAGGAAGCCGATCTGATGTGCAGTGTGATGATCTTCGGTGATGAACTACCACAGACAGTTCACTCAAACTGAGACAGCTGAGCACACAGGAGGAACACTGAGGTCTGAGGCAGTGGGCGACCAGACATAAGAAACTTTATCAGTAAAAATGCCGAAAAGTCATCAACTACACATCTGACATCACCACATGGACTAAAAATAGGAGTAAAACATTATAAAGTACCTGAGGCTGTTTGTGGACACCAGGTTTGAGACAAGCTGAGTGTTTGCAGTCTGTGCAGCCTCTTGGTAAGCAGAGACACAAACATGAAGCCTATCGTTTTTCCATCTCCTCTCAGCGTGTCTGCAGTCACGTCTAAGGATGTGGTATGTTCATTCAGCCATGGCTCTGATAATGGCTTAGCACGCACAGTCCTGAGTGGAGCGATTCAGTCCGAGATATCAGTGCAGGTTGAATTAAAGATGTCAGAACGTCCTCAGCGCTTTCACAGCTGGAGTTCATTTTTCCACAAACCATAAATGCAACAGAAAATTTAGTTGCTATCAAAGTATTAATGGCTCGTCCTTTGTGGGCTGCAGTGCACAGCTTATCCACAAACAGCCCAAAGTTAAAGTGAACAACTCAGGAAAATGATCAGAGACGCGTAGAGCAGGGCGATATGACCAAAAATATTTATCACGATATACATTTGAAAATTTATTTATGTATATTTATATATTTGAAAATGTGTGATAACAATATAACTGATGCAAGACAAAATACTTTACAACTCCACAACTTTATTAGTGCAAAAAACCCCATTAATGTATTTTCACTTAAACAAGCAGCTGTTTTTTATGTGAATTAAAGCTGTGTAACAATGTAACAGTGCAAATGCAAATTCCTCGCAGACGGTTTAACCAAAAGGCATTTCCAGTGGACATGGGCTGACATGTGCTGAGCATAACCATGTATAATATCCACACAAGTTAAAAACTGGCGCTTTGCAACATGAAACTGCAGTGTGCCAAATAAACAAGTCAAATAGGTATTTTTCAGACCATAAGGTGCTCGGGATTATAAGAACACCAAACAGTCAAAGTTTACTCCTTCTTCTTGCTCCCTCCACTTCTGTACCATTGATTCATGAATGTTGAATTCTCTCACAGCTGCTCTATTCCCATGTTCTACTGCATGACTGATAAAGAAATCCACTGCATAAGCATGTCTCTTAACAGGAGCCATTTGTGGTCCTTATACGCACACTACGGTAATATTATGTTGAAGCACAGTACGTATCACTCCGCGAGGCTCCGCCTACGATAGCCGTAATGCTCCAACAATCCATCAAGCGGTGCGGCTTCGTAGCTCAGCAAAGTCGTACTGAAACATTTGACAGATTTTCGAGCGCCATGCACATAAAATAGTTTCGAGGTCAGTAAACACAACCAGAGTTCATACATAAGGCACACGGGATTATAAGGGGCTCTGTCGACTTTCAGAAAAATCAAAGGATGATTTTAAGTGTGCCGTATTTTCCAAACAACACGGTAATAACGACGGCCCGCTAGCATGCGCTACCAAAAATAGTGCTTTGTTGTGTATCTGACGGATGAAAGCTAAACCAGTTCCACACCAGTGAAGCTGCAGCATTTTTACAAACCAGTTCTGGTTCATCTGTTTCATTCAACGATCCACTTTCGCTCTTCTCATTCTGCGTCACCGCCATGTGCGTATGTAAACAAAGGCATTGCGCATGTACGTTTTACTCATATTCTATCGCGATGTTTCATTTTCCTATCGTTGCCCAACATCACGGTATTACCGTGAACGGTATGATATGGCCCAGCCCCAGCATTTACCATTTACTCTCATAATGACTCTGAGGTTTGTTGAATTTCTCAGGTTAACCCCGATCATGTGTTGCTAACCTGGAATTCAAGCGTGAGGCCAAGCAGTGTTGCTGCCTTGCTCGTGTGAGAGAATTGAGCCTGTTCCTTAAATTTAGAGCTGCATGTGGAACAGACACAAAAGTGTTGCTTCGTGCTTCCTTCCTTTCTGGGTGTGTCGATGACTCGTATAGCTGACGTCAGGATAAACTGCAGTATGGGGATTCATGGGAATGTTGTCATTATGACCATATAGGGTGCTGGCTCTGGTTTCAGGAGGAAGAGACACTGAAAAGCAGAAATAGCGTTTCTGCATTTAAGGAATCGTATTTCGAGCAGCAGTTTTTACATCCAAGTCCCTCAGAGTGGAACAAGCACCTGTCTGTAATCATCACTGATCACCTGCTTCGACTCTGTCTCCCTTCTGTCTGAACACCCAGCCCTCCCTTCATGTCACTCTTGGTTTTACATATTAGGCTTA
>NC_140458.1:130000-132500 GCF_963576455.1 Neolamprologus multifasciatus | reverse complement strand
GGCGGCAGACATTCTGTATTTAAAGAAGAAGTACAGATAGTAGTTTTAAAATACTCCAGTAAATGTCGAAGTACTAAATAAACTCGGCTCTGAGACAGAGTAAGAAGTGAAAGCTCCCTGGAGGACGTCTGACAGCTGCGCACACATAACTCAACCTTGTGGTATAAAATGAGGATATAAACCGACTTGAGATGAGTTTTTGTAATAAATGCAGTCAGCCTGAGTCGCTGAAGCAGAACATGAGCAGCTGCCTACATGTTGGCGCCGGGAGCGGGCCAACAATGACCTGAACTATGCTCAGTCTGCCCAACTGTAAAGAGCAGTAAATGATATCATTTTGATTATAAAGCATGTTCTGTTAGAATGTAAAATTGTGGAGTCACAAACAGGGACACATAACTAAGAAATGCTTGTTTTTCACATGTAAGCAAAGGCAGTAAGGGCTGGTGTGCGTACACGGCAGCCTCGGTTTGATTTACCTGCACGTGTAAAACGTTGTCCTGTTGCTGCGCTTACAGAAACGCTGTCTTTGACTTGAAAAACGTTACTTTATGCTCCTCCCACTCCCTGCTGACATCCTCGGTGAGGGGTCAGGTCCAAAACAAACCACATTAACCGCTGACTTCAGTTGTGCCTCTTTCATCTCTGTTTGTGCGACGTACCCCGGTGGTTCATACACGAGTAGGATTGCCTCATGTGTTACAGTTCACGCTCATATCGGTTAAAAAAATAACTACTCGATTAAAGTACAGCTCCTAAAAGTTCTACAGAAGTATAGTAATAAGGTATTTATACTTTATTTTTCCCACCTGTGCCGGGCTGTGGAGATTTCCCATCAGGTTGCTTTTATATTCTGGGTGGGGGTAATACAGGCAGGTCTTCCCTCAGAGTGTGTTTGCTCCTGATGTGGTCTTTGGACCGTTAATACCATTAGTGGTGCCCGTCTGAGGAGGAAGAGCACTGAAGCTGCTGCTCCCATTCAGTCCTGTATATGATTTTTTAAATCTCTAATATATATATGAGTAATAATCCATGTTAAAATCAGTCACTACGATAGAATTGAATGGCCCTTTATTGTACATGTACAACAGTATGGTGGCCACGCTGACTGAGCAGCAGTAAAAATCATAGAAATAGTAAAAACATCAGGAGTAAACAGGAAAGTAGTGTTAACAGTCCGAATGGCCCGGGGAAGAAGCTGTTAGTGAGTCTGGAGGTATTAGTGACCCTCTGTGCAGCCTGTCTGCCCCCCTGAGTACCAAACACCAGGCAGGAGGAGGAGGCCAGCAGCAGCTCCGGCTCCAGGTTATTCTTATTCTAAGTGCAGCCGCTGCTGGGCCTTCTCCTTCTTCTGTTGTGGGTCCGGGTGAGATTAGCGGGGTGGCCTCAAGCAGAAAGACGTTGAGCTCCTCTGCGAGTTTGAGGCTGCTGTCAGGGGTTGGGGGACTCTGGCCTTTGATGAGGGCTTGCACACCTCTCCGCACCTGATGGGGGTTGCTGTCGGTGAGCAAGCCCTCTGTCTTCCTCCTGTACCTCCTCCCCAGGTTGGCTCTGGCAGTCGTGGATAAAGAACTGTTACGAGTTCGATCAGAGCCTGGACTTCGTCGTGGGTGAGGAAAAACCTGGATGGTTGGGTCACTGTCACATTCTCTACACTTAATGTAGAAAAGGACAGACTGAGTGAAGGTTTCCAGGTCCTGCGGTTTGAAGTCTGTCTGTCAGATCAAGAGAACAACATCTGGCCTTGTTTCAATGACCCCGGTGCTTAGAGGAGTTTGTTTCCTGAGAGGAAATGCAGAGATAAGGAGCAGAGAGAGGGGGTCAGATTGTCCCACGTGGGGGGGAGTGTGGCTCTATTCCTGTACACATGGTCCAGTGTCCTGTCCCCTCTGCTAGGACAGTTAACATGCTGGTGGGTAATGATTTCAAAAATGCCTTATTAAAGTCCCAGCAACAACACGGATGTGCTCTGGGGTCTCTGCTTTCTGCTGATGGAAGTTGGAGGTGGATGAGACTTGAGCTAGCGTGGTAAACTATGGTAACTGTGGCTACCGTTAGCCCGTGAGGTAGATAAAAGCACCTGCACTGAATGGACTGTCTGTGATTCTACTGTTGTTGTCCTGAAGCACATGAGCACAGAGCCCACCACCCCTTACCAGAGTCTTTGTTGTGGTCCTGGGGGTGTAACGTCTGAAACTCCTCTGAGGAATCAGGGATGTTTGGATGCATCCAGCATGCAGCTACAGTGAGTAGACGGCACTCAGGACAAAGCAGTTGTAGTAAATCTCTGATTGTAGCTCCTTTGTTTTGTTTGTGAGGGATCTGGCGTTGCTGAGGAAGATTGCGTTAATGTTTTCACAGCTGGACGCAAGAGCCGCATCTCCACTTCAAACTCTACCTCTCCCTGCACTGTCTCGCTTGCTGTTCCCAACAATAACCTACAGGGGGCCCGGTGATCCCACAATCTCAGGGATACTGGCGTACCAATCCGAAGAAGAGT
>NC_140458.1:5000-122500 GCF_963576455.1 Neolamprologus multifasciatus | reverse complement strand
ATTTGACTAAAGAAACCAGCTGCTGGTAACAGAAAGTCTAAAGTCTTTGCTAAGGTGTCTGCTGTGTACATCCTTGAGTTAGAAGACTTTTTATGCTTTAGTGCTTCATACGTCAGAGTTCAGGGGTTAAAAACACTCCCGTGAAAATGGTCAGGTACAGGGACTGAACAAAAACAAAAAAAAGCAGCCGGTGTCCAAAGAAGAAGAGCTTCAGAAAGCTGGAGAACTGTTGCTCAAAAGCACTTTAAAGATTTAAAGATGATCTGGCTTCATGGACAGATAGAGCTGGGTGTCATCTGCATAGCAATGAAAATGTATGCTATGTCTTCTAATGATGCTGTCACGGTTCGCTTGAGGACTCACATGCAGGACTCAGAGGCACAGTCAGTATTTATTACAGTTCCACCAGGTGTATATACAAACAGTGCAGGGGATAGTGCTATAAACAAAGCGGTGACAGGGAAAAAGGCTCCGGGGAAATCCAGGTAGGGAAAAGACACTTGCTCCTCTTCTGACTCTCTCCTATCGTGACCACTCTCTCTCCAAACACTCACACAAAAAAGGAATCCGCTCGGGGAATGCAGGGTCGGGTCCAGGGGATCTATGTACAGAAGGAAACACACGTTTCACACACACGAAACCAGGTGTTTCCTCTTCAGAGGGGCGTGGGCCGAGGGCGTGAACCCACCATGAGTTCCGCCCTGGCGAGAAAGCGAGAGAGAGAGCAAGAGAGAGAGAGAGAACACTACTAGTCAGCGGCCTGCTGATCCCCTGGCCGTGACAGTTGCTGCCTAAGGGAAGCATGTATAATGTAAACAGAATTGGTCCTAGCACTGAACCCTGTGGAACTCCATAATTAACCTCAGTGTGTGAAGAGGACTCTCCATTTACATGCACAAACTGGAGTCTATTAGATAGATATGATACAAACCACTGCAGCACAGTACCTGTAATACCTACAGCATGTTCTAATCGCTCTAATAGGATATTATGGTCGACAGTATCGAACGCTGCACTGAGGTCTAGCAGGACAAGCACAGAGATGAGTCCACTGTCAGAGGTCATAAGAAGATTCAATTCAATTCAATTCAATTCAATTTTATTTATATAGCGCCAAATCACAACAAATGTCGCCTCAAGGCACTTCATAGATACAGAGAAAAGCCCAACAATCATATGACCCCCTATGAGCAAGCACTTTGGCGACAGTGGGAAGGAAAAACTCCCTTTTAACAGGAAGAAACCTCCGGCAGAACCAGGCTCAGGGAGGGGCGGCCATCTGCTGCGACCGGTTGGGGTGAGAGAAGGAAGACAGGATAAAGACATGCTGTGGAAGAGAGACAGAGATTAATAACAGATACGATTCAATACAGAGAGGTCTGTTAATACATAGTGAGTGAGAAAGGTGACTGGAAAGGAAAAACTCAATGCATCATGGGAATCCCTCGGCAGCCTACATCTATTGCAGCATAACTAAGGGAGGATTCAGGGTCACCTGGTCCAGCCCTAACTATATGCTTTAGCAAAAAGGAAGGTTTTAAGCCTAATCTTAAAAGTAGAGATAGTGTCTGTCTCCTGAATCCAAACTGGAAGCTGGTTCCACAGAAGAGGGGCCTGAAAACTGAAGGCTCTCCCTCCCATTCTACTTTTAAATACTCTAGGAACAACAAGTAGGCCTGCAGAGCGGGAGCGAAGTGCTCTAATAGGGTGATATGGTACTACAAGGTCATTAAGATAAGATGGGGCCTGATTATTTAAGACCTTGTATGTGAGGAGCAGGATTTTGAATTCAATTCTGGATTTAACAGGAAGCCAATGAAGGGAAGCCAAAACAGGAGAAATATGCTCTCTCCTTCTAGTCCCTGTCAGTACTCTTGCTGCAGCATTTTGGATTAACTGAAGGCTTTTCAGTGAGTTTTTTGGACATCCTGATAATAATGAATTGCAGTAGTCTAGCCTGGAAGTAATAAATGCATGAACTAGTTTTTCAGCGTCACTCTGAGACAGGATATTTCTAATTTTAGAGATGTTGCGCAAATGGAAGAACGCAGTCTTACATATTTGTTTAATATGTGCGTTGAAGGACATATCCTGGTCAAAAATGACTCCAAGGTTCCTCACAGTGTTACTGGAGGCCAAGGTAATGCCATCCAGAGTAAGAATCTGGTTAGATACCATATTTCTAAGCTTTTCAGCGCCGAGTACAATGACCTCAGTTTTATCTGAGTTAAGAAGCAGAAAGTTAGTGGCCATCCAAGTCTTTATGTCTTTAAGACATTCCTGCAGTTTAACTAATTGGTGTGTGTTATCTGGCTTCATGGACAGATAGAGCTGGGTGTCATCTGCATAGCAGTGAAAATGTATGCTATGTCTTCTAATGATGCTGCCTAGGGGAAGCATGTATAATGTAAACAGAATTGGTCCTAGCACCGAACCCTGTGGAACTCCATAATTAACCTCAGTGTGTGAAGAGGACTCTCCATTTACATGCACAAATTGGAGTCTATTAGATAGATATGATACAAACCACTGCAGTGCAATACCTGTAATACCTGTAAGATCATTTGTAACCTTCACTAAAGCTGTTTCTGTGCTGTGATGAACTCTGAAACCTGACTGAAACTCTTCAAATAAACCATTCCTCTGCAGATGATCTGTTAGCTGTTTGACAACTACTCTTTCAAGGATGTTTGATATAAAGGAAGGTTGGAGATTGGCCTATAATTAGCTAAGACTGCTGGGTCTAGAGATGCTTTTTGAGTAAAGGTTTAACTACAGCCAGCTTGAAGGCCTGTGGTACATAGCCGATTATTAGAGATAGGTTGATCATATTTAAGATCGAAACATTAATTAATGGCAGGACTTCTTTGAGCAGTTTTGTAGGAATGGGGTCTAAAAGACACGTTGATGGTTTGGAGGAAGTAATTATTGAAGTTAACTCAGAAAGATCAATTGGAGAAAAAGAGTCTAACTCAATATCAATGGTACTAAGAGTAGCTGTAGATAATATTACATCTGTGGGATGATTATTGGTAATTTTTTCTCTAATGATTACAATTTTATTTGTGAAGAAGGTCATGAAGTTTCTATGCCATATGTTCAAACAAGATCTAGAGTGTGATTAAAGTGGTGGGTGGGTTCTTTTACATTCTTAGCATCTACATGGATGTTAAAATCACCCACAATAATTATTTTATCTGAGCTCAGAACTAAATCAGATAAAAAGTCTGAGTAATCAGACAGAAACTCTGTGTAAGGCCCAGGTGGACGATAGGCTGGTGTGAAAAATTGCTGCCACACCTCCCCCTCGGCCTGTGCTTCGAGGTTTCTGGTAGTTAGAGTGACTCGGGGTTGTTGATTCATTTAAACTAACATAATCATCCTGCTGCAACCAGGTTTCTGTAAGGCAGAGTAAATCGATTTGTTGATCAATTATTAAGTCATGTACTAACAGAGACTTGGAGGAGAGAGACCTAATATTTAATAATCCACATTTCACTGTTTTACTCTTTGGTTCAGATGTGGATACTGTATTGTTCTTTCTTTGTAACTGTTTATGTTTAAGTTGTTTGTTGCTGGTTTTTAGTTTGTTTTTTGTCTTTTTGGAAGCTGACACAGTCTCTATGGAGATGGGTTTTTGGGGGGGTAGCAGGAGGAGAGAAGCTGCAGAGAGGCGTGTAAGACTGCAACTCTGCTACCTGGTCCCAACTCTGGATAGTCATATTTTGGGGGGTTTAATAAATTTGTCCATATTTCTAGAAATGAGAGCTGCTCCATCCAAAGTGGGATGGATGCCGTCTCTCCTAACAAGACCAGGTTTCCTCCAGAAGGTTTGCCAATTATCTATGAAGCCCACATCATTTCTGGGACACCACTCAGACAGCCAGCAATTTAAGGAGAACATGCGGCTAAACATGTCACTCCTGGTCTGATTGGGGAGAGGACCAGAGAAAACTACAGAGTCCCACATTGTTTTGGCAAAGTCACACACCGATTCAATATTGATTTTAGTGACCTCCGATTGGCGTAACCGGGTGTCATTACTGCCGAAGTGAATTATGATTTTACTGAATTTACGTTTACCCTTAGCCAGCAGTTTTAAATTTCCCTTAGTGTTGCCTGCTCTGGCCCCTGGAAGACAATTGACTATGGTTGCCGGTGTCTCTAGCTTCACATGTCTGAGAACAGAATCACCAATTACCAGAGTTTGACCCCCGGCTGGTGTGTCGCCGAGTGGGGAAAAACGGTTAGACACATGAACGGGTTGGTGGTGTACCTGGGGCTTCTGTTTAGGACTATGCTTCCTCCTCACCGTCACCCAGCCGCCCTCTTTCCCCAGCTGCTTGGGGTCTGCCGGGGAACAGCTAGCGGGGCCTACGCTATCTTTGGCTGCACCAGCTACAGGGGCCTGGCTAGCTACGGGTGAATGAAGGGTGCGAAGCCAAGTCTCCAATTCAGTAATCCTGGCCTCCAGAGCTGCAAACATGCTACATTTGTTACAGGTATCATTACTGCTAAAGGAGGCCGAGGAGTAACTAAACATCTGACACAATGAGCAAAAAAGTGCAGGAGGGACAGGTGAAGTAGCCATGGTGCTAACGAGTCGGCTATGAGCTAAGCTAAGCTAAGACACAGTGAGTGAATACTTTGGCTATAAATTAGGTAGTGAGTACACAGAGAGTGTGCTTCGGATGAAGCGTGTGAAGATTATACTATGAAAAAAGAAGGTATCTAAGTTTTTAATTAAATTGCTAAGCAGATAAGCTACTCAGAAACATCACTGTGTTTGAGCAGTAACAGGAAGTGATACTCTACCGCAGAGAGAGCAAACACCAATTGTTAATATCCGTGCAATATGGTGCAAATGGAAAAGAATGTGTCACTGTTTGTTTACAGGTGCGTATTACTTGTGCAAGCTCGCTGTCATTACTGTAAACAAAGGTTATTGGGAAGGGAGATTTTAAGCTCAAGTTTCATCTTGTGACCTGAGCAGGAAGCAGCGTCTTATCTCTGAGTTGTCACATCCTGACTGAGCCCAAGATCATCAGCTGAAGCAGCTTTAAACTCAAACTGTTAACTGTCTCCTCCCAGCTTTTTCAAGTGGTCTCAGTCACTATAGTACCTGTGCAGGTAGGCCAAACAGAGTGCATTCCAATAGACCAGATCAAAAATCGCCTCCACATTAACTGTAATGTCTTTTCTGGTATCACCCCAGTGTTGGGGAGTAACATAATACATGTACCGCCTATACGTATTTAAAATACAAAATATGAGTAACTGTATTCCGTTACAGTTACTAGGGCTGTTCGGTATAACGATATATATCGGATGACGATATAAAAACGTCTATCGTTTCATTTTACGCTATCGTTTGTTTTGTGGTGTCGCAAAATAAACTGTTTACGGAAATATTTTTTCATCGTTTTGATGGTCATTGTAGTTATTATTAATTTCTTAAAGTTCTCTCTTTCTCTTATATTTAATATAACCACACTACGGACGGACAAGCGCCTGTTTTTATGCGTTGTGGTTAGCAACAACGACGGTGACACCATCACGTGTCCGCTTGTTTATGTACCACATAAACCTTTCACAATAAAGCTCAAGATCTGTTGAGACTTTTCAAAACAAACTGAACCACATGAAAGAGCAGATTATTTACGGATGAGAAGTAAAAAAGAGCCGCCAGGTGCTAAAAAATAAACCTTAGACTCAAACGTTAGAACAGGCTTTTCCCCGCAGCACGCCGTGGAATAAACACTCAAAGAAAACGGCCGCCGTTACAACTTATGTCTAAAAATGTATCGTTTCATGCATCGTTAAAACACTCGACTCCAGCTACATGACGCGCAGCTGGAAACACGTCACGCAAGTCGAGCTGCCCGAGATTCACAGAATTTACAGAAAATGTTACATTTATGTGATTTATGTCATTATCAGGATGATAGATGTCTTATATCGGGATATGAGATTTTGGTCATATCGCACAGTCCTAACAGTTACCGTTTAAAAAGGTGGTATTCAAATTACAGTTACTTTGTTTAAATAAAGGGATTACATAGCGATTTCATATGTTAGGCTGTCCCCTCTCTATTTTAGGTAATTACACGCCGGTGGAAACCCAAGGAAAACACGCATTAAGAAGCTCAAATGTCTGTGTCTCAATCTCGCGTCTCATAATGACGTGAAGAAATATTTTTAAAAATGTTTTAATATGAAGGCAATAGGCAGAGTGTTACAGGTAGGGCTGCCACGATTAGTCGACTAGTCACGACTACGTCGACTACCAAAATCGTCGATGACTAATTTAATAGTCGAAGCGTCGTTTGAAGCTTTGTAAGATCACAAAAGACGCAGGAATAAGTAGCAGGATTTAAGAGTGTAATAACGAACTGAAACAGAAGATGGCAGCACTGCATGTACAAGGATGCCAGCTGCCGTTAAACCCCAAAGAAGAAGAAAATTCATAGCGCGGCCCAGCTCAGTTTACAACAATGGCAGCAATGGCAACAACTAGCAGCTAGTTAGTTTTAATGTTACTCTTATTATTCTTTCTGGAGAGAGAAGAGTGCCTGACGAGCCCAGCTGTAAGTAAGCTATTAAGACTCGACTGTACACCGTGTTCGTGTTTTCCTCTGAAACAATAAGTTCTGTTGGAGCAGCCTTTCAACGCCTCTCTCTGTCTCTGCTAGCAAAGTTGACCCAGACAACAAAGTAAAGCTAGTTTTCGGCTATGAGCCCGACACAGAACCCGACGTATTAGCCAGAGGTCCCTTTACTACGGTTCGGAGCCGCGGACGTGTTTTATATACGCGACGAATAGTTTTCTATACGAGATCGCTATAAAAAGTGCAGCCTTACCTAATGTGCACCTACTGTTACTCATTTATATTAAGGTTTAAACATCTAGTTGGTGTTGGTGTGGAGAGTAACCTTCAGTAATAAATCACACAGCAATACATTCATGTAGTTGTAAACAGCATGATAACATTAAGTAATCCAAAGTATTCAGAATACGTTACTCTCATTGAGTAACGTAACGGAATACGTTACAAAATACATTTTGGGGCATGTAATCTGTCATCTGTAGTGGAATACATTTTAAAAGTAACCTTCCCAACACTGATCACCCTGAGTATGTATCTGTACAGTACACAGGTCCGATTCCGGCCGAGCGAGGGGCGGAGCTCACCATGGGCGGAGGTCGCAGCGAGACCTCTGCACTGACCGGGACGGGAGGGGGGCGGGGCACGGCCACTACCCAAAATTCCCAGCGGCCCAACGCCTGCTGCTTCTGCTGGTGCTGCTGCTGCAGCTGTTCATGGTGAGACACACCTGCCTTACCTGGTGCAAACATACCTGTGGTCAGTGCTGCCCTTAACCTCATCGTGTGTGGCTGTGCTGTTTGTGCGAGTTTGTGTGTGTGCGTGTTTCCTGTCTGAAGGCTGCTTTATCATGTCAGTCTCACTGTCAGGAATGAAGAGGAGAGGCAGAGGCAGAGGAGGAGGAAGAAGATACCGGACACAAAGATGGAAACCATACCAAACTGTGAAGCTTGGTGAGTCACTGCGGTCGATCGTTCTCTGCTCGACCTCACATGAAAAACACAACTTTTTCCGCACTGCCACCAGGGGGCAGTATGAGCTCAGCTGAGCTCAGCGAGCCGTGAAACATGTTGATGGGAGTAGTACGCAGTTTGGGAATAAGCTGAGCCTGAGTGTGAGTTTTATTTACCTGCAAAGGAAACGTGTTCAAACACAGATGTGGTCTGACCGTGCCTACATCAGTTCATCCTGCATTAACGGCTCTAGGATCTTCACAGACTCGCAGTGTTTAGCCTCACAACTGCAATTAAGTCAGAAATATCCAAATATTCATACTTTCAGTTTGATATCAGCTAACTGGAACATACACAAATGAACAGATGAACAAAGATTTCCCCGCTTCTTCCTCAGCACCAAACCATCGTTAGAAGAGATCCGGCTGTGGTCTCAGTCCTTCGACAAGCTGATGAGGAATCCGGCAGGTCGAAATGTTTTCCGGGAGTTCCTGCGGACAGAGTACAGCGAGGAGAACATGTTGTTTTGGCTCGCCTGCGAGGACCTCAAACAGGAGGTGAACAAGAGCGCCATTGAGGAGAAAGCTCGTTCCATCTATGAAGACTACATTTCTATTCTGTCACCAAAAGAGGTATGACTGTTTTTCAGCTGGGTTACACCAGTGCTCACTGTTTGGAGGACCAGTGTGTGAACTATACAACAGGTGCACAGAGCTGTAAGATGTAAGGTGTGTCACTGGATACAGGTTCTGACACCAGGATTCACTTCCTGTTTACGCATTCTCGTTGCTATCATCGAAGAAACCAACTCCAGACTTTTTTGGAAAAAAATTCTTAATTTAATCCCAAACACTACAGAAAGATTGCGTATTTCTCCCACGTTAGCTTCTAAAATCCAGGTGTTTACAGGTGCACCTTACAGCCGTACGTCTTGGATTGTCAGCACTCTCAGTGTTTGGGTTTTCTTTCTTTAAGGAGGTGAAGAAAAGATTTAATTGATTTCAGCAGTTGAAATTAAAAGTTACAGCACGCTGGACAGCACCACCAAGGCTGAGGCCATGCTTCTGGAGACTTCTCTCCAACCTCTGGCTGTGGAGGAGCGTCTGCTCCGTGGGTTCTGAGTCAGCTGATCTGTCGGTCGAGCCACACCCGTGGATGTAAGCTGTGGGGAGCAGAAATGTGTCTTCAGTTATCATTTTTGCTTCTGACGGTTCAAAATGAGTCAAACTGTATTTCCATGGAATCTTTCCAGATAGCATCAGAGAGAAAAACAGAAAAGTTCCCAAAAGCAGGTTTAAAAGGTTTTTAGCTGCTTTGAGAAAGAACCCAATGAGATGTCAGACTCAGGGGGAGACAGTGCCACAGTTTGGCCACTGATGGAAAAGCTCCGCCTCCTTTAGATCTTGTTTGCTGCACAGCCAGCAGACGGCCTCGGGGACCTGCTGGGGCTGCATGGATGTACCCTGGTGCTCATCCATCCAGAATCGTGGTCTATGAAGGGGACGAGGAGTGTCTTAATGCTCCTGCGTTGGTCCCAACATAGCCCGTTAGTCTTTAATGCAACGAGCAGACGATTGTGTTAAAGCTGCAAACGACACAAATCTAAATAGCCAGTCCTCTTCACCAGCCTCAAACATCACTCAGCCAGGTGAAGCTGGTTATACTAGACACCTGGTCAGCCAGGTAAAGGCCCGTGATTGGCCCAAAACACAGATCCCAGAAGATCCCGGGCCCAGAGCGAGACCCGTGTAAAGTTAGCCAACAACAAAGTTAGCCGTGTTACCGACGGGTTCGGGGAACTTTTCCGTGTGCTCATCAAGATCGTCCTGAATCCGGATACCTGACCACTTACCTGGGAATTCTCCAGATGTTAAGATTTCCTCATTGTGAAAGTGGAGGCTAGCGTAACCCACGGCAACACTCAGTCACCTGTGTGTTATTGTGGAGTCACACCGTGTGTCACTTTGGGAGATAAGATTCACGCCTGGCTGCCTGCAGTTCTCACCTTGACCTCATTTATCACTGAAGCTCGTTAAAAAAGACCTGCTCTTACTTTTAAGACGTGGAGACGACACAGTAGCCTGAGTTGGGTTTAGCAGCAGCTGTTCAATGCAGTGTGCCTGGTTAAGAGTCTCCCGTGAGCTCCTGTCAGTCACGTCTCCAGCTCCAGGTTGGCTGGCTCATTAGTCACACTGTTTCTTTGTGCACCAAAACCTAAACTGCTTTGTTGCATCGAAGTGTGTTTTTCCCTCCAGGTGAGTCTGGATGCTCGGGTTCGAGAGGTGATCAACAAGAAGATGCAGGATCCGACGCCACACACCTTTGAAGACGCCCAGCTGCAGATCTACACGCTGATGCACAGGGACTCCTACCCACGATTCCTCGCCTCCAACATCTACAAGGCGCTGGTTCATGGCGGCTCCCGTACGCCCTCCGAGTCCTACTCCTGAACATCTTCATCCAACCTGTGCTCTGCCTCCATCCAAATCTTTCAAGCAGTCATCACTCCATCCTCAGCTCTTCCCACGTACTCATCTTCATCGTCTCTCATGTTTTCTTCCTTTTAGTAACACTCCTGCTCACTTCTTTCTTCTTTTGTAGTCACCTTCTCTTAATGTGGAGATAATCATTTTGAAAACAAGAAGAAAACCCTGGAAACAGATTTACAATGTTTATAAAAATCTATATATTTTTCTCGAATTTGAAATCTTAATCAGGCCTTTGACGTCAGTTAGACCTTGTTATGTGCAGTGCAGTGATTAAAAACTAGCAGTTAAATATTAAGACAAACTCCTGGCCAACAGTTTCAGCTCAGCGAGGCTTTGAGCTCAAACAGATGAATTTTAATAGCAGTGAACTTATTGATTTTAGGTGATTTATGAGTTTTACGTCACTGAAATCAGACTAAGCTGATCCCTGATCCATCCCTGCCTTCCTCCTCCTCACGGTTCACCTTTGGTTCATGTTTCCCACCCCCTCCTGAGGGCACCAGCGAGTGACACTGAAGTTTTGCTGGGGTGATGGTTTTTTCAGTGGGAGAAATATTCACATGTGCCATCAGCTCTTTGTGGATTTTACCAGCCTTGCTCCTTAGCACCTCCTTTCACAGAGCCAGCTGACTCCACCTCGCACTTCAGGAGTGATGCGGTTCAAAGAAAAAGATGAATGCTGCGTCGTTCCCTGTCTCTGTTTTTGAACTGGAAACACGACGCTTCCTCAGACGCTTCATCTTTGGTAGTTCGCTGGATCGACGACTTTACTCCTGACCACAGGGGGGCGCCGCTTCCTCCAACTACTGACTAACAAACGACTACATGAATATTTTATATCACAGAACTGAACATGGAACATTTCACCTACTTTTGTTTGTCGTGGTCTCTCCTCGTCCTGGTTTTTCCAGAAGAGGATGACCCAATGAGACTGATTACACCCGAGACACACACACACACACACACACACACACACACACACACACACACACACACACACACACACACACACAGAGCAATAAAAACACTGGAGTTTAGAAAACAGAATCAGTGCTACTTTACTTACACGGACCGTTCAATAATCAATACTTTCCTTCCATTAATGGTCAGAAAGACACAGATTTGAGTTTCGGCGTAAACGAAGCTGCTGTGGCCGCTGTGTCTTTAAAATGATGGATAATCAGTGATAATGATTATTGTTCATGATTAGTCTGCAACCAAAAACTACTGAGAGATGAAATGCAAAGATGCAAAGCTGCAGGCGGACGTTTGTGTTGTAGTGAATGAACATTGTGTCGCCGAGACCACAAGAAGAAGGACCTGTTAAAGATGACACAGAGGAGGTTTTGCTTGTGTGGGTGGAAAACGTTTCACTGTTTACCACCAAGAATAACGCGCAGGTGAAGTCAGACGTACGCCGCCATCACGTGAATGTTCATGGTCGCCACATCTGTTTTCTTACAAATTTATAACAGGCCCTGTAAGTATAGTATCACACACACACAGACACACACCGGGGCTGCCTACCTGGGCGCTGCTGCTGCTGCTGACCTCTGCGACCTCTCACTTTTGACCTCATCACTGTCTGTGGCTCCTGATTAGCTGCAGGAGGCCACCGGGCTCATCTGTGGTTGGTCCATTCAGGAAGGGGGGCGGGACGAAATCCCAGGTGCAAAAAAGCAGCCCACGTTGTGAGTCGGACGCTTCCTGCACTGCTTCATGGGAACGCTGGCAGATGGAGGCGGAGGCCACAGGTTCAAACAGGAGATGCCTCCCTCTTCAGCAGACCAGTCACACGATGCATTTCTCTTCGTATTGTTGATGTTATTTATTTTCTATTTTGTTAAAACTGTGATTTTAATTGTACAAATATAAAGAGTAAACTGAAGATCCAACGAGAGGCTGCTTGTTTTGTGACAGAAATGACCTGAGAGGTCAGACAGTGTTCACACCTGTGTTAACACCAAGGACTGAACCAATAAAATCTCCCAGGCTGAAACGCTGTTATTATGATAACTGACCGACACACACACATTAACCATGTCAGGGTGCCAGCTCGCTGGTTTCCCGTGGTCTGATGGTTTCTTTCTAACCTTCGGCCTCGATGAAGAGGAGAACCTAACGGTGTTTGCAGGGTTGGTGAAGTCGGTCCAGCTGATGTGATGATGAACCGGAGGGCTCTATGCTCGCCACAGATCACCAACACGTTTATCTGACTTTGTGTAAAGTCACAGACTTCGCTTTGATCTGTGACAAATCGTCCATCAGGCTGTGTGACAGGAAGCTTTGATGTTTCCATGGATACAGTCTAAAGTCTCACAGCTTAAAAACAAACAGCACTGAGCGCGTTCAGACACAAAATAAATCTTCAGGTGAACCAGTTTCTGCTGCTGTCAGATTAATTTATTTATCTAAAAAGGGACAGTGCAGTTTAACATAGTCCATGAAACTGATGTAACGCACATAAGTTTATTGCTAATTTTCAACAAGTGTCCCTTGTTGGGCTTACAATCAAAATAGATACATTTTACAACAAAACATACAATTACACCATAAATACAACTACAATTAATAGACAATAAATTAAAAAATAAAAATTTTACTGTTAGATTTTGTCTTTTCCAGAGGTGTTTATTTTTATTTATCCTCATCTGATAAATCATCTGAGCAGGGGGTGCTCACAGGGATCATTTGATAAGGAACAAGACTGACGTGTCAAATACCTTTTTTATGTGAGCCTGAAGCAAAGAGCCCGGCTTAACAGAGAAGGCTGGTAATCACGATACCTGTTATCTCTGACTGGAGTTTCAGATTTTAGTCCAGGAAGTCAGGATATATAGAACTTTAGTTCACGGTTAGCTACAGAGCTAATATAAAATCATCAGCACAGGAAGCAGGAGGGTAAAGGTTAAACTGTTCCCAGTAAAGATCACGCTGGGTGAAGGATGGAAGAAGCTTAAAATGACGCAAACGTGTCCGTCCACAGCTCGAGGTCAGTCACTAATCTGCTGCTGCCTGGTTTGAACGACTGTGACAAAATCCTGATCCTCAGTGTCGCGTCCAGAACGAGGGGAATTCTTTGGAGTCCAGGACACAACTTCTCTGCTGCTGGGTTAAGGTCAGACACTTTCTAATAAACAGTTCTGAGAGGACGACGAGAGTACAACAAGTTTCCATGAACACAGAAAATAATGAACCAGCTCCCTGAAATCTATCATCTCAGACGGTTTCCACTGAGCACCAATTATGTTCTCTTGACAAAAATAGACTTGTGAAAAGATTCATTTGTACATATTTTTTAATTTGCAAGTTTTTAAAATGTAAACTGTTAGTTTTTTTTATCACATGGAACATTCAATCTGTTTTCTCTGTCTCTCTTCATGCTCATGTATGGGAAGAGCTCAGCGGTGTTGCCACAACAAACACAACAGGATCCTTCTCAGCTCTGCTTCCCCACCACTCTTCATCCTACCCGTCAACACACTTCCAAACACCAGCAGCATTTAGAAAAACAGCACGAGGCCTCTGCTCTTTGTTTAAGTAGTCTGTCTTTTGCTGGAAGCTTCGTGGAACAGTGTTAACGTCCACATTTATTCAGACGAATACTGTTTAACTTCTCGAAAGTAAGAGCGTGTTGGTGTGTCCAGGCCAGGTTAGATATGCATCTGACTGCCACCATCACAGATCTGTTTAATCTGCCTATCAGCCAACCAGCCTCGTCCGTTTAGACTTGTCCTTGACATTTTGGGGCATAAAGCTCCTTTCGGTTATAGCCTGAAAAATATTTGTCGAGTCTTGGTGGAAAAACCTTTCCCGAGTCTGTGTGAACATTTGTGTTGAATTTGAGGCGTTGAACACCTTCAGGGGTGATATAACCAGGATTAGCAATCATCAGGGTTCACTGGTACTGTAACCAGTCAAGTAGAGGAAGAAGGTTTGTTGTCACTCGTTGGCTGTTTTGCACAAACTAACAATGGGAATTATAATCCATTAAATAGAGGATTAGAGTAACTCTGCAAATAGTCTGAGGGTAAATTAATCTCATTTTCACTGACCGACAGTGAAGATGAACTGTGAAGGAGTGGAGAGACAATGCTGGTACCTCAACGCTGCACGAGGTCATCGTTCGTTCGTCTCGATGAGCTAAAAGTCACATTCAGCTAAACAACCATCAAGATTTTTTTTCTACAGATGGCATGTAAACCAGCCGAATTCTTCTCAGTTCGTATTAATCAACATTTTTCAGATTGGAAGCCAGTCCAACCTACATAATGACTGAAAACACAACACATCATTTATTAGAATCAAACTCAAGTGCCGATGACATCGTACCACCACTGACTCAGTCTGACAAGTCTTTGGGGAAATTACAGTGAGAGAAATCATTATGTGGTGAAAGTTTTCCCACAAAGAAAGAAATGGTTTCTGGTTCATTTTAAAGGAGACAAAATATTCTGCATTAACTTGAAGCTTCAACTCTCACCACAGACTTTTCATCGACCTGAGGACAGGAGACTGTGAGGACGGTGCATGATACCTCATTCTGGATCTTCGTCTTTAGCCGGTCCTTTGTTCTCTTAGTGCTATGTTTAAGGTCTTCCAGGCCCTGTGCTCTGAAGACACAGGGGCTGTACACTCAGAAAAACGACTTCAAGCAAGTTTCCACTTCCATGCCCGACGGTGGGGATGCTGTTCTTTGGGTCGGCGGGTAGAGCTCAGTTCCATTTTGGTTTCATCTGACCACAGCACTTGCTCACCCGGCTTTCCTGAATCATTTAGATGTTCACCGTCAGATGGGCCTGCTTGAACATTTCAGTCCAATCTCTGAATAATCGAACTCAGTGCCTCACCAAGTTCATGGTGGTCGTCTTTTACTTCATTCCAGCCTTGGGCAGGTCTACGGTGGGAACCGGAATTCTAGCTGGGTTGTAAAGGCTCAACTTATTTCAACCAATAACATAACATCAGTTTTGTCTAATCTCTAGATTTTTGGTTGATATTCTGCGTCTCTCCGTTCAAATGAAATTCTAAAGGAAAGACTGCTGATTTCTTTGTGAGTAAACTTTAAGGTTCACCAGGGATGGTTTCCCTTTTTATTGATGATGGTGATTTCTGAAGCCAAAACAATAAAAACAGCGATTCGATGGTCTTCATCCAAGAGCAGCTTTAATATGTTCAGCACATCATGGCAAAGAAAGACACACTATGAGCTGTGATTTGAATCTGGCTCAAGCGTCTTCAGAAAGGAAGTCTCAGTCATCAATACATAACCAATTCAACCAATGGACAACATCAGCTGGCTTTTATCTCTCCAAATACATTGCAGCATTTAGTTTGATATATAAAAAGAAATTACACCAAAAAAAAAAAAAAATGAACTTCAATAACTTCAATTTGCTTCTTGACAGAAGAATAAACGGCCGAGTTTTCTTCAACAGAACTGAAAGACAAATACAAAGAGACACCCCAATCAGACCCAGTGCAGAGAAACCTGAAACAGTCAGAAACAGATCAGACTGTCACCGGGCCCTAAACAGACACTATGAATCTCAGTACCTCAGAAATCAGAGGCAGAAGCTCAGTGGAAAAAGATCAAAGTGCACACCTGCAGCGGAAAAACACACCACAGACCTAACAAACAACTGGCAACTCAAATCTTTTCGCTTTGAGCGGCTTGAGGCAGCTGTTGTTGTGATTTGGCATTTTATAAATGAAAATGAATTGAACTGAAGCTTTGCTCTTCTCATAAATCGCCTGCTTCTCCATTTAGTTGCTTCACTTTGACCTGAGTCAGCAGCTAAATCAGCTAAGTCGGGGTGAGAGGGTATGGTAAGATCAGAAGGTCAGATAAAGAAGGTTAGCATGCAGATAGAGCTGAGAGGAAGAGGGGGAAGCTGTAATTCAGCCTCTGCTGCCACCATCTGGAGGCAGAAGCTGCAAACCTGAGCTCAAACATTCAAAGCAACAGACAGTGCACAAGACAAGTGAACAAAAGCTCCACAAAAGAGGAAGACCTCAGAGAGGATTCATGGATGTACTGAAGGAAGGAGGGTTGGTGTGACTGCTGTGGAGACCTCGGGTGATGAGAAAGAGGGTAGGTCGATTATTTATCAAATATTTGCAGAAGAGAAACTTTTATACGGCCCCTAAATATTTCCAAGACAGCGCCGTCTGTAACACTGATCAGTGTCAACGCCAGTCCACGTGTCTTGTGTATTTCAGAGTCAGGGGCCTTACCTTCCATCGGTTGCCGCAGTCGTTACACAAAACAAAAGTGGTCATGGGCTCATCAGCGCTGCGGGTCTGCACCTGAATACGAGAACGAGGTGGTGAAAACTGGACAGCGACCATCAGCCTGAAGATGTGCTCATACCTGTGTGTACGTGCAGCTCTTTCCATGACACTTGCTGCAGATAAACATGTCCGTCTCAGTTCCTCCAACCTTGGAAAGCTGATGCTCTCTGATCGACTCTTTTGTCAGAGCCTCTCTCATCTGCTTCAGCTCTGCACTCGCCATTTCCTGCGCGCACACACACACACACACACACACACACACACACACACACACACACACACACACTTGAACTGCTTCCTTCGACCCACTGACTCCTTTTTGTAGTTATCCAGTTTACATTCGTACAAACCACCGCTGCACAAAGGGGGATTCTTACCGTTTCACTCTATAAGCTCAGTGGGCTCTTGACCTCATCTCACTAACGTGAAACTAAAACAAATTACTTCCCATTTAGACTTTCAGAATAAAACAATATTCGGCCTATAAATATTTTGCCAGAGACAACGTTTTTCTAATTTAGGCTCTGTAAATCACCACAATCAATTTAAAATGAAACAACTGAGATGCAGGTGAAGTGCAGACTTTCAGTTTAATTCAATGGCTTGAACAAAAAGATTGCATGAATGTGAGGAACTAAAGCATTTTAATGCAATCAAACACAAAACAGAAAAGTAATCGGACAAATTACATATAATAAAATGTTCATTTCTTATACTTGGTTGAAGACCCTCTGCTGGCACTGCCTGAAGTCTTGGACATCACCAGATGCTGCTTTTTAACGCTCTGCAGGCCTTTACTGCAGCAACTTTCACTTCCTGTTTGTGGCCTTTCTGTCTGATGTTTAGCCTCCAACCAGTGAAACGCTCAGTTGGGCTAAGATCAGCTGACTGACTCGGCCCTTGAAGAATCTCCTTTGCTTGAATAAACTCCTGGCTGTGTGTTTCAGGTCATCTGTGTTATGAAACACGCTGACTCTGACTGCATGTAGACAGTCTGTCTCTGAACACCTCAGGAGTTTGTTCTGCTGCTTCGGTCACATCATCATAAACTCATGTCTAGGGATGGGTACTGATAAGATTTTCACGATTCCATTTTTGATTCTGTTTAACGATTCGATTCTTTATCGATTCTTTTAAAAAGGAGAACACTAAGGTTGATTAGCTCAGAACTTTGTTTATATCTTCTCTTTGAACAAGATAGAAATTTAGGAGTAACACGGACTTACAAACCCAACAGTGAGATGTTAAGAGATCCACAGCCTACGGCTCTTCAATGGGGTGTCACAGGGTCCCCAGAAAGAAAATTGTAAATGTAAAATAATAAAATAAATATTCTCCTGTAGCAATAACAAAGTATAACATAAATTATTCTGCAGCAATTACACAAGAATATCCAGTAATGTCCCTGCCTACAATTAAACACATTCACTTACTGAAAATCATCTGCTGTGGCAAACGGCTGCAAGCCTTTGACCACAAACTGAGTCTCTGCTGTTGTTGGTGTTAGTTCAGCAGGCATTACACACACGCAGGTAGGAACAGAGGATCACCGGAGATAACTCCTTTCTTTACTTTTTCTTTTTTCTTCTTCCCAAATACAACAACAACAACTGCTCGCTGACATTCGTCTATCCTGGCCTGAAAGGAGACGCTACGGTAGACTGCAGCGAGAACTGCCAGCATCTGAGCCAGACTCTGTCTCATCATGGTCACCTAAACGCACAGTAATGGCAGGTTTGTAATAGAGATGGCACGATACCACTTTTTTATGTCCGATACCGATACCGATATCATAAATTTGGATATCTGCCGATACCGATATGAATCCGATATAGTGTGTTTTTTAATAAGTAAAACTGTTTTTTTAATATCTTGCTGCTTTTTGTATAAGTTCATACTCAAGTTAAAAAACAACAACACTAAAGCTATTCTGTTATACCTGCATGTAAAAAAAAAACACTGCACCCAAAATATTTCATAGATCAGCAACACTGATCAATCTAATAAAGTTAAACCTACCCCATCCTCCCTATTCTGGTATTTTACAGAGTACTTAGCAGAAATATTAAGCAACCTAACTAATAGGGTTGCAAACTCCCAGCAAAAGAAAATAGGGAACCACCCTCTTCCTCATGATGCTTAATCAATGTAATCAACTTTAATTTGATGCACGGTGAAAAAAATTCACAGAAATAAATTATTTTTCAAGAATAATTAAATAGATTCAACATCTTTCTTCAACAGAATTGCAGACTGCACAGATGGTACCTTCCCAAAGGAAAAAGTACTACTACTAAAAAGTACTAGGGTATATTAGACTTAACAGTTACTATATACAGTAATGGACTTCTATACATTTTACATCAGATTAAAACTTTGGGTGTAAGATTCAGATAATTATTAAATAATTAAAAGCTAGATATTTTAAATGAGAATAAGAAAGAAAAGTATGTCTTTGTGCCCCCTTTTGCCTGTTCATGCCCTATCGGCCCCCCTGGCTAAACTTTGCTAGATCCGCCCCTGCAGTTACCAGCCGTCAGCTGCATAGAAAAAGATCCTGGTGTAGAAAGTAATATTAAATAAATTCTAACAACAGCTTATCAAGCTTAATAGTGCTGCTGTTGTTCAGCCGCTGGTTTCCTCTTTCTGGTGAGAAGTGGGCCAAAAACAAAGAAGAGAGACGGACTCGCGACAGAAAAGCCGATCAGCTGATCATTAAGCAGTTTCACGATTGAAGTAGCAGCAGGAGAGAGAGAGAAGAGGCAGTTGCTCTATATATCGGTTGTTAAGCTTAACGCGGGAATGCTTTACAAACATTCAGAGATGAACTTACACACTTGCTTTACTTCTCTCTGAGATAACTTCCTCGGAGATGAAATGTTTGCTAGCAGGCTACAAATACACACAGCCGCTCTATCACGTGACCACACTGCTCCAGCTCGCCACGTCGCCAAGTTTTGTGAGGTGCTTTTTTGATATTTAATGGATCGGATTATATTTTGTATTTCTCTCTGATATCCGATCCAGTAATTTAGGTCAGTATCGGACCGATACCGATACGTAATATCGGATCGGTCCATCTCTAGTTTGTAATAAGGCAGATCGCGCTAACATAATCTGCACTGTTAGTTGATTATTTACCTGCCGCATTAACGGGAGAGGACGTGCAAACGTTACCGCTGCTGCTGGGTTGAGATTCACGAGTCCGGAATTAAAAACACGACATTCATTCAAGGTCATCGTGTGTTTTGTGAGCAAATTTGCATATTCGTAGTGTTTCCTCCCTTAAATGAAATATCTACTTTGCAAGTATTGCAAGTTGCCCTGTTGTCATCCGTTGTGTGACCAAACTTTTGAGCGTTTGAGCCGCCATGTTTCCTGCCAGGTAAATGACGCTCCGCAACGTGGTGACGTCATTCGGGGCGACTGGAATCGATAAGGGAATCGTTTGCAAAAATGGCAAACAATTCCAAGGAACTGAAACAGTGGGTTCTCAACAAGAACCGGGTTTCCATACCCATCTCTACTCGTGTCCCAGTGCCACTGGCAGCCATGCACGTCCAAACCATCACACTGCCTTTCTCCTGCATTTATCGAGACACTTCAGGTCTCGATAAATGCACGGTATTTCGGCGGGTATACTGGCTTCCGTGACGCTTATTTTGAGCGATGAAAAAATAATAAGATAATTTTATTTTTATATTTCAAAATCACAATAATCTTCCAATTTAGAACTACAAGTTAAAAAAGAACTAAACATAAATAAAATACACTTCAGCTAAATACTAATTTATTTTCCCAAACCACGCAGAGCCGCAGTGTAAGGACAAAAGAGCCGCAGGTTGCCAACCCCTGGCCCACACCGTCACACGGCCTTTCAAACGATTGTCCGATTACTTTTGGTCCCTTTAAGTAGAGGGTGGCACATGTTAAAGAGCTGAAACTCTTAAATCCTTCATCCAGTTTCAATGTGGATACCCTTGAATGAAAACTGAGAGTCGGCACATTATGTCCTTTAGACAACTAAAAAACAGGTTGTGTCAGTGTCCAAATATATATGGATGTAACTGTATAAGTAATAAAGGATTATACATTTACACTGCACTGTATCGTGAAACTCCGCCCCTGACCCCTATTTACAGAGGAAGACGCACTGACCTCAGCAGTCATACAGGCGATGCGATGTGGCGAGATGTTTCCACACAGTACGTTGCGGCGCAGTTCTGGGTTCTTCTGGTCTTTCAGGTTGGAGATTCGACTTCGTAGACGGGTTTTATATTTCATGTCTGTCGACTTAAACTCCTGGAAGATCTGTGCACACGGCGAGCCGTCAAGGACCAAGAGTGTGTGCGAAACGTGAACTGGAAAAACGTGCCGAACATTTATTGTAGTGCTGCTGGTGTTCATTAATACTGAAGCTTTCATGTAATCATGAATGAAGTCTGCTCTAGTAAAGCGAGATCCTTCCTGTGAGGATGCTCCTCTGTTCAGTGGTCAGGTTTCAGCAATCGCAACACGAAAGGATATGTTCTTCGATTTGAGCCGCCAGGTGCTCGCAGTCCACTCTGATGGCCTTATGGTCATCTAAAACACAAACACTGCTCGTAAACACAAACACCTGACATCAACTCTTTGTGTAAACAGGAGATTACTGAAACACAGATTTAGTGATACGATCAGATTAATCTGATCCAGGCAGGGCTCAGAGTCTGAAAAGATCCAGACTTCATCTTCTCACCGTCCGTCTGCAGCGCCACTACCAGCAGCTCTCGACACTTGCTTCTCACGCAGTCCATGGTTACGGGGGCAGGGGGGAAGGAGGTGACCTGAGATAGGGTGGTGGTAGTTGGGGAAGTGGGGGTGGACGGGGGCCCCTCAGAAGATTTACTGCTGAGGAGGAGAGAGGAAGCGAGTTCTTATTTGACTGAAACTTTCTCCTGATCGCAAACATGTAAACAAGCTGACGAGCGCTAACGCCGCCGCCGCCAGTGTGCAACAGACCCTTTTTCATTGCTGCCATAATCCTTGGAGGTGGATGAAGACCTGACCGGAGAGCTGTCCTTTTTCTTCTCCTCTGAACCATCTGTCAGATAAAAACCAACAAATGACTGCAGCCATAATTCTACTTCCTGTTTGTACACTCGGTTTCTAACACTTGATGATGCAACTTAAATCACGCTGACAACAGTCACCTGGAGGCACAAACGTCACGTTTCGGTTTTTCTTTACCCACCCAGCAGTTTCTTCCAGGACTTGATGAGAGTTTTGGCCAAAGTCTGAACGTCTTCGTCTGAACTTTGTTTCCTCACAGCGTTCACCGACATGCCCACTCTGGTAGACTACACACACGCACACACACACACACGAGTTTCTGCAGCGATGTAAATGAAAACATTCACAGCAATGATAAATGGATTTGGTCTAATGTATTCATAAACCTCATGGACTTTAATCTGCACACTGAAAGTCATGAACACTGAGTCCTGTGTTTCCTTCAGTTAAATCAGACACGCAGGTGAATTTCAGGCTTTTTCGTATCGCCATATTGTTTGTGGAGTTGCTCACCTGCAGCGTCTCCAGAGACATCTTGATGTTCTTCAGTTCTCTCAGCAGGTCCAGAGCACTGTCCTGTAAACAGAACCACCACTTTATTGTACCTATCATTTACTTGATCTAAATAAACGTGTTGTGAAAAACTGTAAGAAGGTTTCTGTCTGAATGTTAAAAACTATTAAAGTTTTTCAGTAAAGCTTCACATTTGAATCTTTGTGCAATACTATTTTTCTTTGGTCAGCACACCTTCACATTCAGGTGGAATAAAAACACAGCTAATATTTCTTTTATCTTTGATCACAAAGTTTCACCAAGAACTCGAGGAGCTGCATGACAAGACGACAAACAGAAGAAAGTTCAGTACAGTCAAAGAGCGCGAGTAAAGCAAAAGAGAGTAACAGCAGAAAGCAGGACAAGACTGCTCAAAGAAGTCCTGCCATTAATTAATGCTTCGATCTTAAATCTGATCAACCTATCTCTAATAATCGGCTATGTACCACAGGCCTTCAAGCTGGCTGTAGTTAAACCTTTACTCAAAAAGCATCTCTAGACCCAGCAGTCTTAGCTAATTATAGGCCAATCTCCAGCCTTCCTTTCATATCAAACATCCTTGAAAGAGTAGTTGTCAAACAGCTAACAGATCATCTGCAGAGGAATGGTTTATTTGAAGAGTTTCAGTCAGGTTTCAGAGCTCATCACAGCACAGATACAGCTTTAGTGAAGGTTACAAATGATCTTCTTATGGCCTCTGACAGTGGACTCATCTCTGTGCTTGTCCTGCTAGACCTCAGTGCAGCGTTCGATACTGTCGACCATAATATTGGTGGTTCACCAGCGATTAACCTGAAGCCAAATTGAGTTTACTCAAAGCAACCAACAGAAACGGTACAATAACTCTTTAAAACTCAGAAACTAAAGTAGAAACAAGCTGGTTCACTCTGAGCAGAGCACCGAGGCTCGCCACCCTAACCCTAAACATCAGCTGTTTGGATTAACAGGGTGGGGCTGTGGTCCTGGACTGGAACTGGCTCTGAAACCTGAAGAATGACAGAACTATGCAGATCTTTAAACCACCTGGTGGACTGATGCTGATGTTACAGTCTGTTTGTTTCACCTCACAGATATTATCTGTGCAGATCACTCACTCCAGGATTACATCTGAAGGTTCAAAGGGCTTCACAGGCAGAAAAACATTAGAGCAAAGTCAGTGACAAACCATCAGAAATACATCTGCTATCATATAACCCTATCCAGCAAGTCCCGCCTCTCCCTAACATGTCTCCCAATCAGCTGGCTCACTGTTGTGGCGGTCCTCAATATCAGTAAATAACTGCTCGATATGATCAGATTCCTCTCCTTCATGACCCAGTACTGCACCTATGGCAGGTTTTGGTTGAGTGATCCTGCACAGGACCAGGACCACCATCACAGCCTCACCAATCCTCATCCAACATGATGGTGCCACCTTCAGTCAGACAACTCACGCTGTAGCAGGGGCAGCAGTCTCACTCAGTCTGACGACAACCTTTCCAACGCCAAAACACAACAAGGGTTAAAAAATAGTCAAAATTCTCCCAGCTCAAAAAATGAACAGCGATGCCAACAGGAGGGCTCATCAAGTCAGGTCAGCTGACAAGCATGTGCTTCCTGGTGCCTGGTTGCAGAGTCAGGCTAATTTACACTTATCAGCACAGGACAACTTAGGACGAGGGTGAAACTGTTCTCTCATGGGGGGGAGACAAACCATCATGACAGGAAGAAGGTACTGAAAACAAAGGTCTGAGATGATCCATCAAGGTCAGTCATTAGTTTGCTGCAGCCTGGTTTTAAATAAATTCCTGATTCCACTCTGAAGCATTCAGATATTTTGGAGCCGAGCTGTAATTACTCCGTGAGGTTTAAACCCTCAGTTTAAAGATGCTGCACACGAACAGAGATGATATAAAACTGAAGAAGTGCTACAAACCACCACTGAAAAGCTTCAGGGTGTCCGGGTCTCGACCAATATCTCAGCAGGAGGACAGAGGAAGGCTTCAGAGCTGCTCCTCACTGACATTCAAGCTTCAAACTGAAACGTCTAAAGGATTTTATCCAGCCCGACTGACATCAGTCTGTCAGCGAATAAATCGGGTTACTACAGTTTCTCATAACGGTTCATTGGGTGATGATGGAAATGTAGAGAAGATGTAAAACAGGAAGTGGTTGTGGGGCACGTTGCTGATGAGTAAACCTCCTCACAAACACAGAGCATGTGCTCTGCTCTGACAGCTTCAAGCCTACAGCCTCAGAGGTCTGTCTGCATCATGCTGACCTGCACACGTTGGTCACATTTGGACTTCAGGAAACTACAGTTTGAATATTTTGCGCCATGTAATGACATCACTGATCACCTGACTGCAGGTGATTAGCTCGGAGCTGATTCCAGGTGTGTCAGTTTGAAATCTGAACTGTGTCATGATTTCAAAGTGTTACCTTCCTCGCTCATCGTCACCTGTCGGCTGCTTTCACTCACCGTGCTCTTCTTCTGCACCATTTTATCCAACTTTCTGGCGATGCGCTCCACTTCCTGATCCTTCACCATGTCTGCGGCTGCATCTGCGTCACTGCGCTGCGGAGGAAAGCTCCATGGATGGAGCGCAAACTCTTCTCCGTCCTCTTCTCTCCTCTCACGGCCGGTCGTTGTGTGCGAGGCATTGTGGGAGATGGAGTCTTCTTGTCTCTCCAGGTTTAAGTTCTTCTTCTTTTTCTTACTTTTATTGGCGGTTGGCAAAGAACAAAACGGCGCATTACCGCCTCCATCTGGTGTGGAGTGTGAACTGGACCGTCGCTCAAAAAACCCAAACAAACAAATCCTCCCGAACAATTTACCCTCTTTTACAAACTGGAATAAGGCCTGATAACTTTCACTTCATGGGTCCTTTTGCAGTAAATCAATAAGATCCAGTTTCATTTACATATCACTGAGGTTTCCTTCATTTCTTGCTACCACACTCGTTATGTCTGACAGAGGCTAATAAGGTCCACTACCCCATGCTTTGTGGCTTCATTTGCAGCTCTGTCTGCCACTTGCTCTGACTCCACAGTGAGCGGAAATCCATAAAAACACACCTGTAAGTCCCGTCATGTGTATTCTGTGAAGTGTTGCTGAACCTCTGCTAGGACATCTGCTTTCTGAGCGGCTACTCTGCAAACTGACCAATGACGAGCCAGAGTCTGAACAAATTACTGCTTTAAACACCTCATGTCTTCTACCCAGTGAACAGCTAACAGTATTGCGAGCACTTCTGTATACTGACAGACCGTCACTGATCCTTTCCCTATTTTGACTTTGGAACAACCAACGCTGCACCGGTTTGACCGGCTGTGTTCTTTGATGCATTTGTATATATTTGTACATAATACTGGTCGATATAAGCCTGTCCTGTATGTGCGTTTAAATTAACTACCCTGTCCCTGTTCTTCTTTTCCAATAATGGATACTTCCTGTGGCATCAGGTAGTATCCATGGAGGCATTGCTGATAACGGCACTCTTTGACTGATGTTGAACTGATGCTCTCCTAGTCACAGTCCATCCGAAGCTCTTTCCTGCAAGGTTTAAGTACCTCTTCTGTTGGGTGATCCTGTCCATGGCCGTCCAGAAGTGTTAACTGCTCTCTTCTCATTCCTAGTGGCATCTCACCCATCTCCATCTGTAAAGCTGCTGTTGGGCTTGTTTTAAACGCACCTGTGCAGCGTCTCAGTGCCTGATACTGAACACAAACTTTGGTTTGTGTCTGCCACTGAATTATATGCTACACACAATCTAACACTGATTTGACTAACCCAGTGTATATGGCCCTCAAACACTTCCTATCTGCTCCCCAGCCCATCCCAAGTAAACAGCTCATTATAATTATTATCCATTATTCCCTGAATGTGTACAACCCATGTTACCCTTTCATCCAACCACAATCCAAGAAACTTAAATTTACTCACTCTTTCTAACTCCTGACCGTATAACTTAAGCTTGACTTCCTCTCCAACTCCTTTCCTCGTAAAATCATTGCCTTGGTCTTATAAACCGAAAATTTAAAACCCTGTTTATACGACCACTCTTCAACTTTTCCAGTTGCCCCCTGTAGTTTCTTTACAATAAACATTTTTATTGTAAAGAATAAAAATGTTTTCCCTCTCTTCCCCATCGCTCCATCAAAGTGAAACCCCCATCCCACCCTGCATGTCATTAAACACATGATTTATCATTAAAGGAAATAACAAAGGCCTCACTCTGCTCCCTTGATGTGTACTGTTCTCTACAGGAAACCTCTCTGAGTGAATCTTCCCAATTCTCACTTGTATTTGTCTTCCCCTTAATAAATCCTTTATCATCTGAACATCCACCCACTGATACCCGGTTTCCTGACTTTGAGGCCTTCTCTCCATGTCGAAGGCTTTTGTCAGCAAACACCTCAACTACACTCTCTTTGTTTATTTGTGCTTTCCTGACTTCATGTCAAACACAATATGGATCCTCTTCTGAAACCACTTTGATGTTTAGATATGTATCCCTTATTTTCTATATGGTACATGAATCTTTCACGTATCATTCGCTGCATTATTTTACAGGTATTAGATGGTAAGGCTCTTTGTATCATCCTTTCCTGGTTTACATATGGGCACAACCCCCAACTAAATCTTTCACAGACAGCGTTGATGAACGTGCAGACTTGATGACGTCATTGAAACGCTTTCTACGCTTCTTATTTGTTCCTGCAGGTTCTGTTTTTTCTCCAGAGCTCACACGTGACCTGAAACTCTCGCTGAGCACATTATTAGGAAAGCCTGTAGAAACCCACACTCCAAGAAATGAAGTACTGCTGTTGTTTACTGGATACATGTTTTTTACGGTGACTTTACGCCACATAATTCGTTTTTTACTCTCAAAATAAGATAAGCAGGCTTCTTGGTAATAAAGTAATACTGTGAGATGTTAAGGCTACAAAATCTTTGCTATTCAAATTACCGTCAGAAGGACTGGCCCTTGAACTGCACGGTCTCGCACATGCGCAGTACTATACAACTGGCGGGGTCTTTCTATCTCTTGAATTCGGGCAAAAGCAATAACTAGCTGACGTTAACAGGGGGCTTCTTTGATTTGGTTTGCTTGCCTGCGCGTCCCTTGATACACTGCTTTAGCTTAAGATCTGCCAACAATCATAATGTCAACACATGTTAGATGCTTCAGCTTTGTCTCACCCAACAGATGCAAAGGGTCAAGAAGGTCAAGAAGGGTCAAGAGAAGACTTCTTGACTTCTTAGATGTTACAGTATTTGCTCCACATCTATTGCTCTCTTACTTGAATGCTGTCTGTCTCTTTCAGCTAAAAGGGAAGATAAATATGGGCCATGCAGTGTTGAAAAACTGTCTCCCACAGAGTCCATGTGTTGGTTTAGCCTCAATACAGCATTTAAGCTGACTGTAATGACTGTAATGAATAATTGATTGCCTACAATGCAGGTGGTTCTGAGGGTCACATTTCTTTCCAAATACGTGTGTAAAATATATCCTGTAACAAAGGAGAGTGGACCAGTGATGCTTACCCGGCAGAGTAAACTGAGGATTTCCAGGGAAAAACCCCAAATCTAATCTAAAGACAAATATTTGGTTGATCTGTAATGATCATGTGCTGTCCATCTCAGCTGTGAGCAGAAAAAAATAGTTTAAAATAGGATGGGGAACAATGTGTTTAACATTTACTTTTTCTAATATTTTGTTTAACGTCTGTAACCAGGCGTTAGAGATGTTCCCTTGTTAATGCCAACTGTCTTCATGCTAGACTCTTCACATTACTGTAAATCAGCACAGAGTCACGTCAGTTGGCTCTACTTTGCATTTTCGGTAAGTTGTCGTGAAATATAAATATTTAAGTGTATTTTATAGGAAGGATTTTAATGAGATAACAATGAGAAAGTGACGCAAGTGTTACAGAAGACTATAGCTGTGTTTAAAGTGGCCGAATGAGTCTAAGTGTAAACAACTTAAACCTTCGGAGTTAGCTATAGTTAAGAGAGCAGGATTTATTTTCTGCACATGGGGTATACTTAGGTACATATGCAGTTTTTGTAACTGTGTACTTTTTTTCTCAGTACACAGCATGCATTAACTACCGATACATGTTGTGTGCATGTTTTTCTTTTCTGTTAGATGCCTTGTTGGACAATGTTCTAAATCAGAGTTTAATAAAGTCAGGTTTAGATAGAGCTTTATTAATCCCTCGGGTAGGTTCCTCCGGGAAATTCAGTTTGCAGTAGCAGAGCACCAACAAAAATTTGCATAGTAGTAAAAATATAGAATAAAAATTAAAGGGGGAAAACGGGAATATAAGCTTAAATACAGCATATATAAATAAACTACGTAGCAACCAGAATGTGTATTGCACAGTGATTGGTTCTTATTTAGTTTTGTTTTTTCAGTTGTCCCCGCCCCCTTTGCCCTCCTTTACCCTCCTTTGCCCTCCTGTTTCCCCTCCCCTCCAGCGAGGAGTTAAACAGTGCGACGGCGTGCGGGACAAAGGAGTTTAAGTCTGTTGGCCCAACAGACTTAAACTTGTATGTTGACTTGTCGCTTTACTAAAGCAACTTGACTTTATTTGACCTGAAAACTTAAACGGCGCAGCTACGCTGTACAATGAACATAAGCTTCTAATATTAATACTCATCATTTGTATTTAGTGAGCTAAACTTAATCATTAATCAAGTTAACTGAACCTGTTGTCAGTTGCCAAGAAGATGATTTTAGCTAATGTAATTTAACTATATTCTCTTTAGTATTTACTAACACAGCTTAGTTACATTTACTTAAAATATATGATTACAATTAAATGTAATTACTCTTCCCATGTAAACAGCGAGTTTTGTATATAGTTTTGTAATAGTAAACAAAGCTGGGGCATAGAAGCAGAACCGAGTTGTATGTGTGGAGGGACAGTAACTGTGTGTGTATATGTAAGCATTTAAACACTGCAGAGAGAACAAGTAACAGCAACAGTATCGTAGAAATTCATTTCACCGAAACAATAACGTGGCGCACAGTGTGACGTCAAAAAAGGCGCACACCTTTGATGCTGCGTTTTCTGCGTTTTCTCCGTTTTTCTCGTCCACACGTAAATGCAAAAACTGAGTTTTCAGGAATATCCACCCTGGCCGGAGTTTTTAAAAAACCCCTAATATTGGTATGATCCAAGCTCAGACACTAAGCGACTGAGCGAGGGGGCGGGGCAGCTGCTGCCTGTTGGAGAAACGCAGCCAGGCAGACAGAGGAGAGCTGAAGTTTGAGCAAGTACCAAAACAAATCATTCGTACTGTACAAATAATGTAAACATGACGGTGAATCACGAAAGATATCAGACTGATCACTTGACCCATATTACGTTACTCGCTCTTCAAGTGAATCAACAAACGGTGAAATGAAAAGCCGAACAACAACAAAGCTGTTTCTTTAGAGTCTCAGCTCACATGTGTGTTTATTTCATATTTTCAGTTGTTTCCCTCCACGGCTCAATAAATCAGTCATGCACTGATATACAAGAATGGACATGAGGAGCTTCTTTCAAAGAAAAAACTCTGGTGTTATTTTATTTATTATGCTTTGTATGTTGTTCAGTATATTTCTATGCAAAACAAGAGGAATTTCAACACACAGCAGTATATTCACAGTTTAAACCAGATATTTACACTTTAGGGAGAAAACACAAAAACATTATTTTACTGTTAAACATCAATTTAGAGTAAACTTGTTTTGTTTTGGATAAATAAATATTGAAATATCTTTTGAATTAGTTAAATGTCAGAATAAAGAGAGACAGAGCTTCTATTTTTATCACTTTCATCAAATTTAGGAGCACATGTACACTAAGTTTATTGTTAATTAATAAGAAAACTTCAGACGATTCTGAGCTGAAGAAGCTTCTGATTGGTTCGTAGAGTCCATGTGAGTAAACTGGTGGCACAGCTGTGGATGCATATAAGGCAAAACACAGAGCCTGTTTCTGTGACATGGGAACATCAGGAGATGTCAACAAAACACCAGGAACAGAGCTGTGGAGCTCCATAAGTGTGGCTCTGTTTGAATACAAATTGGTGCCATTTACAGTTAAGAAATACAGACAGTTTCTCTCTTTACTCTTAAAGTTAACAAATGTGTTTTTATATTTATCTAAAAAATAAACATTTAGTCTGATTTGATGTTACAATTAAAAATGTGTTTTTATCTGAAGAGTTTGTAAATATCTGGTTTCAACTGAATATTTGATAATGTTGATGTTTGGCTTGACTGTCAGCACAAAGAGCCTATTAATCTTTCAGCCACAATCACACATGCATACTATCCTTTAGGGCCAAGCCCCGGGTGTATCGAATGTCTGCCTCCGCCTCTGCTGCATCAGTTTACACATGCAGGTGTATTTAAAGGTGTTCGCATTATTTTGGCCACTCATTAATATACACCAGGACGTTAAAGTTTATTTTTATATCCCTGCCAGCACAGCTGTCCCTAATAAACTAACTAAACTGACAGTTTAACTGAAGTGTTTTCAGGTTTTTTATTTAATGTTCATTTTTATAGTAATGATGTGTTCTGCACTTCTACAGGTGACCTCACCTTCAGCTTTGACCAGCTCAAAGACAAACATAGAGGACTGACTGATTGTTTTTTGTTTCGTTTCAATTGTGGGTGTGAAGAGGTTTCTCCGGGGGGCGCTGTCTTCCTAAACATAAAGCCTGTGTGCAGACGCTCCATCCCCTTCAGAGGTGCAGCGCTATGTTAGTCAGCTGAAACAACATGTTGTGACTCCTTCAGTCTCAGCTGACTGCAGGTTCCAACCTTATAAACAGCACATTTGCACGATGACTGTCACCAGTGCACTGAAGGAACAGGGAGCTGTGAGCTCACTTTATGATCATTAATATGCAAATTGTCTTGGCTATTGATCAGCAACCACTGATCATTGATTGATGGTCATGAGTACCATTCACAGAGAATTGGGGAATTGCTGCAATCACAGCATTGTAAGATGGTGACAGTTGTACCCTTAGACCCCTCCTCGAATCAGAGATGGTCGACTCCACGCTTAAACCAGCGTTCCTCCCTGTCCAAGATGTCTACATCCTCATGAGAATAAATAAGTGTGTGTACAGGAAAAGCTGAAGAAGAGAATCTTGTCCTGATTCTTCATCACTCCTCCCTGTTGTCTCCAGAGTTTCTCTCTTTGATGCTTCTTTCTTTAATCGCTCTTCTTCTTTATTTGTTCTCTTGACTTTTCTCTTTTCTTTTCTTTCTTCGCTGGTTTTTCACCTTTGTTCTTGTCTTCTTCTTCTTCACTGATGTCTCTGAGGTTTTTCTCCAGTGAGTCGTATTCATCTGTTTGGTATTTACCTAGAGAGAGAGAGAGATCAAATGTCAGGCATACACATATTTTACGTATGTAAATATTTCGTTTTGTAGGGTTAGTTCTTAGTTGCACTGCAGTATGTCCTCCAGGATTGTCACTACTTGTCATTGGTGCACTGTTGGTGCAGCAGCAGCACCAACAGCCAACATGTTGTTAATTTGACACATTTCCTGTTTTGCTTTTAGTTTCTTTTTCCTTTTGGTGTCTCAGCTTTTCAGCTGCACCGTTTTGCCACTTCTTCCACTCCAAACTCTGCACAGTGAAGGTCGGAGAGGGCCCAGTTACATTAGGAAATTTAATTTGGCAATCAATACGTTCTCATCTCAACGCGTCACGTACCGACGCCATGTGACAAATCGTCAGTATGTTATGCGTTCGGAGGAACGAGAGCCATTTGGAATGAATCTATACATGTAAATGTGTTTTAGGTTCTGATCGTGAATCACTTTGGAAAACACTCTCTGACATGTTAGGGCTGGAGCGTGTTCTATTGGATTCAATTGACAATCTGGAGCGTCTCATAAGGACGGGTACCTTTCACATTACTATGAGACGCCTCGGGACGTGACAAATCGTCGCTATGTTACGCGTTGGGAATGAGAATGCTCTGTTGGCAATACGCTGTCATGAAAATGAACCAACTGGCTGTTCTCGGTGCGTGTGGGGCCGGTGCACAGCGGCCCTTTAATTGACCCATCAGCCTAAAAGTATGTCGGCTCGTTGGTCAAAATGACTGGTGTGCCAGATTACCAGCCCAGCCCTGTGTGTTACTCACATGTGATATCCTGAAAAAATCTCTTCTCTTTACTGATGCAGACCTGTTTCCCACCAGCAAGGATGAAGGAGCCAGCTCCACACAATACTTGGCAAGCTTTCTGAAGGAAATGAGAATGGCTCCATCCATCCAGCTGAGAGGACACTTCCTGTCTCAGGTCATTACCAGCAGTGACTCCATAGATTGATTTTAAGTAGAAATGTTACTTCCTGGTGCCGAAGGTCAAATGAAGGAAAGTGTTCACTTCCTGTTTCAGATGACACTTCATAGATCAGGTTGGAGCAGAGAAACACTTCCTGGCGTCAGAGGTCATTTCGTATACGTCCATACATCAGGAGAAGAGGACACTTTCTGAATTCAGGTTTTCACTTAGACTGGCATATATATTGAGCTCGTCTACCCATAGCTAACACTACAAGTCACACTTCATTCCATCTTTCCAGATTTTGAACATGAGAATGTGGACTAACGGAGGGGAGGATTGGACCACCAACTTTCTGATCAGCAGATAATCTGTCTGCCTCCCGAGTCCTGGCTGTGGAGGGTTAATAGGAAGAACCAACAAGTCCTGACATGTCTTCCTTTAAAGAGAGAGGATCAGATTTTGAAAAACTGATCCTCAAATATGAAACGAGCTCACGTGTGTGAGCGCATTATTTTACTTTGCAGAGATCAAAGTAAAGTCTCAGGAGTGTCATTTCATCTGCTGATCATGTGGAAAAAAAGCTGCTGCAGACATCAGATGGTCATCCAGTGGAAACCTGTCATTCCCAGGCAGGTTTGGCTTCACATAAATCTAATCTATGCTTTAATCCCTGTCCCGGTGAGAGCTTTCTTTTCCTACATGTTGAATTCAGAATAACACGAAGTCAAGTTTTAATGTGATTACTCTCAACCTAAAAACCCCAAGTTAAATCCAAAGAAAATTTGTGCTTAGTGACACAGAGAGAGGCAAAAGGATGTCCATGTGTTCTGAAAATTCTCTTCATGCTCTCCCACAAACTGTAGAGCTGAAACTGAAGCAACACTTTGCTCATTTCTGCCAAACAATAAAACCAAAAAAACACATTCAGATTCATCTTCAGTAAGAGGCTGCATTTACTCACAAGAACCATAACAAAAGTGCTTCAAGATCAGCACGGCTAAGGACAATTACAGGAGGAAGCTGGAAGCTCCAGCAGAACAGCGTGAGAGAGGTGTGGAGGGGCATGACGACCATCACTGGATTCAGGCCAACCAACAGCAGGGGAGCTGAGGGAGGTGAGAACAGAGCTAACGAGTTGAATCTGTTTTTCAATAGATTCGACACCACAGTGTCTGCTCACACCCCCACAACCTCACCTGTAGTCAGCCTGGAGCCCAGAGCCACACCACTGTGCCAGCCTCTCTCTGCACATGGCGCTGTTGCCTCCTGGGAGAGTCCTGACACCCCCACCCATCACCTTCACTCAACACCAGGTTCAGATGCAAATGAGGAGACTTCACTCAGGCAAGTCTGCTGGACCAGACGGAGTGAGTCCCCTCGTCCTCAAGACCTGCGCCCCCCAGCTGTGTGGAGTCTTTCATAAACTGTTCATGCTGAGTCTGCAGAGGGTACCAGTGCTGTGGAAGACATCATGCCTCGTCCCTGTACCAAAGACGCCACGTCCCAGTGGTCCCCAGGATTACAGGCCCGTGGCACTGACCTCCCACATCATGAAGACCCTGGAAAGGCTCATCCTGGACCAGCTGTGACCCATAGTAAGACTACATCTGGATCCCCTTCAGTTCGCTTATCAGCCTCGTCTCAGAACTGAGGACGCCATCATCTACCTGCTCAATCGTGTCTACACCCATCTGGACCAGCCGGCGAGCACTGTGAGGGTCATGTTTTTTTACTTTTCCAGTGCTTTCAACACCAACAGGCCGACCCTCCTTGGTGATAAGTTAGCAGCGATGCAGGTGGATGCTTCTCTGGTGTCCTGGATTGTTGATTACCTGACAGGAAGACCACAATATGTACGTCTCCCACAGTGTGTGTCTGACAAGGTACTCAGCACCACAGGGGCACCACAGGGGACTGTCCTCTCCACCTTCCTCTTCACCCTCTACACCACAGACTTCAGCCACTGCACAGAGACCCCCATCTTCAGAAGTTTCCTGATGACTGGTGGTTGGATGCATCAGCAGGGATGATGAGACAGAGTACCGGGCTGTGGTCGACTCCTTTGTCACGTGGTGCGAGCAGAATCATCTGCAGCTCAACATGGCAAAGACCAAGGAACTGATCGTGGACTTCAGGAAGACCAGAAAACACTTGACCCCTGTTTCAATCCAGGGGGTCAGTGTGGACATTGTGGAGGACTATAAATACCTTGGAGTTCACATGGACAATAAACTGGACTGGGCTACAAACACCACAGCACTTTACAGAAAGGGCCAGAGTCGTCTCTATTTGTTGAGGCGACTGAGGTCCTTCAACATCTGCCAGAAAATGCTCAGGACTTTCTACGAGTCTGTTGTGGCCAGTGCGTTCTCTATGCTGTTGCATGCTGGGGGAGCAGGCTGAGGGTCGCAGATGCCAACAGACTCGATAAACTGATCCGTAAGGCCAGTAATGTTGTGGGGATGGAGCTGGACTCCCTCAAGGTGGTGTCGGAGAGGCAGATGTTGTCCAAGACAAAGACAATGTTGGATCACACCTCCCACCCACTCCATGACATGCTGGTCAGTCACAGGAGCTCGTTCAGTGAGAGACTGAGATTACCCATAATGCACCACTGAACGACACAGGAAATCATTCCTGCCTGTGGCTCCCTGTATAACTCCTCCACCTAACACACTGTTGACTGCAACAGCTACACCCTTCTTGCAGATGTTCTTTTTCAGCTATTTATTAATAAGTGACTTTTATGTATGTATATGCCTGTTTATATTGTGCTATTCTTAGTTGGTGTATTGTCTGTCTTGTTAATGTTTGTTTACAATGGACCACTGTAACGACAAATAATTTCCCCCAGGGATCAATAAAGTATTCTGATTCTGATCCATTCAGTGTTTGAGCAGCTCTTCTATTGAAATGACTGCAGAAAGACAATGATGTCATTATAGCAGGGAAGTCCAGCTGTGATAGGTTTGAAACATCAAAGAAACAGGAAGCAGAAGCTGACCTGAGGCGTGAAGCCTGGTGCAGTGAAACACTGCAGATAAAGATTATTAATCTGAAGCTTTAATGTGGCTTTGTTTTCAGATTTTTAGCTTGTTGACTTTAAACTGTGTGTGTGTGGGTCTGTGTGTGTGTGTGTGTGTGTGGGTCTGTGTGTGTGTGTGTGTGTGTGTGTACGCAGCCACATTAAAGACAGGGCTTTACCTGCTCAGGGAGGACTGATTCAGGGTTAGTTTTAGTGTTCATCTTAGTCAATGCTGAGATTCGTAAATATGACTCAGAGTCAGACAGGTGTTATTTTCAGGTGTGATCAATTCCATATTTATCCATCAATAAATCTGTGTAGAAGAAGCAGCTTCTTGCCCTCTTATTAGACACACTGATGCACGGAGATCTCAGCTGATGTTAGTTAGCTGCGGGAAACAGTACCTACTGCCTGCTCAGACTGAAAGACAGGTGGACAGGCAGAGTCACAGACAGGCAGGCTGATGAAAGGACTGAATGATGGACAGGCAGACCGATACACAGACAGACTGACAGAGGGACGGACATCCCAATCGGACCAGGAGTGACATGTTTAGTCACATGTTCACCTTAAATTGGCGGCTGTCTGTGGTGTCCTAAAAAACGGTGTGGGCTTCATAGAAAATTGGAAAACTTTCTGGGGAAGTTAGGAGAGACGGCATCCACCCCACCTCTGATGCCGGAGGCCTGTCCACCCCACTGCTAACTGGAAAGTTAGAACATGAACATGCGTACGGTGTGCTTCCTTATTTCCACCACTTCAACATGGGAGATTACCTTGAACCTGCTTATTTGTAATTTCTAGTGTAATAAAAGATGTGTCCACCCAAACTCTGCTGAGCATCTTGAGTTGGTTGTTGTGTTCTGGTTTTCACACATAGCTGCCCATTCTTCAGTTGAAATAGCAGTTTTTTATCTTCCTCTCCCATTTATTTTTTTATATATTTATGTTGTCGTGTTTTCTATTAGGGATTTATCTAGAACAGAGATTTCCTTGACTTGTAGTCTCATATACATAAATGTAATCCCCTATACCCCCGGTACTGGGAGCAATGGGGCTAAAGAGATTAAGCATGCAAGCCACAAAATGTAAGTGAAATTTGTATTTCTTTTCAAATGAGGGACTATCAAGACCGTCCTGAGCAGCTGCATCACTGCCTGCTATGGAAAATGCAGCGCATCGGATCACAATATCCTACAACGGATAGTGAGAGCAGCTGAGAAGATCATTGGAGCCTTTCTTCCCTCCATCACAGGCACTTATAGCACCTGCTCCATCTGCAAAGCCACCAGCATTGTGCAGGACCCCACACACCCCTCACACACACTCTTCACCCTGCTGCCTTCTGGAAAGAGGTACTGGAGCATCTGGGCCCTCACTGCCAGACTGAGGAACAATTTCTTCCCCCAGGCCGTCAGAGTCCTGAACACTCAGCGACTGGACTGACACACACGCACAACTTCATACACGTCACTACCAACCACTCGTCTGCAGTATCTCACACTCTCGTGCGCACACACACACACACACCAAGTTACTTTTGCACAGTACTCAGCATTTTGCACATTTCCATTGCACTGTCTTGTGTCTGTATCGTTGTGGCAGGGGTGGTGTGGTCTCTGGCCTGCTGCAGTGGAGAGGCGGTACAGTGAGCTCACAGAGCGGCGCCGAGGTGTGGCAGAGAGGGCAGGTGTGAGCGCTCAATGTAATGATCTTCTTCGTCTCTGTGAGTATTCAGTGATGGTGGAGACGGAGGAGTGGGTGTGGAATAGAGCAGCTGTCCCTGAGTGACTGGTGCCGAGAACCGTCAAAACAGTTGCTAAAACAAATAAAAGTGACGTACATGAAATCCTGTGTGTGTGTTGGGACCTTATCACAGTTGTCCTGTCTTGTTTATTTTTGCAATTTTTTGCACATTTTTAGGTTTGTCTGTCAGATGTAGCACCAGGGTCTCAGAGGAACGCTGCCTCACTCCACTCTGTACTGTACCACTGTACATGTACAATTTTACAGTACTCTGTTTTTGGTAACTATTGTCCTTGATGTAAATATGTAAAAAAATTGTGTATGTTTCTGTTCTGTGTCCTGTTTGTTTGTATATGTGTTTTTCTTGCTGCTGTTACAACCAAATTTCCCCTTGTGGGACAATTAAAGGATTATTCTATTCTATTCTATTCTATTCTATTCTATTCTATGGTTCGAATGACAATAAAAGCCACTTGACTTGGCTAGTTATTTATCAATGTTTTCTTTGCTACATAATTCCATAAATCTTGTTTCATATATGTCTCCAGTTTGTATCTATAATGTAGAAAGTAGTGAAAATAAAGAAAAACCATTAAAAGACAAAGTGTGTCCAAACATTCAACTGGTAGTGTACTATAGTATGAGTTTCTGAGCCCAGATTTCCTCCTATGACAGATGTGTTTCCTGTATATTACATTAGCATTAAACTTCCTCTCTTTAAGTATCAGATTACTTCTCTTATTTGATTATTCATCCCATTGACATTCACTGACACCCGAGTTACATTCCTCACCTTTTTATTCAATTTTCAATTCAATTCAATTAAACTTTATTCATATAGCGCCAAATCACAACAACAGTCGCCTCAAGGCACTTTATATTGTATAATATAATACATACAGAGAAAAACCCAACAATCATATGACCCCCTATGAGCAAGCACTTTGGCGACAGTGTGAAGGAAAAGGTTTCGTTCTGTTTTTGGCTTATCACAATCATAGCAATCCACAATAACTCTAAGAACTTGGAAGAAGAGGACAAGAAACTGAAAATATATATTTGTGACCTACAGTGTCCCTGTGGTTTGAGAGGTATGACCCTTTCCAAATAGGGGCGAGGGGTGAGATCCAGTCACCCGGCCATATACTTTCCAATCCATTATGACTTTGAAGAAACTACGGTAATGAACATCCAGTCTCTGATTTTCACTGTGCACTTCAGTTTCCATTGGGTTCATCTGTTTGCTGCCTCACTTATAAGTTCTTGGTGTTCCTTCGCTGTGGAGGTCCCTGCTTTGCTGCAGCGCCTCCAGCCAAATTCTACTCCTCCTTAGCTCCCGGCATGTCCTGGTGCCCCCCAAACTCTGCTTCAGGTCCCAAAGTCAAACGAACACTGTGGCATCACTTAGAGTTACAAACTGTCTAAATTCTTTCATGGTGTAACAATTGCACCTTGCAACAATTGCAAGGAAAAGCACCTTCTGAGTAACAAAGTTTCACAGACGAAGCATTGCGTTAGAAAATTAAATAAAGTCCATTTGAAAAATTCTGACAGTGCTTTCCCGCTGATTCTTTCAGCTCCTCACACTCGTCTCCAGGCTTGAGCCAAAGCTGTGCCAGCCCCTGGATGATGACATACTCCTCACCATATTCCTGTCTCCTGGCTGGAATGTTGGTGGATAAACACGGACCCACACACACAGACACACACACACACAGACACACAGACACTCACACACACACAGACACATACACAGACCCACACACACAGACCCACATACACGGACACACAGACACACACACACAGACCCACACACACAGACACACATACACGGACACACACACAGACACACACACACAGACACACATACACGGACACACACACAGACCCACATACACGGACACACACACAGACCCACACACACAGACACACATACACGGACACACACACAGACACACACACACAGACACACACACACAGACCCACACACACAGACACACACACACACACACAGACACACACACTCACACTCACATACACGGACACACAAACACTCACAGACACACATACACTCACAGACACACATACACTCACAGACACACAGACACACAGACACACACTCACACACACATACACGGACACACAAACACACATAAACTCACAGACACACGGACACACAGACACACACAAACACTCACACACACATACACGGACACACACACACGGACCCACACACACTCACACACACAGACACACGGACACACATACATGGACACACAGACACACAGACACACACTCACACACACATACACGGACACACTCACACACACACACGGACACACAGACACACGGACACACAGACACACAGACACACACTCACACACACATACACGGACACACACACACAGACACACGGACACACAGACACACGGACACACACTCACACACACATACACTCACACACTCACACACACACACACATACACTCACAGACACACGGACACACAGACACACAGACACACACAGACACACACACACACTCTCACACTCACAGACACACACACACACACACACACATACACTCACAGACACACGGCCACACAGACACACACAGACACACACACACACACACACATACACTCTCACACTCACAGACACACGGACACACAGACACACACACACACACACACACAGACACACGGACACACACACACACACACACACACACACACACACAGACCCACACACACACACACAGACCCACACGGACACACGGACACACAGACACACAGACACACGGACACACACACACACAGACACACACAGACCCACACACACACACACACACACACACACACACACACAGACACACATACACGGACACACAGACACACACACATACAGAGACACACTCACAGACACACGGACACACACACACACAGACCCCCCCCCCCCCACACACACACACACACACACACACACACATACATACACAGACTCACACACACACACAGACTGCTGCTCTCAGTTTGCTCTTGACGTTAGAGAGTGACCTACGCAGTCCTCTGCTCACCATCTACATGTTGTAGCTGTGTACTGTCACCAGGGGGCAGTGTTTGTAATAAAGTGGACTTTGATGGTGCTGTTGTTTAGCTTTAGTTCCACCCATGCTAATGGCAGTCAGAATATATACTGCTCAAAAGAATTGAAGGAACATTTTTAAAATTTTTGAATGATTGATCTGGTTTGTTCAGTAGCAAATGGGCATTTCTTAATCAGTTTCAGATACTTTGGTATTAAGGAAATTAAGAACAGGTGCAACAGAGAGGGAACAATTATCCCCAAAACTGTAATAGTTTTACAGGTGGAGGCCACTGATTTTTTTCCCTTCTCATATTTTCTGTTTTTTTCACTAGTTTTCCGTTTGACCAGGGTCAGTGTCACTGCTTGTAACATGAGGCCATAGCTGGGCTTTACAGAGGTCACACAGGTAGTCCAAATCCTCCCGAAGCACACATCAATACGTGGAACTACCAGAAGGTTGCTGGACAGGGCCGTGCTGTGGATCAGCACAGTCCCCTTCAGATGCTGCTTTCTATTTCTGCAGCACATTCCAAGTAAACAAGCGACATTTGTAACAAAAATATGGGCTGTATGCGATGCCAGGTCCATCTATGCACAGGTGTATGCTGCTAAACCTGCTGGTGCACAGTCAGAAAGACAAAATCAGGACATGCGAGTTGTCCTTAACCTTAACTACCTGTGGCAGCTTCTTTCCATCACATGCCGTTGTCCTGCAGATGCTAAAAAGAAAGCTGTACATGGTGGGAACAGTAAGAAGATGAGCATCTCCCTGCACTGGTGTCAAAAACAGACAGGACTTGGTTCTCATGAAAGTTTGCCTTCTCTGGTGTCCACAGAAAAGAGAAGAATTTCAGGTGATGAGTTGGAATAAAGCTGACTGAAACACAGGGTTAGGTGATGATTTACAATGTAGGCTTTATAAACAGCCAAACCAGACGTGGTCAGTTTTGACCCTGGGAGGACAAACGGCGTGATTACTGCTGTTGAGAAAATTATTGCGGTTTAGAAACAGCAACCTAACTCAGCTTTGACATATACGCAAACAACTGCCTCTAATCATTAACTATCAGAATAATCAGCTGCAGCACTATCGGAAAGACCACTCGATGATATTCAGAATATCACAAACATTTCTTTAGTTAAGCACTATCAAAGTAATGTGTGTAATTTACATTTCTTTGATGTTATTATTTACCATCAAACCCTCACCTGGATCAAAAGTTGTGTATGTAGTAAAAATACCACACACAGACATGAAACTTTAACGTGTGAAACCAACAAACCAAAGATGATCCAGTGTTGTGCATGCTGATGGCAGATCTGAACAACTGGTTTTGTTCTTAAGAAAGAATTTTTCTCACATGTTGTTTTACACACAGCAGTCAGTGAGCTTGTAGAATTTCACAGTTAAACTAACATTTTAACCCAACACACACTGTCTGTATATGGATACATGCCACACACACACACACACACACACACACACACACACACACACACACACACAGATCCCCTCCCTCTGTCTTTAACATTTTCTGAATAGTTGCTACGACCACAAAATACTTTCCCAACTTCTGTGGCTGACTAAACTGGAGTCGCTGAGTTTGTTCAGCACTCCTCCTCTTTCTCATCATTTCTTCTTCTTCTCCATCTTTCCTGCTGTGTACACATATCTTGTTCTTCAGCTATCCTAAGCTGTTTCTTTTCGTGTTACTCCTAAAAATCATTTTCTTCATGTCAACTTTTCTTCCTTTCAGGAATATGCCTATACTTCCAGATATCAAATTTCCATTCAGTTAGTGTAAAGTATTGGATGGTAAACTTAAGGATTTAGTTGAATAATTTGTTATAAAAATCAGTCAAAATACTGTCAGGTTTTTATTGGACGCAGTTAAGGGTGGAGGCCCTGGTGGTCCAATCCCCAGCTGTTCAAACTAACTCTTGGTACATCACCTCTCTGCAGGGAACAAGCCTGAGCTACTTCATGGGGTTCAGACATACTGGCTAGAAATAGTTAGACTGGCCTGAAACCATGGCTCGAGCTCGAGGGAGGTGACCTCGGTGAGAGGTGGAAGGCAGAGATGGGTATAGCTGTGGATGAGCACAGTCCCCTTCCTAATCCTGCTGAAGTAGGTCAAGATGGCGCCTGTGTTTGGCTGTGCCGCTGCCTTCGTCCCTGTGTTTGTTTATTTTATATGCTATGCAAGTGTTTTTATTACAGTTTTTTCTGGTGTCACCTCCCTTATGATTTATGATCGTCATGCGTTGCTAGCGATCAAATCTGCAATGGATAGCTTGCAGAGTCAACGAAACGAGGCTGCTTTCCTACTGCCGTTAGAGCGCGACGCAGCACCCGGTTTACCTCCACTCTTGCCGGTCAGCTCATTTTGGCTTCAGAGGCCTCGTCGGAGAAAGCGGGGGAAGTGAGCCGGCCTTCACGTCCTACTCCGTCGTCTTCAGAAAGAGATGGACCTTCGGGGGCTCTATTCCTGGGTTGCTACCGGTGAGATTCGCCTGAGACTTGTCGGAACTGGATTAATCCCCACAACCCACTATGTTTACCACCCAGGCTGTCATCTGAAAGCATGCAAAGCCAAGCCTCATCGCGGCAGGAACCCTGTTTTGCTGCGCGGCTTACCGCATAGCGCAGACTCTGTCCTTGGAAATTCTACCCCTCTCCTGGTGACTCGCAGCCTTAAATGGATGTTAATTAATGCCTGCTCAATCACCAATAAGTCTAAGTAATATTTTAAATGACTTGTTCTGCTCTGAGAAGCTTGACTTTATGTTTATCTCTGAGATGTGGCAACAGGAGAATGAAGTCTCACATCTTTTAGAGCTTTGTCCTGCTGACTGCTCATTTGTCTGTGCACCTCGGATATCTGGACGAGGAGGTGGAACAGCTGTAATTTTTAAAATGACATTTTAATGCAAGATGATTTCTTCAAGCTGCTACAACTCTTTTGAGATGCTTATGATAAAAATTGGAAGAGAACAGGCCATATACGGCATTTTAATTTATCGTCCACCTGGGTCTGCTGCAGCTTTTCTGTCAGACCTACAAGAATTTTTAACTTGCAGTATTAAAATGGTCAAGGTTATCATTGTTGGAGATTTCAACATTCATTTGGATGACTCAACGAACAGTACCACTAAGGAGTTCCTGAGCATTATGGACTCTTTCAACTTTGTTCAGCATGTAGCAGGGCCTACTCATACAGCTGGGCACACTCTGGACTTGGTCTTCACCTATGGTGTTTCCCTTGAATTTAAATGAAGTTGTTTTTAGCGACCATAAGTCCGTCTCTTTTACTGTATCTGTTAATTCAGAGTATCATCCTCAAGGTTCTATTAGGCGCAGGCGCTTTATTGACGACTCTATAATCTCTAATGACATTGAGCTTTTGACTAATTCTTTTAATGAACACTGTCTTTGTCATGGTCTGACCAGCCCTGCTGGGCGACCTGATCATTTATGTTTGAGTTTATTTTGATGGAGCCGCGTTTCCCCGGAGGCAGGTCCGCCGACCCAGAAGTAGCTCCATTCGGAGCTTCGGCACACCGCCGATTAATCAACATTCGCCAGCTGCCATGAATTATCCACCATCAGACCCTGATGTATTTAACGCAGTGACCAGGCTTCAGTCAGCGCTGGATCATTCGACTAAACTCGTTAGTAGTGTCTTGATCGTGTGCTCTTTCCAACTCGCTTTCGGATTGCTATTTACTCCTTTTTTTGGTCTTTCGCACCAGGAGGTGGAGAGGAGAACACGGGAGCTGGGTGAATGGACCACGGGGGCCACGGCCGAGGGATTTCACTGGACTGTAGTTGTTTCACTGTAAATAAATTCACTGTCTCATTGCAAGGAGATCTGCACTCGAGTCCGCTTCTTCCACACACCACGACAGTCTTGCCATTCTAAATCAGGTTGCTCCTCTCAAAACCAGTTATTGCTCTGTTAGCTCCTGCACACCATGGTTAAATAATCAGACTCGTGGTCTTCGACGCTCCTATCGAAAAGCAGAGCGTCTGTGGAAGTCCACTGGTCTGTCCATCGTGAGCACTTTAAGAGTCTATAATGATCTGTTAATGGCATCTGACGCAGGGAACTGTTCTGTGATCATTTTGCTTGATCTTAGTGCTGCCTTTGACACCATCGACCACAAAATCCTACTTAACAGGCTGAAGGTTTTGGCTGCTATATCTGGCTCTGCCCTAGACTGGTTTTCTTCATATTTATCAAACAGGACCTTTTCTGTTAGGACTGACAGGTTCACCTCTGACATTGCTGCCCTGACCTGTGGGGTTCCACAGGGTTCAGTTTTAGGTCCATTACTATTTTCTTTGTATATGCTTCCTTTAGCTGGTATCATTTAATCTTTTAGCGACCTGTCTTATCATTTTTATGCTGATGACATTCAGCTCAATATGTCCTTTAAGCCTCATCAGCTGGATAGGCTGTCCACCCTAGTCCAGTGCTTAACCGAGGTTTCTGATTGGCTTTCAAGCAACTACCTCGTTCTAAATACTAACAAGACCAAGACCATGATCATAGCTCCTCCTGAGCTACATTCTAAAATCAGTCAGGTTCTTGCCTCTTTCTGTCCTTCTGTCAAGTCACATATTCGAAATCTTGGAGTAATATTTGACTCTTCTCTGGGCCTTGACTCTCATGTAAATCTTTGTCTCGTTCCTGTTTCTATCATTTAAGAAACATCTCTACACTGTGACATATGGTTTCTTCAGCTGAACTGGAAAAACTCATTCATGCATTTGTGTCATCACGCTTAGATTACTGTAATTCCCTGTTTACTAGCTTGGATAAATCATCTCTTTCTCGCCTCCAGGCTATACAAAATGCAGCAGCCAGACTACTAACTCGCTCTACCAAGCGTGTTCACATCACTCCCATCTTATATTCTTTACATTGGCTCCCAATAGAGTTTAGAATTCACGTTAAAATTCTTGTTTTAACATACAGAGTTTGTTGGTTCCCGTACACGACTGAAGACAAAAGGGGGCGGAGCCTTTCAGTCTGTTGACCCAAGGCTGTGGAACAGTTTACCACTGCAATTACGTGATCTACATGTTTTATATTTTTTACATTATTTGCATTTGATCTTTTACATTGTGTATAATGTCTATTGATTGTATTGTTTATTTTAATATTTGTGTACAGTGCTTTGTGACTGTTTGTCTGTGAAAAGCGCTTAATAAATAAAGTTTACTTACTTTTTACTTACTTACTATATCCCACAGGTTCATTTCCATTGTAGATGAGAAGGTTGCTGCCCTGTGCTTTGGGTTGTTGTAAAGGTCCTGCCTGTTGTTTGCATTTATAGTACATCTGGAAAATATTCACAAGGCATCCCTTGTTACACATTTTGTCAGCCTTGTTCCAAACTGATTACATTTACTTTTCACTTTACAAGTCTAAGCACAATATCCATTAAAGACAAAGTGAAACATGTCTGAAGTTGCAAATTTATTAAAACTAAAACCCCAAAATATAACATGTACATAATTATTCCCAGACTTTGTTGAATATGTTTTTGAAGCACCTATGGCAGCCTCAAGTCGTTGTGAGTGTGATGCTACAAGCTTAGCACAGCTATCTTTGGGCACTTCTCTCATTCTTCTTTGCAGAACCTCTCAAGCTCCATCAGGTTGGATGGAGTCACCAGGTGGGGACTCTATTGTCCCACCCACTGTGCTACTGGCAGACTTACACACTCACACGAGCAACGGCAGAATCCAAGTGGTGTTCTCTTATTAGACTTGCCAAACACAGAAGTCCAATAACATGTGTTTGGTCCAATAATTTGTTTTGAACAAACCACATTTGTCGAAGCAGAGTATGTGGACAAGGGTGGTGATTCACCCACAGGGGCAGAACTTTGTGCCATCAGAAACTGAATCTGAATAAGTTAAATTCGAATTTGAATTGCTTGAATTGAATCTGAATTGCAACTTGAATAAATGCTTTTAAAAACTGAATATGAATTAGCCTAATTTGAAATTCAATTTATTGGTTTGAAAATGATCATCACTAAATTGAAATTGAATTTTATATTTTGAAAATGAATTCATTTGCTTTGAAACTGTATTTCAATGACAACTTGAATTCTAGTAGAATTCCAAAGTTGTCATCTTGGACCCTCTCAGAGCTCTGTATGCTTGCCTACAGTAGGGAAACATGCAAAACGGTGTCCAAACTTTTGTATTTTAGCTTTGTTTATGTCTTACACAGCATCCCAACTCTTTAGCTAACTTAATAACTTTAGCTAAAGTGAATAGTTAGTCTAATTCATTCGTGCAGCATTACTGGATCATCTCTGTTTGAAGTGATATTATATTAAAGCTTTATGAAGTCTGTCTGTACAGGACATTTTCATATGTTCTGTAGTGAAATATCTCAATGCATGCTCAACCATACAGGTAAAGAAATCCCAAAAGGTTGATTCTGTTCATCTGTGCTGTTTATAAGGTTTCCAATCTTATAAACAGTACATTCGCATAATGACAGAAACTAGCACCCTTGAATGAACAATGGGTGGGAGGTCTGTTTAAGATCATTATTATGCAAACTGTCATGACCAGTGATCAATGTCCATGAGTACCATTGACAGAGAGTTGGGGAATGGCTGCAATCCCAGAATTGTAAGATCTCGTTTCAGAGATGGTCTTTCCCTCCTTGACTTCACGCTCAAACCAGCGTTCCTCCCTGTCCAGGATGTGTACATCCTCATCATTGAAAGTGTGAATAGGCTGCAGAGTCCTGGCCCGAGGAAGTCACTTGGATGAGTGACGAAAATGTCCAGATGAACAGAACCAAGTGTATGTGATGTGATCCTGTGTATCACTGGCTGCCCTTCATGTCCACAGTTTGCTTCAGTCTCCACTGTTTTTCTTAAAAGAGATTTCATATATAAGAAAACTGTTTCTGTCTTCAAAACTTAAAACCTTTTGTGTGTGTAATTTTTTACTGCCACACTGTAACTGCTAATACACTCAGACGTACATGTCAAGTTCAGTCTTACGAGTTAGATGTTCCGAGTTAACACCAGAAAATCAGATAGCAGTGTCAAAACCATGCCAGCAATAGCACCTATAATTATACATGCCCTTAGCCTGTTGGCCTTTTCTGCCACGCTTTAATCACAGATCGTCTGTGCCGATTTAAATTAGGTTGTTTTTTTGCCTCAGAAATTACTAGAATGAACATCATCATTATCCCATTTCACCTCTAAATCACTTTCTCTCCCCCTGACCGCACTCAAAACAGCTGCAGCCTCTGGAAAGTGGTAAAACAGTACTTAGGTTTTAAATTAGTGGCTTTACTGAAGGAATGAGTTTGTGTTATTCTAACAAACGGCCAGGCAAGCACTTTCAGAGGGTCGACGATGTCGAGATTATGTTTTATTTTACAGTAAGTATATGAGAAACAAATGTTGTTCTGTGCATTGACTTAACATTAAATTGTAAAGTGCGAGCACCAGCTAGTGTTTCAGTTTCACTTGTTAAAGACAGATAAAGAAAGAGAATGTTTTTGCAGAATGATTTTAAATGCTGGAGCTGTTTCATCCCTGTTAACAATTTATTTTAATTTCTTCCAGCTGAGCAGATCCGTGGGTTCAGCTTTGCAACAAGATGAAAATCAAACAAACTCAGTCTGCACATTAATGTCTGAGTGTTTTTAATTCTGTAACCCTGGCAAGAATTAAAATGTAGAACAAGATCAGTTTTGTAAAAGATTCTGTAAATTATTTTTTTAAAATCATCTTTTCCCACTTCTTGTCTAAATCACTTTCTCCGTGAAAAAAGCCACAGCAGAAAATGCTGGACTTTGACTTTTAATTGGAGGTTTGCATGTTTTCACAGCGCTCAGTGCCGTTCAGATCTGTCCATAAATGTGGACCTTGTATTTGGATGAAGACAGCAACAATGTGTTTGTTGAATAATGACGACAGAAAAGCAACAGGAAAAATACCCCAAATAAATCAAATGTGTAGCGTTACCTGTAAAGAGGAGCTGAAAGTAGCTTCTTTCTGTTTGTTTCCTAAAGCAAAGCTTGAACATTTGTTTTCATGAAACCATGTTTGAGAGATGCAAAGCTCAATCATAACTGGACTTTTCTAACACATCTCCAACACTCTGTCACTGGTTTGTGGTCACCCCTTTTCTAATGATGTTTTCATCAAGCTTGGGCTCCACTGACCATAACAAGGTTAAGTCTTTATATCTGCCCATAGCCGTCTAATCCAATATGTCAACACTGAAAACAAAGCCTCTGTCTGCTGGTTGTGCTCTATGCCTTTTCTTGCACCCAAAATGGTTGTAACATTCATAAACATGTCTTTATGTGGAAAGACAGGAAGACTATCAGGACAAATGCATGTTTGGCTTGGCTGCATGAAGCTGTGAGCAGAGTAACTAACTGTTTCGAGCTGGGCCATCAGTGATGCTATTTGAAAGAAACAAAGAAACAAAGAAACAAACAACAAACAAACAAACAAACAAACTCACTGAGCTGTTGTTAATCCGATTCACTGGAGCCAAGTGAGAACAGTAAAGTTTTACGGTGAACTGAGTTTGCATCATTTTAGATCTAGTCATATTTTTACACAGAGGTACTCCTAGAGTTAAAATGACATTGTCTACCAAATCTCCAACCATTATGATAGATTATCAGTTTCTACTAGAAGAGTTTGTCATGATATCATTCTGTCTCATTGATCTGGCTTGCAGATCAGAAAAAAAACACATCCCGTGACAGTGTTGGTGGCAGATCATTGTGTGACCTGTAAATTTGCCCCACTCTTAGTAGAGCATGTTGGTTGTTAATTAAAATGAACTGATTCATCAACTGATTTGATGATTGCAGTGTAGTGCATTATTAGTTATTAGGACCTGGGTCTTCGGACCCAGGGTTCTTGAGTAGTTTATGGACTTGTGTTTATGTGCTTCTCTGTCTTAGTCTGGCGGTCCCTGCTGGGTGTGTTTGTCTGGTGCTGCTGTCCCTCGTTTCCATGTTTGTGTGTATAGGTGTGTGTGAGTGTTCGAAGGACCAGTTTACAGGCACCTTTCGGCCTGGTGGGCGGTCACACCTGAAGCAGATGATGACACACACCTGCTGCTGATCAGCCTCATCTGGAGGGAGCTACTTTAGAGAGTGGCTGAGCTCCCATAAAGGTGGGATTGTTGCGTGTCTTCCTGTTAGTTTCCCCGCAAGCCAGTAAGTGTGAGCCTGCCACAGCTGTGGAGTTTACTGCGTCTGTGTTTTCTCACGAGGTTTGCGGGAACAAGAGTGCAGTAAGCTTGAGAAGCGGAGTCACGGAGCACTGGCACTGGAGCAGGAACGCACTGGGGAGTTGTTGTTGGATTATTAGTTACTGCACTGTAAATAAATGCACTGTCTACATCAAAGAGTCCTGCGTTTTGGGTCCTATTTCCCTGTACCCCCACAGTCTGCCATCACTGTCCATGGCATTAGTGGATTAATTTATGAGAAGAACCTTCCACATCCATCTGCCTTTTTTTGTGACTGCAGCATCATGAGTAAAGAGTAAATGTGGCCTTTTGTTCTTTCGAAACAGCCCCTTCCCAGAGATCCAGTTAGCAAGACACACAGTGCTTAGCTCATTTTAAGTTAGCGGTTAAAAGTGATGGAGATGGTCTTGTTACAGTTCTTAGCATACAACAGGCATCCCATGGAGCAGGGTGCTACTTATTTTATCATCACAGATGCTCACTGTTCTTTAATTAATGATCATGGTAAACCGCAAATGACTAGAAGCAACATTATAATTGTCACTTCACAAGTAAATCATTTCTCTTCTCCCTGAAAACAACTGCAGCCCAAAGCAGTGGCTCACTAAGTGGACTGCGGTACGGTGGATAGTACTTAACTTGTAGATGAGTGGCTTTGCTGTAGGACTGAAGATGTTTTTCACTGCTTCATGAGACATATCCTGCAGATTCCTTAAAGCTGCTGTGGCTTCACAGTTGCAAGTGTAACGCTCTGTGAATGGAGAAACAAGTGCAAATATCCAATTATTGCATGAAGAATGGGTCTTGAACTCCTGTAGTGTGTGAGGTGTGCTAAAAGCTCAGTGCAGTGAACAGTGTTGTTTTTTACAGTTTTTCGTGGTTGAACAAGTGAAGCTTCTGCTGCTTGCTAACCCTCACCTGAGCTATGGATAGAAACTAAAATATGTGGGTGCAGATACAATTAGCTGAAATGTGTGTCCTTCGATGGAGTTCATCTTTAGGGACAGTTTGAGAAGCAAACACAGAAGAAGGCGCACATTTGAGAATGTTTGGGGAGTGTGATTGTGTGTACATGTCCATTTACGTTTATTCCTGCGTTGGGTGAGTGCTGAGTGTTTGTATATGTGTGCATGAGGGTGGGAATGCATGTCTGTGTCTGTGTGTGCCTGTTTGTCTGTGTCTATATGTCAGGTCGGGTCTTAGACTTCACCTCTCTGGGAACTCCAAGGCCCTCCAAAGTGTGGAGGCCTATCTCCCCTCACCACACTCCCTGCCGGTGACTGATGCCCTCAGGGGTCGGTGCGTTGGTGGTTCTTGGTGTCCGGGGCTGGGCGCTCAGGTATGTACCAGCTCACTCCCGGTGACTACTTGGCGGGGCCTGGCGCCTGCTGCTCGGTCAGGCCTCTTCCGGGGCGCGGGGGGCCCTCGGGCCTCCGGCCTCTGTGCCTGCGGCTCGGTTCACTCTGGCACAGCTGGCTGCCGGCAGAGCCGGCGGGCACGCCGGTGCAGCCCCCTCTAGCTTCTGCCCGGTGGCTACTGGGTGACCCCTCATCTGGGGATCCTCAGCCCTTCCCATGAAGGTGGCACGGATGCCCCTCCGGTGGTCCTCCTTGGGCTCTTGCACTCTGGGGCCTCTGGATGTCTGGGGCCTGGATCTCCTCCATGCCTGCTTCATGCCCTGGGGGACGGGGCTATGGCTCTCTACATCCTCTAGCAGACCATTACATGGGGAAACCATTTGAATACAAGCGCGCCGATCCACACAGGTGTGCACATGGGTGTTCACTATTCGTAGACTTAAATCACACCTTTCTTGGCTGCTACTTCAAAGCACATTGTGCGCTGTCTGTCCTGCGTGCTGCACAACAACATTCAATATTTAGTATTTACTGCTGTTTTCACTTAGCTAGATTAATGCGATGGTGTTGTGTATAGTATGTTGCATTGTTTTGTTTTGTTTTTTTGCTTGTTTTCTATTCTTTTTCTCTCAACAGGTGATCCCGGAGATATTTTTTCTTCCCCCCTTTCTCACTGTCCCTCTCCCCTTCTGTTTTTCTTTTCCTTCCTCTTTCTTTCTCCCTTTCCTATCCCTCACTCATGTCTGTCCCGTCTGTAACAACTGAAAATAAAATAAATAATAAAAACAAAGGTCGATCAAATGGACCAATACGGCAATGCCATGATGATCCATTTGGCAAAATAAATCCATTGGGTATCCTTGTTGGTCTTCAGACAACAATTCTGACGGCTAAAGAACCAAATGGGACAGGGGAAAAAAAAAAAAAAAAAAAAAAAAAAAAAAAAAAAAAAAAAAAAAAAAAAAAAAAAAAAAAAAAAAGAGAATGTTTTTAAGGTACAGAGATGAACAAAAGACTAGGCCACAGGTATAGCCAATCACAACACCTGTGTCCCGTCAAATCTACACATTCAACTCTTTATTATTATCACTGTCTCAAAGTTTCCATTGTGTTCTTTATACAATCATCTTACTGTCAGAAAACCACAACTCGTAATATACCTGTTACTGTAATATGCAGCCAAGAGAAGTGCTCTGTTATAATTGCATCAAACTCATCAAAGTTTGATCAAACAATCAAACTTTGTAAAAGATCAAACTTAGAAATGTGTCAGGCTCTGATTCTGCTTCACTGTCATTCAACCATTGATAGGACAGATTCAACAGATACAACTGTATACGTATGTAGAATAAATAGTAAAATCATTTAAAAAAAGCAAAGTACTGAATAAAATAAAAATAATGAACCTTAACAACTAAATATATAATAGCCCACAATGTGTGGCAGCGAATAGCAGCGGTTTAGTGCTCCGTGCACAAACACACATACATACACAGTGAGACGTGTTACGGAGGCGTAAGCTGTTTGATACTGAGAGTTAGCATGAACAGATCGGGCATTAAAATGTTAAGGGTGAGCTCCTATCAGCTGGACAAATTAGGGAATTGGAGGTTTGAACGCCAATAATCAATAAACGTGGAAACCAAGGGAAAGATCTGGCCTGATTGTTTCTTTTATATTTACATAGTTTGCTATCAAGATCAAAGTTGGTCTCGATTAGCCATCCATTCCTTATCATTCTCAGGCCATCCCAATCCTTATCACCACCCTCCTCCCCATTACACCCGGCCTGTGTTTGAGTGTGTCACAGGCTGATAGCATTGACTTCAGGAATCACTCCATCTCATTCAGCAGTTCCCACAGGCTCACCACAAAAGAAAAAAAAAACATACACACTTTACACTGACCACAAAAGAAAAAAATAGACTTCACTCACACCACGAAAAGAAAAAAGCCAACTCTTTATCTTCCCTAGCTGAGCCAAACAATCCAAAGTTTGACTTGTTTCACCACCACCTCCCTTTAGTTTGTTTCTCGGGTACAGTGTAGTCCTGGTCTGCCTCTTTCTTTTGTTCAGAAACACATCTTTGATGGGCATATTTGATTGCTGCCGGAAGTGAACACAAGGCAGAAAAATGTGGGGAGTTTACAGAGAGCTGTTGTTAGCACAGTATAATAGAGAAAAATGGGAGAAAAACGATAAGTGGAAATGTACAGACTAAACAGGCCTAGAGTGTGTTGGTGAAACAAAGCTGGAATACGTGAAACATTGCACAGTCTCACTGCTTCTGTTTGCACATGTACGTGTGAAAGCTATCACAGAGGATTTTCTACCAGCGCATTGAAAAGATTTAAAGGACTAAAAAGTTTGACTAAAAAAACCTTCAAGATTTATTTCCAAGTTTGTTTGTGCTGATAGAGTTAAAAAATCAAGGTTTAAAAAAAAGTGTCTACTAAAAACTCCAAGAGCCAAATTCATTGTTAGCCTGCGACGACTGTTCACACACTGAAAGCAAAATGTTGTAGGTAAATTAATTTTGGCTTAGGGTTAATGTTCTCTGCTTTTGCAGGGCCCACCATATGTGCTACAGAGGCATCAACCTGACAACAAAGCAGCTCAGTTTTAATTTGTTTGTTTAAAACTATTCTAAACTGAAGCAAACACCAAAGAAAAATCAAACATACGTTTAAAATGAATAGAAAAGAAAGCCTGCATGAGGTGTGACCTATAGGTGACATGAGAAAAGATTGGCCTTTAAAGTTATGCAATTGCTTTACCCTAAATAATTACCTAGATATCAATTTAGCCTGATACCACCATCAGCTAACTAGTGCTTTGCATCAGTTAAAGCTTCAGCTGCCCTTATCCTCTGTTGAATTCCCATGCAGTTGTACCATTTTTAAAATTAGCTTTGTGCTCAGACTCAACATCAAGCAGAGATAGTTGTGCCTTTTGCTTTAGATGGAGTAGACTGTACTGCTTATTTGGAGAATAAACTTTATATAAATAGCTGAATTGACTGTTCATTACTTTGGATGAATGGAGGAGATGATCTTTAATTTGTAAAGAATTACCACAGGAATGCAATTTACTTTGAAAATGTAAAAACAGGCTGATAGGTCAGTCTGAATAAATGAATGTGAGGGAAGCCAAAAACATGCAGCTCACAACAATGCAGAGTGGGGTTTCAAAGAATTCTGACTCGTAATTTTAAAGGTTCTTCTTTCTTAAAATAGTTCAGACTTGCTGGGTGTGCAGTGTCAGCAGGCTGTGAAATATGACTCATAGTCAGATTGTTTACTGCAAGCTTGACAGCCTTCATATTTTACTAGATAGCCCACTTTTTAATAAAGACCAAGTGCCCTGTAATGTAAATGCAGTCTTTCATTTACACCACAGACACTATGGTATGTAGGTATTTTATTATCTTACAGTCAGTGGTTCATGTTTATAAGTTTAGACTGCTTCTTTCTGTTTGTGACAAACTGTGGTAAAAAAAAAATGAAAATGAAAAATAAAAGACGGGTCCTCCATTATTTTTATCTGATTATGTTGAATCATGCATAAGTATTTTATCTTTAGTCTTTGCAGTCATCTATTTTGGCTTGTAACATTGTATTGTAACATTGCTTAATGTACTCTGAGATGTTAAGAAAAATGGTATCTGCAAGCTGTTTATTAACAATAAATTAGTTTTATCAGTTTAGTGTTTAGATGTTATTGTGTTTTTGACAATTGAGAGAGATTTTGTAATTATTCTAATTATAACAGGAGGCTAATGTAAACCAGTCTTTGTAAACAGGTAACAGCGTGCATATGAATCATGTGTATTTCTCAGAACATCAGACACTCTCACCTGGGTGTCACCCTATAAACCTAGGATATATCACTGATGATGTGTCATAGCGCGTCCATCGGATCTTTCAACCTTTTAGTCTGGCTCTACCATTTACTCCTAATGAACAGTCTACATTACAACCAAGAACAGTTTGGTGACCACTGGAATGACAGATGACAGCAGGGGAAAAAATGGTTACCAGCCGAACTGCATCTTTCGTGAGAAAAACAAAACAAAAAGAAAGCTACATAGGCTTCTGCTTGATGCAGAAGCCTGCAGAATCCTAAGATGCAGCACACATGGTTTGACTCTGGTCAGACGCAGGAGGTGTCCGGCCTGGTTTGATCCCCACAGACCCCAGCAACTCCAAGAATCAAAGTACTCTGAGTCATATGTCTACTTCTGGGTTCATTCCTGTGCCACTCATGACATTAAGATCTGGTCTGACATGGACCCAGCAGACTCACTCCGAGCCAAGATCGCAGGGAGTTTTATTGGGAACTCATGAGCAAGCATTACAATATTTGGATAAACAGTGCCAGGCAATTAGAGGCTCATAGAAAGAAATGTTCTCGGTAGTAAAAGACATTCACGCTGTGCTCACCCCTGCCACTTCCCGTATTCTGACGACCGGGACAGTGCCGGCTGATGCTGCTGAAGTGGTCGTTTCGTACCCAGCACTGGCACTGTCAGCGGCCATTTTTCTGGATGCCGTTTTGCACGCACAAGAGCTGTATCACGGGGAGTTAGGTGGCTGCAGTGGGTTTCTGATGCAGTGCTCCCTGGTGTTCTCTCGTTCCTCTCCACTCTTTCCCCAAAGACGTTGTTGTAGTGAGCCTATGGAGGGGAAAAGCGCTGGCATGGGCCGAGACATTTTTTACTTTCTGACCCATTGAGTTTTGTCCCTATGATGTTTTCCTGGTGGAGCTGAAGAAAACCTTCACTCACCCAGTTTCTAAGGGCAGCACCGCAAAATGTTTATTGAACCTCCAGCAGGGCAACAGAAGTGTCGCTGAGTTCGTGATCGAGTTTTGTACTGTGGCTGCTGAGACAGGCTGGCCTGAGTAGGCATTGCAAGGAGTATTTTTGCAAGCATTGAACGACAAAATGAAGGATCAGCTCACCTCCTGGGATGAGCCTCCCTCATTTGAGGAGTTAGTGTCACTAGCCTTGCATATCGATAATCGGTTAAGGGAAGCCAAGAAAGGCATCCGGCACCCTCGGTCAGACCTCCTCGTCCTCTAGACCCCGTGTCTTCCTCCCTGTGAGGCTCAACTACCTTCAGACCTCTCATGCTCTCCAAGCATTTGTGGACTCCATTTGTGAGCAAAATTTAAAAGACATGGATCTAGCCCGACAGCTCGTTTTTCCTTTGGTGCCTCTCAAGCCTCCCATTCTTGCCTCTGCTCTCAATAACAAGGTTTTTGCCTATATCACTCACAAAACCGAACCCATGCAGCTAATCACATCCAGCAACCAATGGGAAACAACTCTCTTCATGTTTCCATCCCCAGACACTGCGCTTATCCTTAGTTTTCCCTGGCTGGAAAAGCACAACCCACACCTGGAGTGAACTACTGGCAAGGTACTTAACTGGAGTTTAATGTGTCATTCTCTCTGTTTGCACTCAGCTCTACCCTCAGTTTCCAGCTCCTCAAAGCCCTCATCAATGATGTGAAGAGATTTTTCTCAGATTTTGTTTGTTTGCCTATATGACATTCTCATTTTCTCAAACTCTCTGTCTGAGCATAAGGTCGATGTGCACTTTGTCCTCCAACAGCTTCTAGAAAATTGCCTATATGTCAAAGCTGAAAATGTGAATTGCATGCCTCCACAGTCTCTTTCCTGGGTTTTGTGATTTCAGGGGGACAGGTGAAGACGGACCCAGCAGTACTGGATTCGGGCAGTCGCTGAGTGGCCAGTTCAAGAAACATGGAAACAATTACGTTTTCTAGGGTTTGCTCATTTCTACAGGCGGTAGAAACTACAGTAAGGTAGCCACTCCTCTCACCAAACTCACGTCTCCCAAATTACAATTTGTGTGATCCCCAGGAGCCGATGCAGCTTTTTCTAAACTGAAAACTTTGTTCAGAACTGCGCCAGTGTTGGTACACCCCGATACCACACTGATTTTTGTGGTGGAGGTAGACACTTCCAACGCTGGGGTTCACAACACTCGGGACCAAATGGCATCTCCAACCCTGTTCTTTTTTCTCTTGACATTTATCTCCATCCTGAGTGCAATTAGGTGCCATGTGTTAGAGGAAGCTGAACATCCGTTCGTCATGAGGACGGATCATAAGAACTTGGTTTACCTTCGTTCAGCTAAGAGGTTAAACTCTCACCAAGCACGCTGGTCTTTAATCAGTTCCCTTTCAATATTTTTTATCGTCCTGGGTCTAGGAATGTCAAACCTGATGCTCTCTCACGACAGTTTTCTCTGGACTCCAGTTCCCTGATCAAATCTCCCTTTCTTAGCCAAAATTCTTGAAAAGATAGTGGCTCCACAGGTTCATCGTCATCTCACTGGAAAGAACCTGTACGAACAGTTTCAGTCTGGCTTCCATTCATGTCACAGTACAGAAACAGCTCTAGTAAAAATCACTAATGATCTTCTGCTTGCAGCTGACTCTGGACTCATCTCCATCTTCATTCTCCTTGACCTTACAGCAGCTTTTGATACTATCTCCCACTGCATCTTTCTTCAAAGATTAGGATCTACTGGCATCAATGGTACAGCACTCGCCTGGTTTACCTCTTATCTCTCTGGCCGCTCGCAGTTTGTTCAATTACTCCCTCACAGATCAGCATCTACTCCAGTAAATTCCAGTGTACCCCAAGGCTCTGTCCTGGGTCCTTTACTTTTTATCATCTATCTCCTACCTCTAGGTAATATTTCTGGTTTACTCACAACTTTCTTAAATTTAATAAAACTAAATTCCTTTTAATAGGCACCAAATCAAAACTGACTACAGATCCAACCAGTCTTTTATTATCCATTGATAACTCTCCCCTCAGGTTAAGAGTCTTGGTGTCATCCTCAATAGCACTCTGTCCTTCACAGCACATATAAGTAATATCACTCTGTCTTCCTACTTTCATCTTCGTAATATTAACCGTCTTTGTCTCTCACTCACACCACACAGTACCGCCATACTTGTAACCGCGCTCCTCCATACGTACTCACCCCTTCATACTCTCCGCTCTTCTCCAGCTTCCCTTCTGTCTGTTCCACCTGCTCGCCTGACTACCATTGGACTCAGAGCCTTTAGTTGTTCTGCCCGGAGACTTTGGATGCACTTCCACCAGATCTCCAGACCACACACTGTCTTACCACTTTTAAATCACGTCTCAAAAGTCATCTATTCAGAATTGCACACCCTTGATTCTGTCTTAGTCCATTTTTACCTTGCTTAGCTTTTATACTTTCATGCTTGTTTTTTTTTTCTCATTTGCCTTATGTTTAAATTTTATTTTTGCTATATTTTACTATATTGTATTGTTGGTCCTGTTTTGTACTATTGTAAGGGGACCTTGAGGCGCTTATAAATAAAATATATTATTATTATTATTACCTGTTTCATGGCATTACCACTGACCGTCAGATTCTGGTGGATTGGGAGGGGTAGAGTCTGGAGGATAGCTCCTGGATCCCTCGCCCAGGAGCTTCTCCTGTTTCCTGTTTTACTTGATAGTCTTGCATCCTTTGTTCCTTCCACCACCTCTCATTTTTTGTGATTTCTCCCAACTGTGCTCCCTTTCTGTGTCTGATTCCCTCATTACACCATGACTGCATTTGGGTCCTTCATCCCACCTTCCACACAGCAAACCAGAAAGGTAAAGACCTACAAGAAGCCCTACAAATCATATGAGCCCAAATGAGCAAGCACTTTGGTGACAGTAGGAAGGAAAAACTCCCTTTTAACAGGAGGAAATCTCAAGTACAACAAGGTTAAGGGAGGAGCGACTATCTGGGACAACCAGTTGGGGGTGAGGGGAGAGACAGGATAAAGACATGCTGTGGAAGAGAGCCAGAGATTAATAACAGGTATGATTCAATGCAGAGAGGTCTATTAACACATAGTGAGTGAAGAAGAAACACCCAGTGCATCATGGGAATCCCCCAGCAGCCTACACCTATTGCAGCATAACTAAGGGAGGATTCAGGGTCACCTGGTCCAGCCCTAACTATATGCTTTAGCAAAAAGGAAAGTTTGAAGCCTAATCTTAAAAGTAGAGATAGTGTCTGTCTCCTGAATCCAAACTTGTCATGGTCTGTGTGCAAGCAGGCAGGATGATGGACCCAAATGCAGGACTAGTGTAGACAAACATGAACTCAAAAATCTTAGTTTTTGTTTGAGGGCAGGTTCTAAAGAGAAAACTAAACTGGCGAAGCTAGAAACTAACATGAGACAGAACACACAGGCGATGGTGAGGGTATGACGAGCAGAAGCAGACACAGACACTAAATACAAGAGGAAAAAAGGGCAAAGGGCAAACACCTGGGAGACACAGCTGACACCAATTAACAGATGTTACCAGGGAGACGCCAAACTAGAAACACTAACATAGGGCACAGACTGTCAAAGTAAAGCAAGAAACAAACTGGCACAGAACAAAACCAATACTAAACACTAGAAATTTCAAACCACAAAGAAATCATTAAATAGCAATACACAAAACACTGGGTCACCGACCCAGGACCATGACAAAACTGGAATCTGGCTCCACAGAAGAGGGTCCTGAAAAATGAAGGCTCTGCCTCCCATTCTACTTTTAAATACTCTAGAAACAACAAGTAGGCCTGCAGTGTGAGAGCGAAGTGCTCTAATAGGGTGATATGGTACTACAAGGTCATTAAGATAAGATGGGGCCTGATTATTTAAGACCTTGTATGTGAGGAGCAGGATTTTGAATTCTGGATTTAACAGGAAGTCAGTGAAGGGAACTCAAAACAGGAGAAATCTGCTCTCTCTTTCTAGTCCCTGTCACGACTCTTGCTGCAGCATTTTGGATTAACTGAAGGCTTTTCAGGGGTTTTTTAGGACTTCCTGATAATAAATGCATGAACTAGTTTTTCAGCGTCACTCTGAGACAGGATATTTCTAATTTTAGAGATGTTGCACAAATGGAAGAAAGCAGTCTTACATATTTGTTTAATATGTGTGTTGAAGGACATGTCCTGGTCAAAAATGACTCCAAGGTTCCTCACAGTGTTACTGGTGGAGAGATCAAATCTACTGGTAGTCCAACCCTATGATTGAATCTTCATAGGTCTACCGAGGCTGCAGTTGAGAGAACAAAACCTAAAACGTTCTTCAAACACTATTTTTTTTCTTTTTTTTTCTTTTTTGCCTGTCCCGTTTGGCTCTTTTGCCATCAGAATTATTGTCTAAAGGTGAAGAAAGATGCCCAACGGATTTACTTTACCAAATGGTCCATTTGATTCACCTTTTATTGTTTATTTCATTTTCACTTGCTGAATACGGGACAGACTTGACTGGGGGAAACAAGGGGAGAAAGAAAGAGGGAGTATCCGTGTGTACACCTGTAGGCATGGACGCGCTTGTTTTTAAAAGGTTCCTTCATGTAATGATCTGCTAGAGGGTGTGGGGGGGCCACAGCCCCGTCCTCCAGGGCATGAAGCAGGTATGGAGGAGATCAAGACTCCAGACATCCAGAGGCCCCCAGAACACAAGAGACCAAGGAAGACTAACAGAGGGGCAGCCGCGCCACTATCCCAGAAAGAGCTGAGGAGAGTCCCAGATGAGGGGTCACTCAGCAGCTGCGGAGCAGAAGCCGGGGGGGGGTTGCAGTGACGTGCCCTTGAGCTCCGCCGGCAGCCAGCTGTGCCTGAGTGACGAGCCGGGGCACCCCACCTCCGAAGTGGCCCGAGCGAGCCCCAGGCTCCAGGCCCCGATAAGCAGCCGCCAAGGAGTGAGCCGGTGTGTACCCGGACGCCCATCCCCGGACAGAAAGAACCACCAACGCACCGATGTCCGAGGGAGTCCGCCACCGGCAGGGGAAGTGGTGGGGGGAGATAGGCCTCCAAACCTTGGAGGGCCTGAGATGTCCCCAGAGAGGTGGCGTCTGATACCCAACCTGACATATAGACACAGACATACAGGCACGCACAGATACAAACATCCATTCCCACCCTCATGCTCTCATATGCAATTACTCCACACTCCACCAATGTGGAGACAGACATAAAGAGACGCTGTACACACAATCACACTCCCCAAGCGTACTCTAAGACCCAGGTCTAGGTACCCTTGCCCATGGAGGGGGGAACTGCACCCAGACCCAGGTGGTGTTACCCTTTTCCCTGCGGTGGGGAGAAGCAGACCGCCCCAACTCCGCAGCAGCCGGGAGGCCCCACATTCCAGACCCCAGTCGGACGGCCAACTCCTCCTCCTGGCCCACATGAGAGTGTGAGTAATGTGAATGTCTAAGTTGTGGGATAAAATTCAGGCAGAGGCAGCCAGAAGGGGACAGAGGGGGGGTGCCTCCTCTGTCCGCTGGTGACACACCCCTACTCCAAGGCCCTGCATGTGTGGGTGATTGTGGTGGAGCGGGAAGAGGGAGGCAGCTGGAGATGGGGAGGGAAGGAAGTGAGGGGCAAGTGACCCCTCCCTGGGGCCAGCTCCCCCGCTGACCCCAGTAGGCACCCCCATACTCCGCGACCCGCCAGGGAAAGGGGCCCCAGGCCCATCCGGACCGGGGCCCAGTGCAGCAGCGCCGCCCGGCCCCACAGAGCCGGGGACAGTCCACCCAACCCCACCACAGAGAAAACTGCACCCACCCCATCATCCACTCATCTTCCAGACTACAGACATCTTCCAGACGCCCAGGCTGAGATCTTCCTCCACCTCTCCTGTATCTCCCCCTCCTGCAGAGAGAGTTCCTGAAGAGAGGAAAGCTCCTGCAAGATGTGACAACCTCCCCCACCAGTTGAAGAGCCTCCCAGGTGGCTCGATGCACCGGCGGCACCCTGCGCTAGGGCTGGGCCCCCATAAACCCACCCGCCCACAACCCCGGCAACACACCAACCAGGACCCAAGCCCCCGAGGCCCGGCCAGGGCCCCAGCCCAGAGCCAGAGCAACCCCAGAACCTCACGCCCGTCCCGGACCCACCTAGGGGCAGCCAGGCTACCAGGTCAGTAACCCACGTCCGTCAGCACAGACCCTCCCCTAGCCCCGCTGCACGCAGCCACGAGGAAACCGTCACCTAAGAGCCAACAGAGCCCCTAATTGGCCATGACCGCTACCCCGGGTTGAGCCCCCCAAGGAAGATGCTCCTGGTAGCCTGTCCCTACCCCCACACCAATCACAACAGTGAAGGCGGGACCAAACTATGACCCCCCACCCCCACTAGGTGATGGAGCTGATCAAAGGAGCCCAGAGCAATTGATCTGATGTGGTGGCAGAGGCTGTATCAAGACTAATGTAATCTAATAGATAATTTCTGTATTGGTTAGAATTAAGATTATTTTTATTTTTCCAGTTCATGAGGACTGTTTTCTTGGCTATGCATAGGGCAGTGAAAACCATATGGGCTATATTCTTTTCTGAAGTGACATTATCTAAGCTGCCCAACAAACACACTAAAGGGGAAGTTGGAATGTTACATTTGAGACACTTTGATAAGTCTTCACATATCTCGCGCCAAAACTTCTGAACAGAACCAAAGAGCGTGGATATAATTGTCCGGTGAATTGGTTTGGGAGTGTGAGCAGTTGTTGATAGATGTAAAGCCCATCTTGAACATCCGATGACCTGTATAGTGCACTCTATGTAGTATTTTGTGTTGAATTAATTGAACTGGGATTTCTGATTAGATGAAAGGTTTTTAAGCAAATCTGAGACCAGAAGTTTTGGTCTAAGTTAACTGATAAATCCGCTTCCCATTTTGCAATAGGAAGTGATATTGATTCATCTGTTTTAGAAAGCATTCTGTATATTTTGGATAGTAATTTGGGGGTTTTAAGAGTAAGAAATTGAACCACACTTGGTGGTGTTTGTAGTTCAACTTGACCAACTTGATTTCTTTTTTATTATGGATTTAATTTGTTGATATTCTAAAAATCTTTTCTTGTTGATCCCATATTGTGTAAATAGTCTGTCAAATGAAATAAATTCTGTTCCTTCTAGTATATGTTCTACATATTTGATTCCTTTACCACTCCAATCTGAAAAGTTTATCATATTATTGTTTTGTAATATGTCAGGGTTGTTCCAGATAGGTGTATGTTTGCATGGGATTAATGAAGACTCCGTCAACTTCAGAAACTTCTACCATGCTGCCAGAGAAGAGCTGATGTTGACGCTTTTGAAGTATTCATGTCGTTGGATGTTTGAGCTGATAAATGGTAGACCTGAAATCTCTATATTATTGCAAAGTGCTTGTTCTACATCTAGCCAAGGTTCATCTAAGAGGGTATGTTTTAGCCATCATGAGATAAACTGAAGCCTGTTGGCTAAGAAGTAGTGCTGAAAGTTTTACGTTCTAATTCTCCTTTATCCTTGGTCTTTTGTGGTGTTTTTAAGCTTATACGTGGGGGCTTATTTTTCCAAAGGAATTTGGACATATATGAATCTAGAGATCTGAACCAATCTTGTGGCGGTTTAGTTGGGATCACTGAGAATAAATAATTTATTTTTGGTAAGACCATCATTTTTATAGCGGCAACCCTTCCCATAAGTGATATGGGTAGACATTTCCATCTAGCCAGATCACCTTCTACTTTCTTTAAAAGTGGGATATGGTTTAATTTAGTTAGATCTGCAAGCTTGGGAGAAATATTAATACCTAAATATTTTATATTTCCTGATTGCAGTGGAGTAGAAGAGGAATTATGGAAGGAGCAATTAATCAGAAGTAGAAGAAGAAGACTGTAGATTTTGACCAGTTAATTGAGTAGTCTGATATTCTTGCAAAAGAGTTTATCAATTCAATCACCCCAGAGATATTGGTTTGTGAATTTTAGAGAAAGAGTAACACATCATCCGCATAAAGGCTGATTTTATGTTCCACGTTCTTGCATTTTATGCCCTTAATTACTGAATACTGTCTAATTGCTGCTGCTAGTGGTTCGATAAAAATTGCAAACAGTGAAGGGGAGAGTGGGCATCCCTGCCTGGTGCCCCTCAGGAGACAGAAGCTGGAGGATGTCTGGTTATTTGTTCTGACACAAGCTGTTGGGGAATTATATAATATTTTTAACCAGTTAATGAAAGAAGATCCAAAACCAAATTTGTGTAAAGTTGCAAATAGAAATTTCCAGTTACAGTGGGGCAAAAAAGTATTTAGTCAGCCACCGATTGTGCAAGTTCCCCCACTTAAAATGATGACAGAGGTCAGTAATTTGCACCAGAGGTACACTTCAACTGTGAGAGACAGAATGTGAAAAAAAAATCCATGAATTCACATGGTAGGATTTGTAAAGAATTTATTCGTAAATCAGGGTGGAAAATAAGTATTTGGTCAATAACAAAAATACAACTCAATACTTTGTAACATAACCTTTGTTGGCAATAACAGAGGTCAAACGTTTACTATAGGTCTTTACCAGGTTTGCACACACAGTAGCTGGTATTTTGGCCCATTCCTCCATGCAGATCTTCTCAAGAGCAGTGATGTTTTGGGGCTGTCGCCGAGCAACACGGACTTTCAACTCCCGCCACAGATTTTCTATGGGGTTGAGGTCTGGAGACTGGCTAGGCCACTCCAGGACTTTCAAATGCTTCTTACGGAGTCACCCCTTTGTTGCCCGGGCGGTGTGTTTTGGATCATTGTCATGTTGGAAGACCCAGCCTCGTTTCATCTTCAAAGTTCTCACTGATGGAAGGAGGTTTTGGCTCAAAATCTCACAATACTTGTCCCCATTCATTCTGTCCTTAACACGGATCAGTCGTCCTGTCCCCTTGGCAGAAAAACAGCCCCATAGCATGATGTTTCCACCCCCATGCTTCACAGTAGGTATGGTGTCCTTGGGATGCAACTCAGTATTCTTCTTCCTCCAAACACGACGAGTTGAGTTTATACCAAAAAGTTCTACTTTGGTTTCATCTGACCACATGACATTCTCCCAATCCTCTGCTGTATCATCCATGTGCTCTCTGGCAAACTTCAGACGGGCCTGGACATGCACTGGCTTCAGCAGCGGAACACGTCTGGCACCGCGGGATTTGATTCCCTGCCGTTGTAGTGTGTTACTGATGGTGACCTTTGTTACTTTGGTCCCAGCTCTCTGCAGGTCATTCACCAGGTCCCCCCGTGTGGTTCTGGGATCTTTGCTCACCGTTCTCATGATCATTTTGACCCCACGGGATGAGATCTTGCGTGGAGCCCCAGATTGAGGGAGATTATCAGTGGTCTTGTATGTCTTCCATTTTCTGATGATTGCTCCCACAGTTGATTTTTTCACACCAAGCTGCTTGCCTATTGTAGATTCACTCTTCCCAGTCTGGTGCAGGTCTACAATTCTTTTCCTGGTGTCCTTCGAAAGCTCTTTGGTCTTGGCCATGGCGGAGTTTGGAGTCTGACTGGTTGAGGCTGTGGACAGGTGTCTTTTATACAGATGATGAGGTCGAGTGGGGGACAGAAAAGCTTCTTACAGAAGACGTTACAGGTCTGTGAGAGCCAGGGATTTTCCTTGTTTGAGGTGACCAAATACTTATTTTCCACCCTGATTTACGAATAAATTCTTTACAAATCCTACCATGTGAATTCATGGATTTTTTTTTCACATTCTGTCTCTCACAGTTGAAGTGTACCTCTGGTGCAAATTACTGACCTCTGTCATCATTTTAAGTGGGGGAACTTGCACAATCGGTGGCTGACTAAATACTTTTTTGCCCCACTGTAACTCTGTCAAACGCTTTTTCTGCATCTAAAAAAAATATTGTAGTTTCAAGGTTTTTACTGTATGAGTAGTCTATTAAATTAAGTAATCTACGTGTATTTGTTGATGAGTGCCTACCTTTTATGAAACCAGTTTTGTCAGGATGAATTAAGAGGGGGGTTATTTTCTCTAGTCTCTTTGAGAGAGCTTTGCAGATTATTATGAGGTCTACATTTATAAGGGATATTGGACGATAGCTTGAGGGATATACAGGGTCTTTGCCTGGTTTTAGCAGGAGATTAATGTTTGCAGAATTCATATTTGATGGAAGTCTGCCCTTTTCTTTGATTTCTAACAACGTTCTGTAAAAAACTGGTGCTAGAATTGTTCAGAATTCTTTGTAGAATTCTGCAGGAAAGCCGTCTGGACCTGGAGCCTTATTATTGGGCTACTTATCAGGGCTTCCTGGAGTTCACCTGATGTCAGTGGTGAATCCAGTGCCATTGCTTGAGAGTCTAATAATTTTGGGAGAGTTATGTAGTCTAAAAACTGATCAATTTTCTTTTTAGATGGGTTTATTTGTGGTGAGTACAACGTTTTATAGAAATCCCTGAAAATGTTGTTTATTTGTTTTGGTTCATATATTGTGTTTCCAGATGAACCTTGAACAGCACATATAGTTGTTTTTTCTTTATTTTTAGCTGGTTTGCTAGAAATTGACCGGATTTATTACTATGTTCATAATTTTGTAAGCGTAGTCTTTGTACTAAGAATTTATTTTTATTTTTTTATCAATTATCTCATTTAATTCTAGTTTTGTCTTGCACATTTTGTTCAATGTTTCCTGATCTTGGTGGGACGCGTATGTTTCTTCTAGTGATTTGATGGTTTTTTGTAATTCCTGAATATTTTTATTTTTTTTTCTTTTTATGTGATGAGAAAGAAATTATTATTATCTTATTATTCAAACACTAATTTAATGAACTCCTCAATTATAGTCCATCAGATTCTGAGCTGATTGATCTATCAGATGATTGATCTTGATATTGATCATTTTTGCTTTCTTTCTTGGGTCATAAGATAAAGTTTAATAACATAGGAGCTCTTTTTGTTCAAAGTGCCTAAAGTGCCACACATTTATTAAATGCTTTATGTTTTACTGTACAAGACTACCATGTGGTTTTTAATCTTGTACTGCTACTTTTTCTACAGTAGTTGTGCCATTTTCATTCTGTATTCTGTGTTTAACTTCATTATAGTTTTCAATAGTGTAATCTTTCTTTAAATTCACCCACTCTGCTGCCAGCACACTTCAGTTTTTCTGATTCATCTGATCCTAATAACATCACCCTTTCATGTGGACGTGCGGGGAAACTCTAGTTTAACTCACCTTGGTATGAATACTTATCTGGATTGGGTATGGGAAGGCAAGTGAATCCAGATAGCAGAAAGACACATTGTGTATGTTGAACTCACTAAGCACAGGTCTCTGAAACTCACTGTCACACAATTCTGTGATGATCCATGAGGTGACCCCGGGAAAGATAAGGCCACATATGACTAATGAGAGATGCTGGCAACCTTTTAGAGAAACCCTTCGAACTAAGTGCTGACTGTGCAGCTGCCTTCCTCAAAAAGAGCATTATTTTTTCCAAATTTTGCAGAGAGTTCATAGGTCTGAACCTTTAGCTTTTAAACTGCTTTGAGGCAGAGTCTGTCCGTCTGTTCCATGTTGAAAATTCTTTTGGTAGTACTTTCTATTATAAGTCAGAAATAATGTGAGAATAGTGGGATGATGAGGTGGAAACAAGAAGGTAATAACATAGAAATGCCAAGTCATTACCACTTATTAATTAATATCCAAGTAACTTCTATAAACACTGGCTACAGTGGAGCAATATTGCAATCAAATTGATGTAACTGGGTAATAACAGACTGGAAACTGTGGGTAATAATGTGGACAGAAACCTAAGCTGAAGATCAAGAAGCAGTTATTAATTACATGAGAATATACTGGCAACAATCGGCCTAATCAACCCCATCTAGGTGTAGGTGTACCCCATCTCGTGTCCTGGCAGCAAATATTAACTTAATATTGGATAGTTACTACTACTAAAAAGTAAAAGTATAAAAATTCTAATGCACAGAAGTTACAGTTTTATTGCTTATATGGGTATATTGTAAACAGTATAGTCATACCACTAATGAGCTTTGCCCCATGGGCATATGTTTGTTTCAATATTATTAGTAAGTTGTAATTGAAAGTACAGCTTTTCTTTTAATGGATTTTTTTTCTGTGTATTTGGTTTTATTTGAAAGTGGAGAGAACGGCACTAAAGAAGCAATGGATCCCCTGGCCACACACGAACTGTCACCTGACAGTTAACTGAATACTGTCCTTCCTGTGTCCACCTGGGAATTTTAGGGTCACAAGCCTAACTCTCTTTGTGTCTCCTCTATATCATCAAATAAAGAAAACATGTATACAGATCATTTTAAAATATTTTATTAAAGCCCAAGACAAGTAGTTTATGTTTTAATGGCGCTATAGTTGCCATCAGGAATAATAGATATGCAATGCAGACTCAGTCTGAGAGTGAGACTCGAAGCTGAGATAGTTATTTTTGTTGTTTGTTTTTTTTTTGCTTGTTTTCTATTCTTTTTCTCTCAACAGGTGATCCAGGAGATATTTTCCCCCCTTTCTTTCGGCTAAAGAACCAAATGAGACAGGCAAAAAAAAAAAAAAAAAAAAAGCTGAGATAGTTGATCACCTGTGTCCAGGTGAGACAGGCACCAAAGGTATTAAGGAAAGTGGGAGGCAAAGAGTAAGCATCTTAGTCGCAGCTACACTGACCAGGAAGTGCAGACCACACCTGGGTAAAGTTGGGTATGGTTAGTCCTGGAGATTACTCTACAGCAGGGGTCCCCAATCCCACTCCATGAGGGCCGGTGTCCCTGAAGGTTTTAGATCTCACCCTGGGTCAACACACCTGAATCACATGATTAGTTCATTACCAAGCCTCTGGAGACCGGTATGGTTTTCAGGGTTTTTATTGTTTGCTCGGTTTCCCTGGGTCTTTTCTGGTGTTGTAGTTGTGTGTCTTATTTTGAAAGAAATATGTACACGTTACCATAATGACCAAAGAGCATTAAGGGGCAGAAAGGATGTTACTCTCAATGTTGTCGGTGCATTTCAGGAGGACGCTGCTAATAGTTTCACAATTACACAGTGAATTCATGTTTATTATTATTTTTACAAAATACCACAGTTTTTGTCTCAGTCGTATCATTTTATTTTGTTGCATTTTTCCGCCACACCTTAAAGGCCAGTCTGTGAAAATATTGGGTTTTAGTTTTTTTTGCCTGTCCCGTTTAGATCTTTAGCCATCATATTTGTTGTCTGAAGGCCCAACAAAGATACCCAACGGATTGACTTTACCTTTGTTGTTATTATTTATTTTATTTTATTTTCAGTTGTTACAGATGGGACAGACATGGCAGGGAGAAAGACAGATGAAGGAAAAGAAAAACAGAGAGGAAGAGGGATGATGAGGAAGGACACTTAAAAAGAAAATAAAAATCCCATGGATCACCTGTTGAGAGAAAAGAGAAAACAAGCAAAAAAAAGAGAATAGCATAATAAACAGAACACTATTGCATTAATCTAGTTAAGTGTAAATAATAGTAAATAGTCATGTCGAATGACCAGCGGATAAACTCTCAGGCTGGTAATAAATGTATTACATGTATAAGAAGAAGCGTCATGTTAACAAATGATAGACGTACAGTAACTTTTATGCTTATTGTAGCTGTTAGCTAAAAACGCTAATTTAGCATAGTTTGCCCTGAATTCAGCTTTGGCAAATATGATCGACTGTTTCTAGTAGAATTCTCAGCATGCAGTCAAGTTCTATACTCTTGCTAATGACCAACTAGGTGTATTCAGGTGTGTTGCACCAGGGACACATGGAAAAGTTGCATGACACCGGCCCTGGAGGACTGGAGTTTGAGACCCCTGTCATACGGAACATGACAGGTGTGGTTGAACTGCATGAAGACTCTTAAGTTTCTCTTCTCTTCCGGCAGGACAGGAATGTGGCCTTGTCCTGTGAGCCACCATAAGGATGTACTTAGAGTAGAACTGGACTGTCACCGGCCTCAGGCTCTTCACCTTTTCAAAGACAAAGCAGTCATTTAGATAAAATATTAGATATTGTTTACCTGTAAATGCACAAAGTAAATTTAGAAATGTAATTACTGTCAAGAGTGAACAAGCACTGATAGTGTAATCTACAGCTGTGGACAAACATTTAGCGAATGAGAAGTGTTGTTTGTTTATTTACAAAGTTTGCCGTTTCAGTGATAGTTGTACATCATATTATATCACCTCAAACAGAGGTGATCCAGTAATGCTGCACTAATGAATTAGACTAACTATTCACTTTAGCTAAAGTTATTAAGTTAGCTAAAGAGTTGGGATGCTGTGTAAGACATAAATAAAGCTAAAATACAAAGGTTTGGACACTGTTTTGCATGTTTCCCTACTGTAGGGGTCTACATGGAAAAGTTGCAGGACAGCGCCCCTCGAGGACTGGAGTTTGAGACCCCTGCCGTATGGTGTTCATGCAGTTTTCTACCCCACAGTTACAGCATGTCTGACTGCCTGTTCAGCATATGCAAAAGTATATGAGTTTAAGCATGAGATGACAAAGGCCTTCCATGGTGTTTGTCATCACATGTCACAGACATCTGGATGATCATTTGGAATAAACTAAAAACTAAAAACTTGTTACTTCATCTTTTATCTTTATTATTATTATTGTTCTTATTTTATATTTTTCATTGTTAGGCATTAGGTTTATTTGTAGTAGTCCTTTCCAACTTCTTTCCCTCTTCCATGTTACTGCGCAAATAGATGCTTGTCAGCATCTATTTGCGGTTGGGAGTGGAACAGAAAGTAAGGAAATCCAAAGTGCCATTAAAACCAGGAGAGGTTCTTATATTTCAGAAGAAGGGATTAATTCAAAATAAATGACCTCAATGCCATATTTTAGAGAGCACTTTGCAAAATAACACATTCTTACAATTCCACCCTCAGATGAGCCAAGCTACGACTGTCAGGGAAAGTGATGTAGGTACAGAGCATGTGTGGTTAAGTTAATGTCTCTTGTTTTTGATCAAATCCGATTTTTTTGTCTGCTTGTTCACACTACAAATAAAATGTGACAGCAAACGCGCTCTAGTGTGAACGCTCAAAGTGGCCCGCATGCGCAAAAGAAGACGTCACACACAATGCGCTCTGTTTAGACCCAGACCAAACAGTATTGTTTGACTGTTTCGGACTTTACGTTTCGCAATTTTGCTTTAAGTTATAAAGTTATTTTGTTATTTACATATGGCCTAATAATGATCCTTATGGCTGTTTTAGAGGAACGGTGCTTCAAAGGATAGTTGCAGATTTCTGTCAGAATCTGCAGATTATACAGTACAAATAAAATATCCAGGTTTCTCCAACGTTGTCTTCCCAACAGTTTCACTAACATCTACACTGGATGGTCAGGAAGCATTCACGATGTCTTCTCCAGTGCTGATAATTGGCGTCTGTCTTGTGTCAGTGACGTAAAAGACGGATTTAATGCGACATGACCATTCAAACAGCAGTCGCTTTCTAAAACATGGGATATGTATCGAATTCAGTACCCCATACAAAAGTGACCTAGATCGGATTTGGAAATATCGGATTTGGGCCGTTCACACTGTCACTCCATTTTCGAATTTAACTTATTCAAATTCAGTTTCTGATGGCACAGGTGTCTGCCCATATGTGTGGGTATTAAAGGAAGTACACTTAAATGGTTCAGATCCTATTTAACTGATGGAAGTTTTTCTGTCAGGTTCAGTGGCTCTTCATCCACACACCCCTTCCCCCCCTTTACATGTGGGGTCCCTCAAGGATCTATCCTGGGTCCAGTACTCTTTTCCCTTTACATGCTCCCATTAGGCTCTATTTTCAGGAAACATGGAATCTCAATTCACTGTTATGCCGATGATTCTCAAATTTACTTTCCTCTTAAAAAGAATTCTACGGACTCTCTAAAAGTTTTGCTAGACTACCTTGATGACATTAAATCATGGTTTGCATTAAATTTTTTGAATGTAAATGACCACAAAACTGAGACTGTAGTATTTGGACTTTCTGACCCGCACTTTTCTCTTAAGGTTGATCTTGGTCCTCTGGAAAAGTCCAGAAATCGCTTTGCAAAGAATCTTGTAGTGTTCTTTGATAGCAGCTTTTCATTTGAGAAACAAATAAATTCTGTTGTTAAAGCCAGCTTCTTCCAGCTCAGGGCACTTGCAAAAACTAAAAACATTTTTGTCATTTACTTTGAGAACGTGATCCATGCATTTATTTCATCCAGGCTTGACTACTGTAATAGTCTTTATTTTGGTATCAGCCAGGCTCTGCTCTCTAGTCTTCAGCTAGTTCAAAATGCTGCAGCCCGACTCTTGACAGGCGCTCGTAAACATGACCACATTTCCCCAGTCTTGGCTCGTTGACACTGGCTTCCAGTAGGTTGTAGAATTGATTTTAAGATTTTATCGCTTGTTTTTAAATCTCTAAATGGATTAGCTCTGTCATACCTCTCTGATCTGTTAACTAAAATACTCCAAACAGAACTCTCAGGTCAGCTGATAAGTTGCTTCTAGTTGTCCCTAGAAGCAGGCTAAAAAACAGAGGAGATCTGGCCTCTGCGATTGCTGCGCCCAAAGTTCGGTAAGGTCTGCCTCTTGAAATTAGGATCTCTCCAACACTTGACATTTTTAAAACACGTTTGAAAACACATTTTTACACACTCTCTAGCTTTTAACTGTGACTGAGTTTTGTTTTTACTATGTACAGCACTTTGGTCAACCTGTGTTGTTTTTAAATGTGCTTATAAATAAATTGATTGAATTGAAAAAAAATGATTGACTGACAGCGCACAATGTGCTTTGAGGTAGCTGCCAAGAAGGTGTGTGTATAAGATAAAGGTCTAAATATCTCTTACTTTACTCAGATTTCACAGAGTGTGTATTTGTTAATAATTTGACTTGAATTCTTTTGGTTGAGGATAAAGTGTAAGATTATGGGGAGCATTTTGTACTTTACAGTTTTGTTTAGTGTAATGTTTACAGTTATATTGTATTTTCTTTCCTTATTTAATTTTTTTACACTGTTCCTTTAATACATGGTAATTGTGCACAGGGTGAGCGGTCGCGATGGGCACTGTGGAGTAACAGGGCTTTAACTAGCTGTGGAGTCAAACAGTTTTCTTACCGTGTTTGGCAGTGTACAGGAACATTCAGACGGATTACTGTATTTCAAGACTGTGCATGTTTGTTTTCAACTACAAGCGGACTTTGTGGATTATTGTCAACTGCACAAGGACACGCGTACGGCCTGACTACCAGCTAGTGCTTCCACGGTAATAGTGTGGTTTGTGTCTATGAACAGTGAACACCTGTGTGCACACCTGTGTGGATCAGCATGCTTGTATTCAAAAGGTTTCTCCATGTAACGATCTGCTAGAGGGTGTGGGGAGCCATAAACCCCGCCCCCCAGGGCATGAAGCAGGCATGGAGGAGATCCTCATCCCAGGCATCCAGAAACCCCAGAGTGCGAGAGCCTGAGGAGGACCACTGGAGGGGCATCCGTGCCACCCTCCTGGGAAGAGCTGAGGAGAGCTGAGCTGTGGAAATATTGTCTGACATTAAACCGGTCTGTGGTGCAAAAAGGGTCGGGGACCACTGCTTTAGGATGAGCAACAGGTTAGCCATGGCACATAGAAGGTAACAGGAAACAGAAGACTTTGTCAACTTGATGCTTGAAAAATATGATTATTGTTTGTCTGAAAGAGATCTAAGCTTACAAGAAACTGTTTTTCAAACAGACACTTATTTCAATATCAAAGAACACCATCTGAATGAGTGACGGTGGAGGTGATTTAGTGATGACATGTTAAACCCTCTGATGTTATAAATCTAAGCTAATGGCCTACTGGACAGCTCTGATAAATAAAACAGCCTTAAAATGACTCATATAACCAGATGAGGACATCAGATCAGCCGTCAGGCTCCTGAACACTGAACACTCAGTGACTGGACTGGACTGTTTTTCTTTTTTTTGTTTTTTTTTTAATCATTTTTGCACACTTTATGTCACCTTGTGTTGTCTGTCATATGTAGCACCATGGGCTTAGAGGAACACCATCTCTCCTCACTGTGTACTGAACCACTGCACACGGTTAAAATGACAATAAAGCCACTTGACTTGACATGATTCACAGGCCCCTTTCACATCATGCATCTTTGTTTTATCTCCTGACCTTTGCTTCTACCTTCCTTTAAGTGTGTGCACACATATATCTCTGAGAAAAGGGGCTTGGAACTGATTTAAGATGTCAAAATTACAACAGAAGGAAAATTAAAGACTTTTTAAAGGAAGCCGTGCTATGAAAATACTTACATGAGACTCACAGAAAGCAAGGCGATAAATGACAGGGACAAGGACATAAAAAGACAACAGCCCATAAGAGATGAAAGGCAAAAACAAGTGTTCAGTTAGAGAATATATGCATTGTGTTCAGTGGGAAAGGTCCTGCGGTGCTGCAGTAAATTAATTATAGGAGAGAAAATGATAAGTTCTGCTGCTGCGCTATGAATAGATGGACAGACAGAGAGACAGCTGACAGAGCAACACAAGTTAACCATCTTCACAGTTAAGGAAGGTGGTGTGGGGTTGTTTTTTAGGTGTTGTAAGCACACAATATCAGCATATCTCTTTTTCTTACTATGGTCAGTAATGCAAGTTATTTATGGATGCTTTCCAGAATAATTTACATATTAAAATGTGCTATTTGTTCAGATTTTACAGTGGATTGTTGACCTGTCTATATTTTGAAGTATACACATTGTTTTCATCATGAAACTTCAAGCTTAAAGTATTCATGTAATTGTTTTCATATGTCATATGTACCATAGAATATCTGATGCATTCAGAGCACATGTCACGGTCACAGTGGCTGACCGTATGGAGGGTGTTTGGAGGACCCAGGTGCGGACACAGACGAAGAAGGCAAAACTTTAACTGAACTCAAAGTGAGCCTTTATCAGGGCCGGTAAACAGTAGAGCAAACAAACTACGGAAATGACCTAAACAACGAGCCTAGACTAGGAAACAACTAAAGACTAAGACAAACTAATACTGATTTGGACTGTAACTAAGAGCTATGAACACGACATGAAAAAGCAAAGGACAGACTTCCGGACTGGTACATGAAGGGCTATGAAAACATGACAGGAGCAGATTACTATGAACATGACCAGAACAGAGACTGAAAAACTATGACTCATGACGTGTAGCTAGAACGACAGGAATGATAACAGATGATGTGACACAGACTGAATGAAACACAGAGACTAAATACCCACAAGGTTGATTAGGGGAAGTGAAAACACACGAGGGACACCAGCTGGCACACATGAAGCTAATAACAGGACAGGAGAAGTGAAACTACATAACACTGGACTCTTTCAAAGTAAAACAGGAGACATGGAGATTAAACATGACATGAACTTAACATAACCACACAGACATGAAACATGACAGGTAGATGCATGGACCAGGGAGACTGAGTACAGGAGGAGATGACATAAACAACAAAGAAACAAAGGACTAAACAGCATACTTGGAAATTAACTAGATGAACTAAACTAGGGCACAAATGAATACCAAAATATATAAAAAACTCAAACACTGGGTCACACGACCCAGGACCATGACAGCACATTTAAAGACAACAGGAGTTAGCCCATTTGACATGGATATCTAGCAGAAATAGAACAGTATAGAGACAACAAAATATTTGCAGTAATAAACAAAATAAATGCACCCTACAAATTAGTGATTTGGAGGATCAGACTTTAGGCAGAGCTGATAAGTTGTCAGACTGTCATTGTCTCCATCATACATAGAGGTGGATCTGCAGTATGGTGAGATGGAGGCTAATGATCTGCTGTGGAGGCCCCTAAAGAAGAAATGACATTTTCATGTTCCTTTGTGAATAAACTACAGTCACTTTGTCCGGGTGTTTGTCTTCCTCCATTATGAAAGAAAAACCATTTTTATTTTTCCAGTTATGATCATGCAGTCTCTGGTGGTTTTTTGGGTGAGGGGTAGGAATAGTTCTGCTCTGTGGTAATAACTTTTAGCATGTGTTAGTCTAGTGTTTCAGTTTAATGTTGGCATATTAATCTAGACCTGCATCGGTTACTAAACGCTGATCTTCACCATCAAGTTTCTGTTTCGATAAGTTTCTGTGAGTCTTTGCTCATACAGTGAGCTGCACACCATAATACACAGTCAGGGGTCATCTAACCGACGTGCGCGACTCTTTTGTTTAGTTATGTGTTGTACACTATGTGACCGTGTGAGTGCGCACGTGTGTGTGTGTGAGATATAGGTGGGGGATTCCCACAGCAACCCATGTTAATTGTGTGTATGTGTCTCCTATCCATCATCACACACACTTCCCTCTGTTAGCGTGTTCTAAAATAGAATGGTGTGTGAACATGACCTCTCCCACACATAAACACACACACACACACACTCTCTAGTAAACACACCCATTACGATGCCATTGTGTCTTGGTTTCTTGTCCAGAATGTGTGTGTGTGTGTGTTATCACGAGTTATAAGGAAAAATGTCCTCCCTCCTTCTTTCTGTCTTTTCTTTCTCGCCACAAAGTCTGGAGTCGCTGCCAAATTTCCTTTGTGGCAAAGGTGTGGTGCCGCGACACACACACACACACACACACACACACACACACACACACACACACACACACACACACACACACACACACACAAGATGGACATCATGTGATAATGACATAAAGACATACAGATGAGATGGAAGTGACTGACCCTTCATACTGTATTGCTTCTGCACTTTATAACAAATCAACATGATTATATATCAGTCACTTGACACATTTTTAGTAAATAGCCAACAACCCCAACCGGCTGTGGCAGATGGCTGCCTCTCCATGAGCCTGGTTCTGCCTTAGGTTTCTTCCTGTTAAAAAGAGTTTTTCAAACTGACTTGAATGTCACATGAAGGCTCATCACTGCTGATCAGATCCCCTGGATCTGCAGGTAAGGTAAGGTAATACAACCAAGCAGCAAAGTGTGTGTTGTGTAGTGCACTGAGGAGTGCTCAGACCTTGGAGACATTGGAGAAACCAAACAGCCACTCATCAACAAATGAACATCGTTCAGATGCCAATGTCCAAATGTTGGATGGAGAAGACAGATGGTTTGAAAGAGGAGTGAAAGAAGCATCTATGTCCACAGTGAACATCTATCTTTGAACAGAGGGCTTGGCTTCCAACACCAACTGTCTGCCATCTATAATCCAGACGCCTCAATGCCCACTCACATCCTGGGTCAGGTGCCCTCAATAGGTCCCATGACAGGGTGGGCAAGGTGTCACAATGGATTGACCTGAAATCTCTAGTGGCAATGACCCACCACTTTTTTCCCATCTTGGCTCATGTGATTAGTCACATGATTAATTGTGCTGCCACAACCCGGTTAAGGGACAAGCCACACTAGTGCCTCTGACTCTCCACCATTTAGTTTTAGAACTGAAGAAGCCTTTTGGATGAGACGTAAAATGTACTCAAAAAACTTAAAGTCTAGTCATGTTCCTCTGAGCTCTTAGGACCAAACAGCAGGTAAGGAGTACACTTGTAGTCAAGACCACCTAAACCAAAACCAAGACAAGACCAAAACCAATACAGACTGAGTCAAGACCGAGACAAAAAAGTCTTTAAGCTGCAGTCAGATGCTGCTTCGTTTACGGGTGTCAGGCATATTTATGTGTTTTTGCTTTCGCACAGCCCTCCTCACTGCTGTCTACTGTCTCACTCATTCACTGAGAGGACAGAGGCACGCTCCACTTGACTGTGGCGTCTCTCACCCTTTCCGTTTTTCACATAATGATATTATCCTGTATCCTCGCACGTGATTGGCCACAAATATGGAGGGATTGGAGCATAGCTGAGCCACTGTGTGAGAGCTGAGCAGCAAAAGGAAATTCAGTAAGCACGGCTCTTAGAGCTGACGCTTTTGCGCATGACACTTCATATGGGAAAAAATATACATCACATATGCAGGACACCTGCAAACAGGACTACAACAGTTTAAAATCAGGACTACTTAGAACCAGAATCAAAACTAGATGATAGTAGCACTAAAAATCATCATAGACCTGCACTACACTCATTTTTTAATTCTACCAAAGTCCACTATTTAGATTCAGAAATGTTTATATAATTATTTAGCCTTGTTGTGCAAACAAGGCTGCATAACTTAATAACTATAGAATTTGAAAAGTAACAAACGGTATCTAAAAAGATACACTAGGCACTGGATACATGTTCTGATGAGTTTTGACTAACGTGTGTCTCACCTGCTCTTGTTCCCTCTCTGTTCCTCTCTCTCTCTGTTCTTCTCTCTCTCTCTCTGTTCCTCTCTCTCTCTGTTCCTCTCTCTCCCTTTCTGCTCCTCTCTCTCTCTGTTCCTCTCTCTCCCTCTCTGTTCCTCTCCCTCTCTGTTCCTCTCTCTCCCTCTCTGTTCCTCTCTCTCCCTCTCTGTTTCTCTCTCTCTCTGTGCTCCTCCCTCTCTGTTCCTCTCTCCCTCTCTGCTCCTCTCTCTCTCTGTGCTCCTCTCTCTCCCGCTCTGTTCCTCTCTCTCTCTGTGCTCCTCTCTCTCTCTCTCTCTCTCTCTCTCTCTGTTCCTCTCTCTCTCTCTGCTCCTCTCTCTCCCTCTCTGCTCCTCTCTCTCTCTGTTCCTCTCTCTCCCTCTCTCTGTTCCTCTCTCTCTCTGTGCTCCTCTCTCTCTCTGTTCCTCTCTCTCTCTCTGCTCCTCTCTCTCTCTGTTCTTCTCTCTCCCTCTCTGTTCCTCTCTCCCTCTGTGCTCCTCTCTCTCCCTCTCTGTTCCTCTCTCTCTCTCTGTTCCTCTCTCTCTCCCTCTGTTCCCCTCTGTCTGTCTCTGTCCCTCTCTCTCTCTCTGTTCCTCTCTCCCTCTCTGTTCCTCTCTCTCTCTGTTCCTCTCTCTCCCTTTCTGCTCCTCTCTCTCTCTCTGTTCCTCTCTCTCTCTGCTACTCTCTCTCCCTCTCTGTTCCTCTCTCCCTCTGTGCTCCTCTCTCTCCCTCTCTGTTCCTCTCTCTCTGTTCCTCTCTCTCTCTCTATGCTCCTCTCTCTCCCTCTCTGCTCCTCTCTCTCTATGCTCCCCTCTCTCTCTCTCTGCTCCTCTCTCTCTCTGTTCTTCTCTCTCTCTCACTCTCTCTCTCTGTCTCTCTGTTCCTCAACAGGGCATAACATGAATCCCACTGCAAGATAAAATATCTGAAGAAGGTCCTGAGGTGCACGAGAAAATTATCTTGAATGTGATATTGATTTAAATAACAGATTTTCTTTTTAGTTGTGTTTTAGTGAAAACATGAAACAAACTTGTGGTGGTAGTTTTGGTCCTTTACCAACATGTTTAAGGTTTTGTTCTGACCATTTGGTCAGAACAGGGGTGGCTGTAGCTCAGGTGGTAGAGCAGGTCATCTACTGATCAGAAGGTTGGTGGTTCGATTCCTGGCTTCCCCTAGTCTGCATGCCAAATATCCTTGGGCAAGATACTAACCCCAAATTGCTCTCCGATGCATCCATCGGAGTATGAATGTGTGTGAATGTTAGTTATAAAAGCACCTAGAGAAATGTGCTTGTGCGAATGGGTGTGAATGGGTGAATGCACAAGTTGTGTAAAGCGCTTTGAGTGCTCAGAAGAGTAGAAAAGCGCTATATAAGAACCAGTCCATTTACCATTTACCATTTTATACTATTTAACATCTTTCTGACCTTGATGGAGAAGCAAAATTAAAATGGTTAATAAATGCATTCCAGTAATAAACAACAATAAAACTCACACCCTTATTGGTACCACTCAGTAAGCCGAGAGTGGATTGCAGCAGCTGCAGGAACCTCTGGATTATTGGCTAGATTAGCACTTTGAGTCAAATGCTGCTGCTTCGAGCCCTTGGCTGAGTGTTGCAGGACAAAACTGTAACATTTTACACAAACACACACGCGCACACACACACAGTAGTAAGTGGGAGTAGTTCCTGGTTGGTTGAGCAGGAGGCTCAGAGACGCCACTACAGTCTCCCATGGAGCTGGGCGTGGGGGAGAAAGTGGTGTGTGTGTGTGTGTGTGTGTAGGGGGCCGTTAGATTGTGGTGGGTGGAGGGGAGGGGGTGTCCTTGGCAGACAGACAGAGTTTGATTGGTACGAGCATCGATCTGTCCATTGTTTGTTCATTCTGTTTCTTCATTAGTTCAAATGTTTCACCCAGCTCAGGACAGAACACAACACGTGATTAAATAAATGTGCTCATCCTTTTTCGGCTTTGTCAAACTTTCAATTTGTGAAGACAAAGGTTTAGAAAATGTTCCGCGTTTTAGAAACCGGACGTTTTAAACTAAATTTTGGCCACATTTCATACATTTTTACAAGAAAACGTATTATAATTCTGTTCTCTTTAAAATTCCATTCTGTTTATTAAAATATCAAAGTCTATTCTTTTTTCTCAAAATTTCAGCTGAATGCCTTTTCAAAATGTTATAAATTAAACAGCAGTTGCCTCACGGCACTTTATATTATAAGCTAAAAACCTTTCAATAAAACAGAGAAGCTAAATAAATGATGTAATTAATGTCTTTATTGAGTGAGCACTTTAACACCCTGAAGTTCACACTGATTTGAAATGTTGCTGCATCCCTAAGACATCAGATTGCTGGGTTACAAAACCTCATGTTAGACCCCCTTCCATAGTGACCCATCCTAGACCTGAGCCCCTTCCTCCTCAGTGAGTTGTTGTTAAGTTCAGCCACTAATCGTTCTGGTTGGGACTGTGGTTGGCTGCCTTGCCGCTGTCCTGCCCTCAAAGACACACACAAACACACACACACACACACACACACACACACACACACACACACACACACACACACACAGACAGACAGACATGCACACACACACACACACACACACACACACACTAAATGTGTGTAATCATGTTTTGTCTCCTTTGTTGGCAAACTTAATTATAAATGTGTCATCTCATTTATGGTATTTGTGTTTCACTACTTCTGTGTGTGTGTTTGACAAAGAAGCTTCTCAGTTCTCAGTGAAGAACAATGGAACCTCTCTGATTACATCTCCCTGTACAGACAGACAGGGTGTGTGTGTGTGTGTGTGTGTGTGTGTGCGTGTGTGTGTGCGTTCAGTGGGAGGAAAGGGTGGCAGTTGTAGAGACTGAAGGGAGGGTGGGGGGTAAAGTTTGGACCTCCCCGTGTTGTCTCTCTCAAAAAGCCTGGTGGCTCGTCATTGGTTAAATCCTCAAGCCTGTATTTATGCGATTGGTCAGGGCGGGGTATATATACACAGCATGGGTCGGTCAGATCTGGCCACAGGTTTCCAAACTTTCAAAGTGAGCAGACAGCGAGGGAGACGGTGTGTCGGAGGGCCCGAGTGACGGAGTGAAATCAAACTGTGGATAAACCGCAGAAGCAAACAGAAAACCTAGAGTGGACAAAGAAAGCAGCAGAGTCACTGCAGATCGTTTTCAGGGGAAATCCTGCACCACAACGGGTTTGTTTTCTATTCTTGTCTCCCCCTCCTCTCACATCTCGATGCTTTGCTTTGGTATTTGTGCTCTGAGACCAAATTCCTCTCCTGATGCTTCTCTCCTCTGTTGGCTGAAGTATTTTCAGTTTCAGTTTTTGTCCAGAACTTTGCAGACCAACAAACTGAGACAGACATTTGCAGAATTTGATCTGGAATAAACCTTTTCTGGGATGAATTTAACCAAGCCTAGCCTTTCTAGAGTCAGCCAGGTGTCTCTTGGGGGCCCCTGGACTTCAAGGACCCCGAGTCCTGCTTCTGAAATGGGTTTTGAACAGAAGCACTCTGAGGATTGCAGTTCTCCAGACAGAACTGGGAATATGAGGAGAGGGGAACCAAGGATGTGTTTGACGCACAGTTCAGGGGGACAGAGTCCTGATCTGAACCGGGCTGGAGGCACGTCAGCGGGTGATGGGAAAGCTGCAGGAGCTGAGCAGAGGATTCGCAGGCCAATGAATGCCTTCATGGTCTGGGCTAAAGATGAGAGGAAGCGGCTGGCCCTGCAGAACCCGGACCTACACAACGCTGTGCTCAGCAAGATGCTCGGTAAGACAAACAAAGAGACCAACTCAATGGAGAGCCAAAGATCTGATCTTTGTAGTCATCAATTTCAGTAAAAGCACCAAAGTGAGGAGTCGTCGTATTGGAAATTTAAATATCTGACCACTTTCATTTTAGCAGTTTTCAGTGTGACACACCAGAAAGATAATCAAACACAGACCATAAATAGCCTCATTTCTGTTCAAGACAAATTAAAAGTCTGATTCCTCAGCTCTACGTTACCAAGCCAATATGTATGTTGCTGCATCTGGGCTCATTGCACATGCCATGTTTACCTCTAAACTCTTGACTGTCAGTTTACTTCAAATGCTGTTAAAATAACCTTCCAAGGCCATCTTAATATCTCTCATTTTTCATCTGATGCTTTTTTTATGATGTTTCTCAGGTCTTATAGCAGTAGAGCAGTAGCTCTTCACGTCCATCAGTGTGTAAGACACATCTCCAAAAACAGGACGAACTGAAAGTCAAAGCATTTCATGCATGTCACAGGACATTAAGGTCCTTCTTTGAATGACTACATGTAGCTGTAGATGGAGCTGCTCAAGGCTGTCAGTGCTGTTGAGTATTTTGACATGTTATAGGCCGAGCAGTAAATAATAAAATGATCTATCAGACTGATTGTAATCTGCTTGACAGTGAGTTGCAAAATGAATTTGAACAGCAGTGCTGTTCTTATATGCCCCCTTTCTGTCATCTAAGAAGACCAAAACATGGTTGAAATTTTTTTAAATATTTAACTCTTCTTCTTGCAGGTCAGTCGTGGAAGGCCCTGTGCGCTGTAGAGAAGCGACCATTTGTAGAGGAAGCAGAGCGTCTTCGTGTCCAACACCTCCAGGATCACCCAAACTACAAGTACCGACCTCGCCGCAAAAAAACCACCAAGAAGCTTAAACGTGTTGAACCAGGGATTCTGCTGCACAGCTTAGCCCAGGGTGGGGCACCAGGCTTGGGTTTAGGACCTGGTGTCAGTCCTTTGGGTGCAGAAAATGTCTCTGGAGGTTCTGCTTACGGGCATCCAGGTGTCCAGCCTCCACATCATCACTCTCATCACCTGCTTCCATCTCTGGGCCATTTCAGGGACCTCCAGGCCTCAGGACACTCAGAGCTAGAAAGCTATGGCTTGCCCACTCCAGAAATGTCCCCACTGGACATTCTGGAAGATGGAGCTGGGGAATCTGTGTTTTTCCCCCAACATATGCAGGAGGAGGGAGGGATGGGAGTTTGGAGTGGGTACCAACACCACCTTCACCATCATAATCAGCATTACACCCACCACTACAACAACCACAGCCACCACAGCTCCATACACGGCCAGGGTTCAGGAATGACTTTAAGCACCAGAATGACTTCTGCTGAATCGAATATGAGGTCGAGCATGAGCTCTGTCACTTCACTCAGCTCCAAGCTAAATCTCACGCATGTTTCTGGTCACCAGGTCACTTTAAGAAGTCCCGTAAAGTGCTCGCCACCACTGCCGGATCCTTCCTCCCCAGTTTCATACCACCAGCCCTGCAACAGCCTCTCTGAGCCAATAAAATGCCACCAGCCCCCACTGAGCTCTGCTCCTGTTGGTTATTTCAGTCAGCTATATGGAAACGGCACCCCTAAAGCTCCTCATTTTACTTCTTCTCATCTGGGGCAGCTTTCACCTCCTCCTGAAACGACTTCTTCCTGCTCAACCTCATCAATTCCCCCTCCATCCACTTTCCCTCCCTCTGTGAATTTGGATAATTCAAATCTGGATTCCTCTGGCCAGCTGGGGGCTTCGTCGGCTGAATTTTGGGCTGAAGTGGACAGGCATGAATTTGACCAGTATGTAAATGTTCGGAGAAATCGAGATGAGGCTTATGGATTGGGCGGGGAATGTGGTGGTGTGTCCAAGGTTGTGGGTAGCCGTAGTAGCAGTATTGTTGGAAGTAGCAATAATAGTATTGTTAGTAGTGCAGTTAATAGGGATGTTGGTGGTGTGGTGGGTGGCGTTGGTGGGTGTGATGATGGAAGCAGCCCTCTTATATCTGCTCTGTCTGATGCAAGCAGCGCTGTCTATTACAGCACCTGTATCACTGGATAAACACTCTGAAATGTATGATGAGACAACATACAAAGGAAGTATACTGGAAAAACTGTTTGGGTCATACTTTATTCAAAGCATTTCAAAGAGCCCTTCGCTAGCTTTCAAATCTTTAGGTTTCAGGAACCCTTATGTGTGTTGACATGCCTTTAAGTACCACATGTTCAATGTTCAGTTATTTTAGTTCTTGGTATGTTGTAGAAAAGAAAGCATTTGAAATGAGGAAAATAATCTCAGTTGGGCTTCACAACAATTTCTGTCATATTTTTTGTTGATTGGGAACATGAAAAATTAGCTCAATGAAACACTTCCAAGATTCATTTACAGTATTTTTCTTAGTGTTGTTGGGAAAGTTAGGGGCAAACACCAGCATGTCAGATATCTGTCTAACCTATCAGAATGTTTCACTTTTCAGGCCGTTGTATGTTCCCTGTCGGGGAACATCCCTGTCAGACTCTAGTGACATACATGGGTGTGTGCCGATTCCAAGAACACTCTTTCTAACTAGCTTCTCTGATATATCTTTAACTGGGGTTAGTTTAAAACTTTAGCACTGTCTGTTTCTGATCACACGTCATGATTGTATTCACGGCCTTTGCAAGTAATCAGCTCTATTCATACAAAGCAACCTCACACAAACAGATGTTGGAGATCAGTCGTGCAGTCATGAACTTTGGGAACATTGGTTTGATGTAGATGTTTACTGTGTACTTTTGAAGATGCTATGCTTCTTGACAGGATGTGAAGGAGAAAGTGAAACTATGAAATGTTCTCTATGCACTGGGTTTCATGTCTTGTTTCATATATAGAAGTAAAAATACTCATAATTTGAAATATGTTTTTGTGACTGTTTGTCTTGTTTTTTCTGTCTTCTTTACTGAATCTTATTTTTCTTAAAGGAAAAAAAAGAGTTTGATGAGTTGATTGATATTATTCTAATATTCATGTGGTCAGTGCTGGAGTTAATTAGCCCAGCTAAGCATAAGAACAAGAAAGTGTTGTGTTCGTCAGAAAGTGTGATAAATATATTTATTCTGTTACATGCGTCTGATCTGGGGTTGTTGGTTTTTTTTAATTTAAACTATGAAAAGAACTATAAAATGTTAATGTAATGTAGCATAGGGCATCTGCTTGTCATATATTTTCCCCTGTCCCTGCCTGACACCCTCTGTTCCTCTTCCTCTCATGTTCTTACCTAGCAGGGCTTGCTCTGTTTTATTTGTGTGTGTTTTTTCTGTTTTGAAGCAAAGAGAAATCTTTGTTATGTAATATTTCATGTATAAATCGAATAATTGCTCGTGTAAAGGTGCCGGCAGATCTTTTGGTGAGTTCAGTTTTTGCCCACTTGTAAACCTGACACAAAGAGATGATGCATGTGTGAACTTTGTAACCTTCATTTCAAAAGTGTTGGAGAAGTGCTTTTCCACTGAACTTTGTTTGCCATTCATCTATTATGAACTTATAAAGTGATGATATCCTATAGATGTTACGTTTTGCTAAATGAGTAACTTATCCTGCCAACATTTAAATGAACATAAATTAGTGGTTTTGTTCATACTGAGAAAATGAAAAATCATCACCCACTCTGTATGTTTACATAGCATCGTTTTGTATACAGTGGAAACAAAAACCATAAGTCTTCTCAAAGGGCTCACATCTGTTCTGCATCAGTCCTAAGGACAATGCCGTTTTTTCTTTTCTCTACATGAAACTGAAGGACAGCGTCAAGGATATGTACAGTGAAAGCAGTTATATTCACCACACTGATCCCTGTGGCCTTTTCCAAATATTTTCTATTAGAGGATGAGCCCCAAGGAAGCTAAATATTAAAAAATAAAATAATAAAAGCCGTGTACATCTGCATTTGACATTCTTTCGTGTTGACACCAAACAGAGCTGTGTTTCCATTTTAATTTACTGTGACACACAAAGACATCAGAGAGACGGGCGTTTTTTGGAGCCGTGCAGTAACTGTGGAGCTTTTGGTAATAATTATCTCAAGGAAAAAAAGAAACACCCAAGATTTTTGGGATTAATACAAAACACATTTTCTCAGCAGACACATAACAAAAAATTAAAACCAGGATTTTCCCACAACTGTCACTGTGCCTGACAGCGAGCGTAGAAAAGGGTTTTGTTTGTGTTTATGTATTTGAAAAATGTGCAATGGGTGTAAACGGATCTGTTAAGTCTTCTAATATAATGTCACAAAATAAACACTTCCAAGTTTGCACTCTGGACATTTACAGGTTTTTCTCTGTGGCTAAAGCTGGCTGGATTAATTCTTTGGAAACTTTTAGTATTTTGAATTTTTGGTCAACTTTTTGCTCCTGCATATCAAAAAAGACAAAAAACAGCACAATTGGTGCGTCCTCTGTGTTTTCAGTGCATTTACATAGTTTGAGACACAAACAGAGTCACGTCTGTGTTTTCCTGTGTGATCAGCTCTGATTCTGTCCTCTCTAGGTTTCGTTAAGACATTAGAAAATATTGGCTTGGCGCAACAGTTTCCCCTTGAACAAAACCACAAAGAAAACTTTCAGAACAAGGAAAAGCTGTTTTCTTTGTTTCAGACTTCTTTTACTCCCCCAGCACCTCACTCACTGTCATTTTCTCTCATTTCACTTCTCTCTGTCTCAGCTTTTATTCTTTGCAATCTTTTGTCACCTTTTTCCTTCTTTTTTGTTTCTCACCATTTTTATTTATTCTGTGGCGTCTTTTTGCTCCTTCATGCCATCTCTTGCTGTTTAGTACTCCTTGCTTTTGTCTTATGAGCGCATTTGTTTCTATTTTCCATCTAGTGTTGCTTTTGTCTATCTTTCTAAACAGTCCCCATATTATATCGCTTCTTTTCCTTTTATCCTTACATGTGCATATCCTCGATCATTCCTTAAATTATTTTTACTTTTAGATGTATTTAATATTTAGATCATACAGTCGAGTAAATGTGGTAAAACTTTGTTCTGGTCTATTCTTCCTTTTCCCCCTTTTCCCCATCCTTCCTTTTTTTTGTCGTTTTTCTTCCTTCTCACAATTCTTTCACATATTCTTTATATTTTGTAAAAAATCATAATATCTTCTTTCATATATTTTATTAAGTGTTTATTTGGCTGCTCTCCTTTCTTTCTCGCCCTTCAGGCATCCCTGTATGACCCACTATTTGCCCTGTCCTTCTTTCTCCTCACTCTGTTATTAACATTTCCATGAGAGTCATTTATCCTCTGGTTGGAGAGCAGAGAGCTATAACGTAACTGGGCTGTAAAAACCAAAGTTGCACGGTAATGAGTGTGTGCATGTTTTCCTACCCCAGGTCATGTATTCAGTAAATGTGTGTCAGTGGTGCTCGCTGAGGTAACTGACAGGAATGTTAGCAGCAAGAAGGAAACGCTACGGAAGTTTGAGATGTTCGGAAAGGGAGTGTGAAGAGAGAGAGAGAGGAAGAGGTGTATATTTTTGTGACAACACCTCACCCTGCAGCGCGATAGGCTGAATGGAAAAGATAACACGAGGCTGAATTCCCTTTTAGACTGCTGGAAAGCGCCACATCGGAGGTGTGTATGTGGTGTGAGTGTGTGTCTGGCTGTAGTTTTTTTTTACATATTACAGATTTGGTGTACTGAACCAGCACAGAGCACCAAGATAACTATAAACGTGTTTCACAATTTCTAAAATATAAATTAAATAAAGAGAAAGTAAATACATGTTTTAAAAGAAATGGAATATTTGGAGAATACTGTGAAAAAGTCTTTGGCAGTAAAAATATTAAAAATGAATAAGAAGGAGGGAGGTGCTGAGCTAAAAAGTGGAAACACAGACACGGGAAAAATCAAAGAATCCAAAAACTGGGAGTAAAAGTAAACGAAAGAAGGAATCTGTGGATTACACACTTCAGAGAGACAAGGCAGAAGAAGAGAGAAGGGATTTTCCCATCTGTTTCTGTGGTGTTTTATTGGCCACATGTGGTTATACTGTCAGATCAGTCACCACAACTACACACTGCATGTGTGTGTGTGTGTGTGTGATCTGAAATGACAGTGTGTGTTTGTGAGTTTCTTTGTTCAAACTATGTTGTTGTGAAGAAGTTTGTGCTGTGTTAAATAGGAATTAATAACATAAAATCTGGAGACTCAGTCGTGTGTGTTTGCACTTTATGTGCACATGTGTGTTTTTGATCTCTTTAAACTTTTGAATTCATCAAACTTTGGATTTCTCAAAGAGTTATCAAACAGTTTGTATTTGATGTGTGGAGCTGAAAGCAGCACGCCCCCGTAACAGTAACATGATGTCTGCAGTGCTGAGCTTTGTTAGGGGATCCATTCATCTGTGACAGTCCCTAACTGCCGTATTACAGTTTCACCATCATGACTAAAGTTCTTAGTCAGAATTAGGACGATGGCCACCACTGTTATAGGAACGTATTCACTGCACTGAACTATCATCATCTCACTGTAGCCATCAGATTCTTATCATGCAGTATTTTGTAATTTTCTTTTTATTTGAGTTAGAAACAAATACATTAAAAAATTAGTTGTACTTTAGTTTTTTCACCATAATTTCATTTTAATTTAACTATAATGGATGGTAAAATTCAAACTTGCTTTTGTTCATTCCATAGTAATAATTTGAGATTCCCATCCTTCCGTCTGTTTTCCGCTGCTTTCCCAGGCCAGGCCTTTTTTCTAGCGTTCGCTGGGCTCATGTAATCTCTTCAGCATGTCCTGGTGTCATGGTCCGCGGATCGTGTGTCTGAGGAGCGGTGGGAATGCCCACACCTAAGGGTGTCGCTGTTGCCTTCACACCTGCATCCCATTCCAGGCGATCAGCGCGGCCAGCTGCTCCACGCCAGTCCGTTAGTCATCATTCAGTGGTAACTTGGCCCCTCGCGAAGGTTGATGTGGAATTTCTGGTTTCTATGAACTGTGTTAATCCTGTTACTGTGTGCTCAGGTTATTGTCCGGGGTGTTCAAGTCTTCACCTGCCTATCCTCCTGCCCACCTGGAGTTCAGATAAACCACCTGTCATCATCCTCTCCATCTCCCTGGAATCCTCTCCTGCGGACACTCACCCCTCCCTCCTGCTAGGATATGCCCGAAACACCTGAGCTAGTGGGCATCCAGGAGACATCAACTAGCTCCTTTCAGTTTGGAGCAGCAGTGGCTCTACTCTGACCTTCTCATCCTATGGGGGTGTCCAAATTCATGGGCTGCATCCTCCTGAGGACGCATTTGTAGACCGATTATGTCACAACGACGCGACGAAGGCTGTCCAAATTCGTAGACTCCTCCTAATGCAGCCGAAAAATGCGTCCTCCTTTTCCCCTAATTTGAAGGATGGGTTGGATGTATCCTTTGTGGCCCAACCTATCCCACAATTCATAGCACGGCCCAGCCAACTCCAGTTTCCAACAATGGCGGCCGCTACTCAGTTTTAATATTACTCTTATTACTCTTTCCGGGTCACAAAATAAACTTCTAAATAAATATCTGCTCGGTTTATCAAGACATCACATGTTTGCAAAAGTGCTCCGACGTTTTCAGAGAAGTCTGTTACCCACCAGCTCGATAGCTGACCGGGAGCTCGAGGGTCACTCGAGCCGGCGAGAGCAGTGGACTCCCGGCTTCATCGTTTTCAAACCTCCCCGCGGTCTTTCGCTACTAAACATGATATACAAGTCACTTAGATAACTTAAAAATGTTATTGTTTGGCTTTTTTCAGTGTTTTATTTGTTCCTGAGTAAATCTGTTTGGCTGAGATTAAAGTTATTAGATTAAATAAAACATTATTAATCCATCGGGTGGGTTCCTCCGGGGTTTTCACGCAGCTGAATAAATGTCAAACAGAAAACTGATTAAACAGAAGTGTGAGACGGTCGAGAATTTACACCAGTATCCTGTTAGATTCTAGATAGCAAAGAGCAGACGGCTGAGTTTATTAAACTCCACCGAGACAGCGGTGACGCAGATCTGAAGGTTAGACCGTCCCATTTCACAGTCTCGTACTTCTGACCTTCTCGGTCTTCGAAGGACCCTAACCCACATAGACCACGAAGGACAGGTCCTCAGGAGGACGCAGCCTATGAATTTGGACACCCCTTATCTCTAGAGGAGAGCCCAGCGACCATTTCATTTCTTGTTTCTCTCATTTTTTACGCTTGGTATCTTTGATCTTATTTTTTCAGTCACCAATTCCAACCCCAAACTCACCTGTGAAAACACAGAGACATATCCATAGTTTTTATTGTAGTGTTCACAGGGACACAAAAACTGCAGTTATAGAATCACCAGGTTTGAAAAGTTTCATTAATTCATTTACAATAAAGAGTAGATTCGTCTGTCACCGCTAGGGATGGGTACCGGTGTCCGGTGCCATGATGGCACCGGTTCTGACATAAACGGTAGTAACCAGACCGAAAAGCAGCGCACATTTCGGTGCTTTATTTCGGTGCTTTTTTTTCCTGAGATGTGATACACTTCGAATTGTAGCCAATCATTTTACGTTTCCGGGGATAGTAGGCGGGTCCAGGTACGTACGTTCTTTTAGAGCAGAGCTACAGATTAAAAATGTCCAAGACGAAGCGGTCAAAAGTCTGGCTGTACTTCACAGCAAAATATGCAAACTCAGCAGCCTGCAACAAGTGCTTTAAGCTGATACTGTGGAAAGGAGGTAACACCTGAAATCCGATGAAACACCTGGCGATGCATAGCGTCTTTTTTTAAAAGCCGAGAAATGCGCCGTATTTGATAGCTTGCTGCGAGACCTCACACCGAGCGCATCTACTGCAGGTGTGGTGCCTGTTATCGGACCCAGAGTTAGCAACATCCCCCAAAAAGCTGAAGAGTAGAGTCCTGGCCCCTAGCCCTGCCAGTGTAGCAGAAATGATGAGGATGATGATGGCAGCAGCAGCCGTTCTTCTCTGCGTGAGTAGCTTAATGTTGTTCGTGTTTAATTTACGTTGAGTAGGCTTACCACGTTATTAAATTAATGCATGTAAGGTGAACTAGCAAACATCATCATAGCTACATGCGGCTGCCTTCTTGTTTGATGGCAGATACTCCCTTCACCCTGGCCAAAAAGGCTAAAATGACCAAAGAAAAAGTGGGAAACAGTTAAACATGAGGTTTTTGGACAAATTTGTGTTTTTTCCATTGTTTAAGCACTGCTTCCAGCCAAGAGTGATACCATATATGCCCTATAGCTGCAGAAAAGGCTAACATTGTTATCTTTTTACAAAAAAACAGCTGAACATGAGAGGTTTTTGGACAAAGCTTGTGTTCTCCATTCTTTAAGCACCGGTTCGAGCACTGTTTAAGCACCGGCACCGTTTCAAAAGTACCGGTTTGGCACCAGTATCAGATAAAACCTAAACGATACCCATCCCTAGTCACCGCACACACTCAAACTTAACATGAACGTCGTTTCTCCACACCTTTGGTGCTGCAGGAGCTCCCACATTTCTTTATTGAGAGAACAAAGGTGGTTTCTGAACAATACAATACAAACAGCCTGCTGCACTGAGCCTAACATCACTATAATGATGTCATGATGAGGTGTGTGCGTATGTGCTTTCTCTCTGCTGCAGGATATCAGGCTCTCTCTTAAAGACCCCACAACTTCCTGTTTCCTGCATCTGCAGGAAGTAGCCTTGCAGTCACGTCCTGTGTGAGGAACTGCTGGAGAAGCAGTTTTCTGCAGGAACAGCTTTCCGAGGCTATGAGGACACAAACAGTCTATGTCCAACAGGAGCAGTGAAAGAAACCTTCAAGCACTTTTACAGATTGAGGAGAAAAAAAGCTTTTAAAGTTCATAAAATGGAAGAAGTTCATGAGTGAGATCCCAAGAACAGTAAGGATCACTCTAGCGTCTGTGTCAAACATTTTCCTATTAGGGAGGAAACTGAATTGTTTTTGTGGGCTGTAACCTGGTGACAGCTCTTCTATTTCCACAGCTCACAGGAAACAAAGCATGACCTTTGACACCAGGGTCTAACTGACAGGGATTTATTTAGTATTTTTCTGCGCACCTCTTCCTCATCTTGGATTCCCTTTAATCTTTATTTTCATATCTTACTCTTCTTATCCTTTCTGCTTGTCCTTTGTCTTCTTCATCTATTCTCTCCAGGCTCATTTGTTATTCTCTTGTTTTTGCAGTTTTCGCTCACTCCCTTTCTGCTATCTTATTATAGTGCAAAGACACAACATGATGGTTGAGGAGAGATGGCTAGTATGCAGTCTCTGCTCAGAAGCATCTGTAGTGTTTAGTTTAGTTAGACATGTGAAAAGGTTTTTTTCCCCTCCTCCTTCTCCTCCCTCAGTGGGAGCCAAGGTGTGGGTGTCAAACCTCTGAGGTCAGCTGGTTTGGTGGCCTTGGCTTTGAACGCCTTGTGGGTTCAGATCCTGGACAGGCTTAACCGCTAAACTGGACCGAACCTATTTATCACCATGGAAACGGTCACAGCAGCCAATCATAAAGCCAGAATCTGAGTCAGCATAAAATCTAGAGAAAAGCTTGTGTTTTATTCTATTCTGGTCATTTATCTAAATCTGTTTCTGTTCTTGTGTAAACATCTGTGGCTTGTCTGAGATCAGCATTTTATTTTGAAACAGAAAAACAGAAAAACTCCCTGTAACCTATAACCTGATGTGAAAGTAACAGGCAAATAAAAGCATGGAAAAGGTGTGTGTTCCTTCCATCGGTGATGTGTTAGTTTATGTAACGTAGGAATTTAATTTAATTCAATTCTGTTTTATTCATATAGCGCCAAATCACAACAACAGTCGCCTCAAGGCGCTTTATATTGTAAGGTAGACCCTACAATAATACATACAGAGAAAACCCAACAATCACATGACCCCCTATGAGCAAGCACTTTGGCGACAGTGGGAAGGAAAAACTCCCTTTTAACAGGAAGAAACCTCCGGCAGAACCAGGCTCAGGGAGGGGCGGGGCCATCTGCTGCGACCGGTTGAGGTGAGAGAAGGAAGACAGGATAGAAGATGTGCCGTGGAAGAGAGACAGAGATTAACCCTTTCATGCATGAATTAGGACAACCTCAATCTGGAATCTGAAATATTTTTAATTCATGTTTAGGCATGAAAAAAAGATTTTTGAACTTAATTTTTTTAAACATGTACTTTTCAAAGAGTTTTTTACATGTCCACTTAGGTGGACAATTGATGTGTATGTAGTGACACAAAAGTATACCTCTGACACTGACACAAATGCAAGAAAACAGCCAGTGAATAGCTGTCCACTAAAGTGACCACTATGCGTAATAACAAGTATGATCCAATGCAGAGAGGTGTGTTAACACATAGTGAGTGAGAAAAGTGACTGAAGAAGAATGGGAACAATTTTAAATGACAGTCTTACAAGGATGATCACAAAAATTCATGTCCAGTGGAAAACATCAACAACATTACGCAAGACGTCTGCATAAAAATACAAATCTGGTTACATTTGAACAATATGCCACATAAATGTTATTTAATGTTATCTGTCATTGTTGATATGAAAAACCTTTATTCACAAAATAATACTTTTGCTGACTTACAATTGGTGTAAGAAGGGTCATATTAACTTAATTATTGTACCAAAAATCTATTATTGAAACCACACTGAGGTATTTTTCTTCTTCTTATTATTATTTTCTTATTTCAATTCAAGGCCATTATTTGCTTTCATTTGCTTATTGTCCTCGTCTTCTTCTGTGTCTACTTAGAAAACTGTTAACACTAAAGACTGAACAGTTAAAGAGCCAAGCGATGAAAAAACAGTGGGAAAAGCTACATGAAGCAGAAAATGGCCGAAATGAAAGAGCATGTGTGAGAACAGATGAAGACATTTTTAGGGACTGAAGGCTCTCATACATCTATTTTTTTTTTCACCCATGACAAAAGTAGCTAGGCTATTTGGGGATAAATGTCTCCAAAACTTTCAGTTATAATTGAGCCTATTTATCTTTCTGGCTCCCCTGGTTTTCCTAAACCTAGATGCATGTCTAAACACCGGGTTTATGAAAGCAGCGTTGATGTGGAAATCTCCTAAAATTAAATGGAATTTCAGCCCATTTTTATATATTTGTCTGTTGTTGGTTTTGTCCGCAGTGCTGTCACTATAACAGGCACTGACGCCGCGTGGGAGTGTGTGTGTGTGTGTGTGTGTCGTGGTGACCCAGTGTGACGCCGTAGTAAGCACTGCACATGGCTGCCAGCAGACAGACAGAAAAGAAGTGTGGGAAAGAAAAGACAAAATTATGTAGGGAAAGTATTGGAGAAAATGGGCTGAGAGGAGAAAGATGTTTATTACTTCTAGACTGGACTACTGTAATTCATTATTATCAGGGTTGCCTAAGACCTCCCTTCATTGGCTTCCTGTTGAATCCAGAATTCAAAATCCTGCTCCTCACATACAAGGTCTTACATAATCACGCCCCATCTTATCTTAATGACCTTGTAGTACCATATCACCCTATTAGAGCACTTTGCTCTCACACTGCAGGCTTACTTGTTGTTCCTAGAGTATTTAAAAGTAGAATGGGAGGCAGAGCTTTCAGTTTTCAGGCCCTTCTTCTGTGGAGCCAGATTCCAGTTTTGTCATGGTCCTGGGTCGGTGTCCCAGTGTTTTGTGTATTGCTATTTAATGATTTCTTTGTGGTTTGAGATTTCTAGTGTTTATCTCTACTTTTAAGATTAGGCTTCAAACTTTCATATAATGAGGCCTGGGTTAAGGATGCCTTGTTGATGCCAGAGATCAGCAGAGAATGGCCACTGCTTCAAGTGATAGGAAAGCTAAACTTAAATAATCAATCAGTACAACTAAAGTATGAGAAAAAGCATCTGTGAACACAGAACATGTCAAACACTGAAGTGGATATTCTACAGCAGCAGACGACCAAAAGCAAGTGCATTGAGGTACAGAGATGAGTCCACTGTCAGAGGCCATAAGAAGAACTTTTGTAACCTTCACTAAAGCTGTTTCTGTGCTGTGATGAGCTCTGAAACCTGACTGAAACTCTTCAAATAAGCCATTCCTCTGCTGATGATCTGTTAGCTCAGGGGTGGGCAATTCCAGGCCTCGAGGGCCGGTGTCCTGCAGGTTTTAGATCTCACCTTGGGTCAACACACCTGAATCACATGATTAGTTTGTTACCAGGCCTCTGGAGAACTTCAGGACATGTTGAGGAGCTAATTTAGCCATTTAAATCAGCTGTGCTGGTTCAAGGACACATCTCAAACCTGCAGGGACACCGGTCCTCGAGGCCTGGAGTTGCCCACCCCTTTGTTAGCTGTTTGACAACTACTCTTTCAAGGATGTTTGATATGAAAGAAAGATTGGCCTATAATCAGCTAAGACTGCTGTGTCTAGAGATGCTTTTTAAGTAAAGGTTTAACTACAGCCAGCTTGAAGGCCTGTGGTACATAGCTGATTATTAGAGATAGGTTGATCATATTTAAGATTGAAGCATTAATTAATGGCAGGACTTCTTTGAGCAGTTTTGTAGGAATGGGGTCTAAAAGTCTGATTTGAGGCCTTAGTTTTCACCGGAGCTACAGTATCCAGAGTCGTACATAGTGAGGAGGTAAAATTATTAACAAGATAATTGACCTCTGATGGAACAGCGTTCAGATAGCTGCTCTGCTCTGTGTTGGCACAGGGAATTGAAGATGACAACAGTGGGTGGATTATATCTTAGTTACAGCGCTTTCAGAAAGACATCTACTGTGATAAAGTCTACTCTCCACTGCTGTGTAATCAATTATTGTAAATGTAAATGTTATCAGGAAATGATCAGACAGGAGAGGGTTTTCAGGAAACACTGTTAAATGTTCAGTTTCTATGCCATATGTTAAAACAAGATCTAGAGTGTGATTAAAGTGGTGGGTGGGTTCTTTTACATTTTGAGAGAAGCCAATGGAGTCTAATAAAGGATTAAATGCCATGTTGAGGCTGTCATTTTTAGCATCTACATGGATGTTAAAATCACCCACGATAATTATTTTATCTGAGCTGAGCACTGAATCAGATAAAAAGTCTGAGAAATCAGACAGAAACTCTGTGTAAGGCCCAGGTGGACGATAGATGATAACAAGTAAGACGGGTTTCTGAGTTTTACAGATGGGGTGGACGAAGCTAAGCATCAGGCTTTCAAATGAATTAAAAGTCTGTCTGGGTCTTTGGTTCATTAATAGGCTGGTGTGAAAAATTGCTGCCACACCGCCCCCTCGGCCTGTGCTTCGAGGTTTCTGGTAGTTAGAATGACTCGGGGGTGTTGATTCATTTAAACTAACATAATCACCCGGCTGCAACCAGGTTTCTGTAAGGCAGAGTAAGTCGATTTGTTGATCAATTATTAAGTCATGTACTAACAGAGACTTGGAGGAGAGAGACCTAATATGTAATAATCCACATTTCACTGTTTTACTCTTTGGTTCAGATGTGGATACTGTATTGTTCTTTTAGATTGCAGCGGTCCCAGATCCAGCTGTACACACTGGAATACTCTCCCATGTTGCTTGTCTGTGTTATATTGTGTTATGGTGTGGTATCTGTGCATTCCTGGATTATCCTTTTGTGTTACACATTTCACTGTTTTTTGTCCCTTGCTACCTAGCCTGACATGTCGCCCCAATATGATGTTTGTGTATTGTATGTATGGTCGCCAAGGTCTGTCATTTCGGTTGTGGGCAACTGCAACTGACAAATAAAAGCTCTCTCATCTCATCATCTTTTTGCTGGTTTTTAGTTTGTTTTTTCTCTATGGCTAAGTTACCTCCTCAGCATATCTTGAAGTTCTCCAGAGGCCTGGTAATGAACTAATCATTTGATTCAGGTGTGTTTACCCAGGGTGATATCTAAAACCTGCAGGACACTGGCCCTCGAGTCCTGGAGTTGGACACCCCTGCCGTAGGTTATATACAGAGCTGTTAGTGTTGTCATTATGTTGAAGATTGTGCAACTGCATAGAGGTAAGTTGGGATAAAAACCATTAATTCCTTCCAACTGGAATATCCAAATCCCTAATCTGTTGTGCAGCATGCAAATACTCAATATTCCAACTATTGAATATATAACTGGAAAGGAAAATGCTTATGAACTTGTAAAGTGAAACCATGATGCATTTAAGGTAACCCCTTTTCATTTTTATTTAAGAAGAGAATTTGTTCCACTGTGCAATGACTGAGTCTGTTTGTTTTCTTGGAGATAATTTCTCATGCCTCATTTCTCATGAAAATCCTCTCACATGGAACAGAAGAGGCTGGAGCGCACAGAAACTGGTAGAGATGCAAGTATATGGCCTTCCTTGGTCAGCTAAAAAGAATAAACAAATTAAATTGCTGCACATTTGGAGAATAACATTTTAAGATGATTTTAAAAATACATATTTTTATTATATTACATTTAAGTCAAATGGAAGTCTTTCTAAAGTTCTTATATGTATATTATGAGAAGCAGCTTTTTCTTTTGTTCAGACATTTTAAATTTTTCACATTTTCAGATAAATTAAACACACAAAGCAAAAGCAAACAACAAAAACAGTAAGCTGAAAACCCCACTGGATTGACCAAAACTCAAAATACACCCACACGACAGAACCTCCTCTATTTCTCGCTGGCTCCATATCTCCCAGTAGAATGATCATTGGTTTGCTGTCTCTCACCATCAAAGCTCTCTATAAATCCCGGGAATCATTCACTTCCTTATAAACCACTGAATCAGTTGCATTGCAAATGAAGCTTGGAACATCACTGATTACGTGACTCAGGCCAAATGAATCAAGCCTCAACACAGTACTTCTGAAGCAGTGTGTTGGGTTTTTTGACACGCGTGCCGGAGCCTCAGCTTCAAGCGGGCCATCACTATAAATCACTAATATTTAGCAGATTTAAATTTCCTATTTGAAATGATTATTTCCTTTTTTGTGGTTTTCAGTGTTTTCTTTTGTAATTCCTATGTGGTGAAATATCATCCACCTAGGAAGTGAGTTGTCAGGGTCCTGGGTCTGAGCGACCCAGGGTCCCTGAGCAGTTATGGACTTGTATTATATTATATGTGTATTCTTGGTGTTGCTGTCCCTCATTCTCTCTGCAGGGATGTGTGTGTGTGCAGATGCAGGTGTATCTGGGAGCACCTGTTTACAGGCACATTCAGGCCTGGTGGGTGTGGCCCTGCCAGGTGGTCGGCCACACCTGAAGACCATCACACAGCTGATCAAGCCTAGTAGGAGGAGCTACTTAAGAGTGCAGTGGAGCTCTCATTGCGTGTCTTCACGTTAGTCTCTTGGCCAGTTAGTAAGTTTAGTCTGCTGCATTGTGGTGTGTCTGACGGCTGCCTCTTTGTCATTTCCCCGGGAGAAGTGTGGAGACAAGAGGGCAGCGAGCACAAGGTGCTCAGACACTGAGGAGCGGGGACAAGGCACACTAACACCGGGAAGAGGACATGTATTGTTATTTTTCCGGCACTGTAAATAAATGCAGTTTGCATCAAAGATTCCAGCATTTGGGTCCTCCTTCCTCACATCTCCATGGTTGGCCAGTGCCAACCGTGACATGAGTAACAAAAAGTATTTATGTTCATACTTCGTAGCACCACACATTAAAAACCTGTGAAATTTTCTGTGAGCGCTAATTGATTTCATTTTAATCATACTATCTGAAGATCAAACTAAGTAACATGTAAATCAATTATTCATCCAACCAAATCACTAGTTCTTCCCATGCCTAAATCTCATTCCTTAATTATTCCAAGTCTTGTCTCTGAAGTAATAATTAAATATAAATCACTACAAGCTCAAACAACATTTTATTTCCCCATTCAAAGTAATTATTTAATTATTTTGTAATTATGTGATGGATTTAGAAGTATACATCTTAACCTTTAAGAACTTAATATTAGACACATAATGAATTTGTTTTAAACATACTGCCTGCAAACTGCTTTACAAGTCAAACATGGTTTTGTAGATGTTTCAAGACTGTGCAACCCAGACAGATTTGTCCTTTGGCCTTAATGGGAAACCAGTTACCTATGAGGAGCTACCAGTGTTTGCAACACTACCAGTAAGAGAAGTTTCTACTGACAGAAACAAAGTATAGATAAATCAATAAATGTTTTTCACCTTTTAGTGTCTCTTTTACACTCGTACTAGGAAAATGCAGGAAATTAAGGTACCCTCGTGAATTCCTGTGGGACGATCAAACAGCAAAGGGTCTAAGGGTTTTTTTTTATTATAATGAGACAGTTGGAATAAGACATTTCAGAGGTTATAATGTTTTCAAAAATAAGACCAAAAGTGAGTTAATTTTACGGATTCAAATCATTAATCTTTCAATTGTATAGCCTTCCCTAATTATTCCAAGTGGGTTATCCAAAGTAACAACTGGTCCAAAACTTAAATACAAATTACTAAAGGCTTGAACTACATTTTAATTCGCATTCAAAGTGGTGGCGTTTTCATTATGTAAAGTTTTTCTTTTAATTATTTTTTTATTTGGTCAAGTATTGGGAAGTATACTCCTCAACTTGTAGACCTGTGGGCAAATAATTAATTCACCTGATATTCTGATATTTCTTCTTCTCAACAGGAGAAATGCCACGTCAGATGACAGAATGCCCAATGTGCTTGTTTCCATATGTTGGATTTGGGCAGCATTTTAAGAAATGCCATCATGTTGTAAACAAAGCAGAATTACATTTACTGCTAAATTACTGCTCTCCAGTGTAAGTCATTGTCATACAGTATATGACAAAAGATTACATTAATTTAAAGTGGTAGTTCAAGTTTCATGTTTACACTTGAAAAACTGGTTGTGATATGCAGTTAGAGGGGCAGACTGGACTGTGCAATACATAAAGCTAAAAGCCATATAAGACTGGACAGGCACTTGCAAAATGTTCAATGTGAGATTGAGGTTAGTGTTTTGTATAGTTTACATTTGGGTGTGGAGTTAGATTATTCTTATGCTACATGTTTCATGTAACTTACTCAAACATTACTGCCCTATCGTCATACCCTTTCAGAAATCAAATCAGCCCTCAAAGCTCTCACACATTCAAATCCACAGCCTCCAATGGTGACCACACTGAAGAGAGCAGCTGACTGAAAGCAGTGATATGAATGAAGACTGTGTGGAGTCCATTCCTCTGTCCATCAGCCAGGTCATGCTCAAGTTGAGCATCAGAAGAGCAAAAAGTGCAAACAAAAGCATTTGAAACTCCAACACCTTGAAAGGAAATGGAAATAAATGAAATCCTTGAAGGATAAACCTGCCCATAAACCTCTCAGACTCCCAAAGCACTAGAAATGTGAAAGACGTAAACCCGACTAAACAACCAGGATTCATAAATTTGGTATGAATTCTTTGGCAAAAATGTTTTTTCTTGTGTAGTGTATTGTGAATTTTGATAACTGATTGTTCTATCCAGGAACTCACATCTGGCCAATTAAAGAGATACTACTAATAGCAATATTTTGCTAATATCCTTGTCAACCAACTGAATTAGAAGAATACTTTCTAACACTGTACCTCATCAATATGTCACAGCATTTTTAATTGTTGCTTTATTTTATACAGAGAAAGTCCTGAATGCTTGGTTTCAGCACATTTGTGGGAGAATTAAAAAAGATGTGGAAAATGCCAAACAATGGGTCCATCAAGTCCACTCCTGGGCATATATCATGACTCAAGTCCCTGCCATGAAGTTTGCCTTTCTGGTCAACAGAGAGACTGACCGAGTACATTTTAAGGATGTCTGTGATATATTAATACAGTACTCTCAATAACATAATTTCTTTAGGCATTGTTAAAATATCTTGATTCAATAATATTTAAAAATTGATTATTGATTTGTGTTTGTGGTGTTTTTTTAGCTTGACAACTGATCTGAATAAACAGGTTTGGACTGGAAATGTGAGATGCTGCTTGTTTGCAGGGCAAGAATGAGTGAGTTCTTGCTGTTCCTCTTATATAACCACTGTTTCTTGCACTGAAAATGGACTAAACAGCTTTGTATATTTAGCCTGTTCATCAGTACAAAATGCCTTTTGTACTGATGAATTGAACAAGAGGGATTTTTTTTTAATTGTAACTGTAATGTTTTTAATCATTTTTAATATTTTCTACTTGATAAAATTTCAATCTTTGATGTGTTTTTAAAGATGTTTTTCAATTTTTGTTTTAATTCTGAATAGCGATAGTTTAGTGCCAACCAGGAGAGGTTCAGATTTATTGATGTTGAGTTTAAGGAAGTTGGAGGAGAACCATGAATTGAGTTCAGCTAAGAAAAGGGTGAAGACTGGGGGTGAGGATACCTGGACCCGGGGTATAGAGTATGTTTGGGGAGTGTGATTGTGTGTACATGTCCATTTACGTTTATTCCTACGTTGGGTGAGTGCTGAGTGATTGTATATGTGTGCATGAGGGTGGGAATGCATGTCTGTGTCTGTGTGTGCCTGTTTGTCTGTGTCTATATGTCAGGTCGGGTCTTAGACTCCACCTCTCTGGGAACTCCCAGGCCCTCCAAAGTGTGGAGGCCTATCTCCCCTCACCACACTCCCTGCCGGTGACTGATGCCCTCAGGGGTCGGTGCATTGTTGGTTCTTGGTGTCCGGGGTTGGGCGCTCAGGTCATGTGCCAGCTCACTCCCGGTGGCTACTTGGCGGGGCCTGGCGCCTGCTGCTCGGTCAGGCCTCTTCCGGGGCGCGGGGGGCCCTCGGACCTCGGGCCCTCGGGCCCTCATGCCCTGGGGGACGGGGCTATGGCTCTCTACATCCTCTAGCAGACCATTACATGGGGAAACCATTTGAATACAAGCGCGCCGATCCACACAGGTGTGCACATGGGTGTTCACTGTTCGTAGACTTAAATCACACCTTTCTTGGCTGCTACTTCAAAGCACATTGTGCGCTGTCTGTCCTGCGTGCTGCACAACAACATTCAATATTTAGTATTTACTGCTGTTTACACTTAGCTAGATTAATGCGATGGTGTTGTGTATAGTATGTTGCTTTGTTTTGTTTTTTTTGCTTGTTTTCTATTCTTTTTCTCTCAACAGGTGATCCCGGAGATATTTTTTCTTCCCCCCTTTCTCACTGTCCCTCTCCCCTTCTGTTTTTCTTTTCCTTCCTCTTTCTTTCTCCCTTTCCTATCCCTCACTCATGTCTGTCCCGTCTGTAACAACTGAAAATAAAATAAATAATAAAAACAAAGGTCGATCAAATGGACCAATACGGCAATGCCATGATGATCCATTTGGCAAAATAAATCCATTGGGTATCCTTGTTGGTCTTCAGACAACAATTCTGATGGCTAAAGAACCAAATGGGACAGGCGAAAAAAAAAAAAAAAAAAAGAAAAAAAAAGAAAAGGGTGAAGAAGGGTGGAGGAAGAGTAGAATCGGGTTTGGTAGAGAGGTAAAGCTGGGTGTCATCGGCATAGCAGTGGAACTGAATGTTATATTTACAAAAAATGTGTCAGAGTGGAAGACGATAAATAATGAAAAGGAGGGGCCCAAGGACAGATCCCTGGAGCACCCCAGTAGATAGAGGAGAAGGCTGAGAAGTGAAGGATTTCAATGGAATAAACTGAGTGCGGTCAGACAGGCATGATTTAAACCAGGCTAATGGAGTATGAGAGAGGCAAATAGAAGCTAATCTGCTAAGAAGGATGTGGTGAGAGATGGTGTCAAAGGCTGCACTCAGATCATGGAGAATAAGGATGGAGAGGAGACCAGAATCAGCTGCCATAAGAAGATCGTTTGTTATTTTTATAAGAGCAGTTTCGGTGCTATGCAGAGGACGGAAACCAGACTGGAACTGTTCGTAAAGGTTATTATCAGTTAGGTGTAGATGGACTTGTGAAGACACTATTTTTTCAAGAATTTTTGAGAGGAATGGTAGGTTGGATATAGGACGGAAATTGTTAAAGTTGTTGGGATCTAGACCTGTTTTTTTTTCAGGATTGGGGTGATGGTGGCAACTTTGAAAGAGGCAGGAACAGTTCCTGAGTGAAGTGAAGAGTGAATGAGTGAAGAGTGAATAATAGCACATATGAGGGGAAGGAGAGGAGGTAGACAGGCTTTGACAAGGACTGTGGGAATAGGATCCAGCTGGCAGGTAGAAGGCTTTGATTTGCGAATGTGATCAGCGCTATCACTTAGAGATGGAAGTTGAAAAGCAGAAAGGAAGTGAGAAAAGGGTGGAATTAAGATGGAGGAACTACATTGAACATTAGGGACCACGTCTAGGTGTATTTTATACATTTTTTCAGCGAAGAATAGCATTAGAGAGTCGCACAAGTTAGATGAATAGAGATGAGTGGGCAGAGAATCAGGTGGCCTGTAAAAGGAGTTGAATAATGAGAATAGGGTCTTGGTGGAGTCCTTGATTGAACAGATAATGGTAGAGTAATTTGCAGATTTAGTTTCATTGAAACAATCCTGATAAAACAGAACATGATAATTAAACATTTCCTCATGAATAGTAAGTTTCGTTATAGAGACGTTCAAGTCATTGGCCTTCAGCTTTCAGTAGTCGGAGTTCAGGTGTGTACCAGGGTGCTGAGCGAGAGAAGGATACAGATCTGGGGTTTTTTTGGATCAAGAGAATTCAAGATACTACTGAGGCTATGATTATAATGAAATACTAGATCATCTTGTATAGACAGATTGTTAAGAGACAAGCAGCTAGAGAGAGCAGAAGAAAGGATATCAAGATTTATATTCTTGATATTCCAGAAAAAAAATAGTACGAGGATTCTTAATTACGGAGAAATTCATGTGAACATTAAAGGAGATAAGTAGATGATCCGAGATTGGTCCAGAACAACAGACTAGATACAAAGTGTGGGTAGGGAATTTTATGTATTGTTTATGTATTGTTTAAGGCTGAAGCTATCAAAGCAGGATAAAAGGTCTTTGGTAAGAGGATGATCGCAGTTATCCATATGCAGAAATGGGCAGTAACGCGTTACTTGTAACTATTGTAATTATTGTTTACATGAGATGAATTACAGAATGGCAGATAAAGATGAAATACTATTACTGTTAATCTGACTAGCTGCAGTTTTTACACGCTTACATTTACACACACAGTTACTGTCCCTCCATTTAGAAAGGCAGAGGCGTCACGGTGTAATTATTTTACGTGTAGTTGTTTTTTTCCTGTGTAATAATATTCAACATTGCTATCAATACATTTTTCAAAATATGCCTCTCTGTGCAAAATGGGTTTAAAAACATAAACAGCTGTTGGATGCTGTTTGTCTGTGATTTGAACCGGGGGAACAAATCGTGGCAGGATCAGCCTGATGTTATTTGTATCCCACTGTAACTTTACTGTGTGAAGAGCTAACATCTCCAAAGTGTCAGGAGTAGTTAGTCATTACAACAAGTGTTTGTGAACTCAAAATCAAGAATGTGGGATACTGTTTGTCCGTGATTTGAAGAGCCCAGCGCTGCTCCCGACGAAGGGAAAACCAATTCTGCAGGGGAGACCTACCTCTGCACTTGTGCAGGAGAAGCCAAAGGGAAGATTTGCTTCACCATATTTTCTAGTCTTTGGCTTAGAATGAAGTTGATTTGGAAACATATTCAGCGATGCTTCATCTCCTGCTTTGCATTTGTGTGGGCGCCCCGTGCTAGCAGTGTCCAAGCGTTTGTTTGTTTTTTCCCTTTTCATACCGCGCCCCCCCTGCAATGGCTCTGCACCCCCCCCCCCTCCCAGGGGCCGGGCCCCACACTTTGGGAAGCTCTGACTTAAAGCATCTTTTAGCTTCTTTTAAGAATGCAAGTAGAGAGGCGAGGGTTGCCTATTTCTCTTATCAGGTTGTAAAGAGCAGAGGTAATCCTAAGGTGTTATTTGACACCATTACCTATATTATTACTGCTGCTCCACCTGCTGCCCCTATTTCTTCTAATGAAGACTGCGAAGAAATTTATTTTCTTTCTTTCTAGAAAAAAATTGTAATATAAGAAATAATTTTTCCCCATCAGCTTATGCACTGTCAGCTCCTACTGTAGCTCGGCCTGTTATTTTCTTACCCATCTTACTACCAGAGCTGGTAAAAGTAGTTAGCTCAATGAAAGCATCGTCCTGTTCACTTGTATGTGCCCCTGACAGACATGTACCTAAGATTATGAATGCTCTTGGTCCCCTTGCAACATTTGTGAAATCGTCAATCAGGAACTTAGGGGTAATCTTCAGATGTTCACTTTAAATCCCTGGATGGGTCCTGCTTTTATCACTTAAGAAACATCTCTAAACTAAGCCCTATTGTATCTTCTACTGAACTGGAGATTGTTATACATACATTCCTTTCACCAAACTGAACTACTGTAATTCATGTTCTGAATACCAACGCTATATAAATAAAATTGAATTGACATATTTAAACAAAAACTCCTTGAAGCATCTACAGATTGTTCAAAATGCTGCAGCAACACCTATGACCAGAACATCTAAGTACTCTCATGTGACACTGTTACTGATACAGCTGCACTGGCTCCCCATCGAATTCAGAGTCCATTTCAAGATTCTGGTTCTGACCTTTAAAGCTCTTCATGGACAAGCTCCTGTCTACATCATTGAACTTTTACAGCACTATGTCCCTAGCAGGTCCCTGAGGTCATGTGATCGTGGCCTACTTGTTAGTCAACATACAAGGCTGAGAACTAAGGGAGACGGAGCTTTTGCCACTGTGGCTCCCAGACTGTGGAACTCTCTCCCACTGAGCTTAAAAACAACTAAAAACACATCTTTTTAAAACTGCATTTTGTTAACTTCTGTCTGTTTCGTTTTGTACTTTGTCATCCCTGTGTGAGCACATTGTGATCTTTTATCTAGAAAGTTTTTTTTTTTTTTTTTTTTAAAAGACCGTTAGGTTCTCAGAGCTCACTGAGACTTCCAAAGATCAGCAGGATGCTGTTCAGGCTTCTTCCTCCTATTCCATCTCTGCAGGTGTGTCCAGAGTCTCTCCTGTGTCCCATACACCCTTTGATTGCTGGAAAGCCTGTGATTTTGGGGTGAGGGAGATGAAATACTTTTCTTCATCATCATGTGTGTGTGTGTGTGTGTGTGTGTTTTATGTGCTGCATTATGTCACTGGACGTTCCTCTCATCCTGTGGAATCCAACGATGTATGACATTTGTACGTTTTTTTCCTCCAATAAAAGCAGAAATGTGCATAAATCTCCAACCATCATGCTTTGCAGCTTCCAGTGGGCATGTACACCAGCTTTTGGGGTTTTAATAGTAACTTAACTGGGAAAGAGAGACCTCTTGTGGCTTGTCTCTGGAAATGCATCTGTATTGCCATTATTCTGAAATAATGAAAAGAGAAAAAGAAAAGAAAAAAGAGAGAGGGACAGAGATACCAAAAAGGGTGAAAAGGGAAGATAGTAGATGCCAGGGCTGGATTGGGACTAAAAATCGGCCTGGGCATTTTGACTAGAGACCGGCCCACCAGGCATTATAGGAAAAGCCATAAAGCCTTTCAGATAATTATTAATTAAAAGTGAGACATTTTAAATGAGAATAAGAAAGAAAAGCATTTCTTTGTGACCCCTTTCCCTGTTAATGCCCTACCTGATCCCCGGGCAAAACGTTGCTAGACCCGCCCCTGCACAGTTACCAGCTGTCAGCTTTCTTCTTAAAATAATAAGGCAGAAACATAAAAGGGTTTTTGAGCAGCTTCACCCTACACCAACTCTGAGTAACCTTAGCCAACATTATATTGTACATTAGGCTAAACAGCGTGATCATCCAACATTTTAGTGGAAAAAATAACAAACCCATTGGACTCACAATACCTCCATGCTTATTTACTGTCTCTTTCCGCCAGTTCATCAGAAAAACTGTTCACATGTTCAGAGCAGCTTTTTGTTATGATGTCACTGTAAGTGAGAACAGTGTGTCACATGGGACAAAAGTGGAAGGACCAATCAGATACTTGCAGGCCAGGACAGACAGGTGTGGGTGGGTCCCTGCTCGACTGGACCACCACTGCTGCTCTGTACAAACTCGGGGGCCCTTTTACACAGGGCTTCCTCAGCTGAATCAGAGAGGAGGAGGCTCTTTGTCTCTGCTGGCTCTTTTGTGGTGTTATCGTCACACTGTTCCTGCAGCAGGGCTGGTCCAAACCTCTTCTCGCTCTGCCCTTGCAAGACACTTTAAATCCTTTAAAGCGTGGGTCAAGCACAGTAGCTGTCTTGAGCCACTGATGAAAAAGAAAACGGAGATCGTGGTGTTCGATAGTAAAATCCCCCGCGACCAATTGTGTGCTGCTCTGATGCCTTTTGCTAGCTCCCCTTCTGATTATGCCAGTAATTTGGGCATATTACTGGATAGCTCGTTTAAATTTGACAAGCAAGTGCCTGCTGTTGTGAGGTCTAGTTTTAATCAGCTGCGTCTCATTTCTAAGGCTAAGCGCTATATTCCACACAATGACCTGGAAAAACTTATTTACGCATTCGTGACTTCCAGGTTGGACTACTGCAACTCTCTTTACATTGGCCTTTCCTCCTCCCTTCTCGTTAGAATGAAGACTGTCCAGAATGCGGCGGCACACCTTTTGACAGGTAGCAGGAAATTTTCCTTCATCACTGTTCTTGCTGGCTTGCACTGGCTGCCAGCTAAGTACTATATTCAATTTAAAATACTACTTTTCACTTACAAAATGATTAATAATTTGGCGCCGAGCTACCTCATTGAGCTTCTTAGGTTACACACTCCTGTCAGAGCACTTAGATCTGCTACCCAACTTCTTCTGGAGCAACCTCGTTCTTGGCTGAAATCTCGCGGTGACCGTGCATTTGCTGTAGCTGTCCCAGTCTTATGGAACAATCTTTCTGTTGACATCCGGGCGTCTGACTCTATGCCACTGTTTAAATCACGACTGAAGACTTATTTATTTAATCTTGCTTTTCCACCTAGTTAACATTTGGTGTGCATTGGTACATTTTTTTATCCGTTATGCTTGTTAACTACTTTCATATATTATGATTGTCAAGGTTTTATAATTGATACGTGCCAGGTCCTTTCTCTTTTCCCTCCCATCTCCTTTTTCCTATTTTATTTTTTGTAAAGCACCTTGGTATACCCTTGGTTTTTTAGTGTGCTTTACAAATAAAGTTTATTATTATTATTATTACACGTTGGGATAGGTCTTTTGTGAAGGCAGTCTTAAATTTCACCATGTAGTTTGAGTCATCATCAGAGACCTCAGATATACGAAGAAATCAACCTACACCCAGCCCCGCCCCGTGAAATGTGTCGCAAAAATTCAGCCGCAAAGGAAGAATAAGACAAAACGATTGGAATTAGCCTGGCGTCCGATCCTTGTGGCCTAAGCACACGAGGGCCATCCGCGCCAACCCCCTGCCTAACGTGCCGCAGAAAAGAACGCGAATAACCCCTTTTTCGTAAAGCCCGAAAAAGAACTTCTGTAGCCTGCTGACGATCCTCCACCCGTGTACAGATCCTAGCAAATCTCAGAAGCTGGGAGCGGACAATACCCCGAAATGTGTGTTTCGGATGAAAACTAAGTCTATGCAGCAAGGCATGTGAGTCCGTAGGTTTGAAGTATACCCTAATGTCCAACTTCCCTGTCTCCCCAAAATCTGAAGCCTTAAACGTTGTAGTGTCTGTTAGGGGTTCAAATATTAAGGAGGGATACAGGAGGTAATCCAATAACCACACTGATCCGGCTGGGTGAAGTCAAACGATGATTTTAATGAAATACACGCGTGGAGAGATCACTGTACGCAGACAGCATTAATCTCTAACTAACAATACACAAGCAGATGTTTTATACCATTAGGGCTTAAATTTAATGACGCTCCTTCAACGTCAAACAGATACAATAGCTACATAGGTTTCAAAACCACAAACGTTTCATTAACGATTTTAACAAAGTTCAAAAGAGCATCTTCTTTGCCTCCACACCAGGTGTCTTCCGGTGGCTGTCTCTCCTCGCTTCTCCAAAACCTCGAACCATGCTCTGCAACAAACTAGCAATTCTGCATGCACAAAAATGCAGTGACCAGCAGATATCTGAACTCTCACCTAGAACATAGCCTACCTACAGTGTATGCAGGTGTGTGTGTGTGTGTATGTGTGTCCTGACCTCAATTGACACTGTGTGACCGCTCACCTCACCCACTAACGCTCACAGTCAAACAGAGGCCACCCTGAAATGTGTTAGCAGTTAACTAAAACTATATATATATATATATATATATATATATATATATATATATATATATGGAATAAATGCTGTAAATGAATGCCACTACTTCAAAGCTTAATGGAAAGATATAAATAAATAAAAGTTAACAATGAATCATCTGGAATGAAAGGTTAATATGATAACAGTATGCATAAACATTTTAAGGCCATCTTAAAGCTATCTGTTACATTGTTAAAGCAATGATTATACCGCAGATTATATTGTACTGATAAAATACTTTTGTTCAATCCCACATGTCCAAAAAGTTCACCTCCGTATGGTGCGACGATGGCACCAACTTAATTGAGGGATGGTGGCCATTCAGCAAACGAACAAAATCATCAAAATCCGCAGCCAAATAGGTCCAAATGCCCCAAACGTCGTCAAGGTACCGAAGATAAATCAACGGAAGCTTTGCACAGTTACAAAAAGCCGATTCCTCCCAAGACGCCATATAAATATTAGCATAAGCCAGAGAGAACCGCTTCCCCATGGCCATCCCTTTGACCTGGAGATAAGTGTTCTGGTCAAAAACAAGTCATTGCATGTCAAATTAAGATACAGGAGCTCCAAAAGGTGAGCATCCGGTCGGTGCACATCCAGGTTACGCTGCAAACATTCCCTAACCGCTGCCATACCCATGTCCGTATGTATGTTTGTATACAAACTCACCACGTCCATTGAAAAAAGAAAACAAGAATCAGGCAATGCCGGCAATGACTTAACCCGTGCAATAAAGTCGTCCGTATCTTGTACATAACTCTTTTGCCGTGTAGAAAGCGGATTTAAAAAAAGTTCATAAACAAGCATTACTACTCACTACCACAGTCCAAAATGATCGGACGGCCCGGTGGAACCTTGTGCGGAACCGGCCAATCCGCCGGATCCTTATGAATCTTAGGAAGCAAATAAAAATACCTAGGTCGTGGTGGGGAGGTGGCCTTTAAGTGCTCCACTTGCTTTACAGAAAGAAACTTCTCCCAAACCAAGTCATCAAAAATCTCATAAATCTGCTTGGCGGTAGTCGGATAAAGGGGCTCCGTCAGAGGTCTATAGTATTCCAAATCCCAGAGCTGCCTCTCTGCCTCCTGAACATAATCCTGCCGATCCAGAATGACCACCGCTGACCCCTTATCCGCTGACTTAATCACTTCTGACGACATAGTCGGCAGACCCCGCAAAGCTTGCTCCTCCTCCACCATGAGATTCGGCCTCTCCGGAGAGACCTGCAGATGAGCCACCGCCTGCCTATGCCGACGGATCAGAGCGCGCAATTCCCCAGGCAGACACCCATCCGGTGGTTCACAAAGCAAATCTGGTTGAAAGGGGGGGCACGAGCCCGCGGCCATAGGACCATAATACACCGCCAATTTAAGCCTACGATGATAGGCCCCAAGATCCCCCCGAAAATTGCCCTTTCTCCCCCAACCCACCGACGGAGACGGAATAAAAGAAAGTCCCTGTTGCAACAAACGCATTTCGGCCACCATAAGGCGAACCAAGGTGGCCAGGTTGACCACAGTACTTTCCCCCATTTCTAATGGAAGTGGAGGGACCCCAATCCCAAAAAAACTCTCCAATGAGCCCACATCACGTCTCCCGTATCCCTTGTCCAATGGAGATTGTCCCATTCCGTCCGGAAGTCCTGGCGCCGAAGCTGAAAAATGTAATTGTTCCTGAGAATAATGACATCATTTAAAGCCCTGATGTGGCGCTGGATCGCCGGCGCCAAGTCTCAGAATAATTGAGCAACGGAATGTAGACCCGCGCAAAGGGGAAGGTGAATTCAGCCGCATGCAGCAACTGACAAACCCGAGTCCGCAGCACGTTCGCCCTACCCAGGCCCCGGTCATTCAGACCGAAGGACAGGACCACCACATCCACAAAAGCCGAAGTGGATGTTCTGTTCCGTATCACATGTGCCACATGCCTTGCGCCCGGAAAGCAATCAACCTGCACCAGTTCATCCCATACTTCGGGTAGGCCCATATTGGAATCCCCCAATATCAGAACCTGTCTAGACGGCACCAAAGTCCAATTACGATACCTGTCCCCGAGATGCTCACGCCTCGTATACTGCGAACGATCACTGAGGGCCGTTAGCAAGTCCATTGTCGAAGGCCGCGGTTCCGAGGGCTCCGGTGGGGAGTGAAAAACTTGAGGATCTGCCAAATCCCCCCTCCTCCCCGGATCACCCCCACCACCAACGGCTCAGGAACCAGATAACTGCGGAGCCCCGCCCGCATCACCCTCCCCATGCCCCCCCGTAGCTGACCCGATGCCAGGGTGCGATCCCCATGCCCTTCCGAGAGACGGGGGCAGACCACCCCCACCCGTCTAGGGCGCCTTTGCCGCAAAGGCGCCAATACAGGAACGGAAGCTAAACCGGAAACCAGACCATCCCCCCATCCCTCCAGAGAAAGGCCAGCAAGCCAAGTCTGAACCAAATCTGACAAGAGTGATGCGTCATCCAAAGACAAATGCCGCCCAGGGGAAACACTCCTCACCACCTTGCCAATCCTGGTAGTCATCGCCCCACCCAAAAGAAAATGTCGAGCCCCACCCGCAACCCCCCGTGAACCCCGCACCCGCCCAAACGGATCGACAGCTTGAGCCACTCTTGTGTTTGCTGAATCAGCTTTGGCACTCGATCGGTCTCCATAGTCCTGTCCACATGGCCCAGATGATGTTGAGCCCGAAGGAGATTAAACACCATCCGGACTTGCACTTGAAAGTTAGATTTCATCATAGCAACTCTGCAACCAAAAAGGAAAAGGAACCATCAGGTCGAAACAGACCGCATCAACAGAGACCAAAACACTACACCCACAAGAAAAACACTGCAACAGACCCATAACCTAAACCCCCCCCCAAAAAAACCCCGGGGAACCACCGCCGCACAGGAAGAGACAGCAACGCAATGCGGTGTAAAGGAGGTCCGTCTTGTCTGAAGGCTCAGGCGGGTTAGGCATAGGAAATGCTCGGGGACCCTCCCCAATAATGGCATACTAGCCAGGGATTGGTTTGGAATAGAGGGCCTCCATGGAATGCACAGGCCGGCGCCTGCTGTCACGAGCCCCCCTGCCAATGCGCTGTTGCCCCCCCCACCAGCAGTCACCCTCTAAACACCAGTACACACACCCAACTCAACCGCGGACCACTAATTGAACAACCACCCACACACCTAAAGCAGTGATTCCACCAAGGAGGATGTGACTACACCTCAACCCAAAGTGGCGCCGGACTAGGCATTCTCTGTTGCCCCTAAACCGCCCCATACTCCCACCCCCAATAAAGGAGGCCCAAGAAGGAAGAGGGAAAAGGACAAGTACACCACCGCATGCCATGAAGAGAACCCCAGGAAACCGAAACGCAACACAAAATCCCTGACCCGGACACATCACGATTAGGTAGAAGACAGAACGCCCCAAACCAGAGCCGCCCATGGTTAAGTTTGTTTTTTTGAAAAAAAAAATAAATCCCAGATGAGGGCACGGCACTGTTAGGTTTAGGATCAGGATTAACACCCCGGATCAGGGCATCCTCTGGTAAGGGTTAGGGTTTGTGAAAGACAACGCAGTGAGCCCTCCCCAGGGTTAGGTTAGGGGAATGGAAACTCCTCCTTGCACGAGGAGGGCAGGAGTAGGTGCACGCTCCGCACCATGACCCTTCCCGAGACCCGTCACGTTGTCCTCATCCCATCTACCGTATCCGTCAATCCCCAGGTCCGAATTGAGGTAAGTACCGTCCTTTTCTTTTTCAGGTTCAGGTACGTACCAAATTATGTTTAATTTTACCGAATTTGTGTTTTATTTGTCCTGTTTTTTTTAGGTTTCCAACTTTTTTTAAATAAAATTTGTCTTTGCTCAATGAATTTAGTCTCTGGGTTAGGGTTAGGGGGTTAGGGATGTGGGATTGAGTCCGGTCCCGAAAGGGTCCAGACGGTGCTCTGTCAATCCCTCCGCCTCTGCCACTTGTCCCCTGCTGGACACGTCTACGGGAAGGCAGCCGCCCTCTCCTGTGACGCACCACCGTCCAGCCTTCTGAGTCCATCCGGGACCCCATGTTTGAAATCTTAATATTTTGTGTCTCTTGATGTCGCCTTTGTTATCTTTATTTAATAATTGTTTTAAAGTGCTATTTATTTCAGTTAGATATGTAAAATATGTGTGTATGAATTTACAATCACAAAGAAAGACGAGAAAAAAGAGAAAGAAAAAAGAAAAAAATGTAAATGAAATTTGTTTTTAAACAAAAATAAATGAAATTAATAAAGTTTTTAAATTTTTAATAGGTGAAAATCAATGAATTAATGTGCTCACTGCCACGACGTTTCGATCCAAGATAGGTCTTCCTCAGGCTGGGGCACAATGAATTTCAAGCTGGGAATACACACAGAGAGAGAGAGATGTTGTCTCTTCAATGGTCAGCTCCCAAATGAGCTCCTCTCTGCTGTGCAGCCTTTTATAGGCTTGGTTTCATGTTCGTGAGAATTTTGAATTTCAGGTTAGGCAATGTTTTTTCAAATGTCTGTGATGGTTTTAGACTAAAATGAATGTGTGTTTTTTAACCTTTGTAATAAAATTTCATGAAATGTAGTTTTATTTTGTATATTTTATGAATTTTTAAAGAACTGTATTTTTAAGTGATGTATATGAGATTTTAAATTTGCATTTTTATGTTTTAAATCCAATCATGTTTTTATGAATTTTTGTAAGATTGTAGAGAAAGGGTTAGGGTTAGGGAATGAAGACTGACTCCTCCCCCCTCTTCCGAAGGCAGGAGGACGTGCACGGTCCATCCCCCAGGTGACCCGTTGCTGCTGGAAGTTGGACCGCCCAGGACGCTGCTGACGCCTCCCGCGACACCCATCCTCATCATCAAAAAAAGCCATCGAGCCCGATGGACTTTTTAGTGTCTTGTTGTTTTTATTTTTCTATTTATTTATTTAGTGTGTTGATTTTTGTTGTTGTGGTGTCGCCTTTGTTATATATTGATAATGTCGCCTTTGGTATATAAGTAATCAAAAAATAAAAGTGGTAATGAACAAAATAAAATAAAATGAAATAAAAGTTTTAGTGTGTTTTTGTTCTTTATTAGTTTTGTATATATAAATTGAAAATAAAATGAATTAAATAAGATCAAATGAAATCAAATTCAAATCTGTGCCGCCGCGACGTTTCGGCCCTGAAAAGGGCCTTCTTCAGGCTGTGGCACAAAAAATAAGAAAAACAAACTTCTGTGTGTTTGTCTAGTCTCTGTGATGTTGCTCCTTCTGTATCTCAGGGCGAAATGCCCTTTCTGTGTGTTTCAGCTCCCTTTTATACCCTCTGCTCCAGTTAGATTTTTCAATCATCTTTTTTTGTCGTTCGTCTTTTTTTATCCAAATTTCCTTCCTATGTAAATAGCCCTTTCCCATTAGTTTTTAAAAATACTTACTCCATGAATTATGATAGTTCCCAGTATGTACTAAATTATTGTAGGTCCAAATCATTTTTACACCTAATATTAAAAGTCCAATTTAATATGTAATTATTAACAATAATGTTTAATCCAAAATTTTATGTTAAATGTTATTACAGATTAATTTTTTACTTGTAAATTTTTAGACCCCCAAATCCTGTATGCCCCTTGTGCTTAGACTACAAATATGAATTTTTTAATCAAATAATATCCTAAGTTATTAAAATTAAATTATGAATTAGTTGCATTTCCCCCATGAATTGTTATGATAATGATTATAATGACCCATTGTAAATATTGAACCCCTCCCTCTTCCTATCCTCCCAATAAGGGTTAGAATGGGGGGACGGGGTGAAATGGAGTGGGGGGGGATAAAGTTAGGGTTAGGGCTGGGTGTGGGGGTTAGGGTTAGGGGTTAGGGATGTGGGATTGAGTCCGGTCCCTAAAGGGTCCAAACGGTGCTCTGTCCATCCCTCCGCCTCTGCCACTTGTCCCCTGCTGGACACGTCTACGGGAAGGCAGCCACCCTCTCCCGTGACGCACCACCGTCCAGCCTTCTGAGTCCATCCGGGACCCCATGTTTGGATTTTTAATATTTTTTGTGTTGTGTGTCTCTTGATGTCGCCTTTGTTATCTTTATGTAATAATTGTTTTAATGTGCTATTTATTTCAGGTAGATATGTAAAATATGCGTATATGAATTTACAATCACAAACAAAGGCAAGAAAAAAAGAAAAAAGAAAAAATGTAAATGAAATCTGTTTTTAAACAAAAATAATTGAAATTAATAAAGTTGTTTAATTTTTAATAAGTGAAAACCAATGAATTAATGTGCCCACTGCCGCGACGTTTCGACCCAAGATAGGTCTTCCTCAGGCTGGGGCACAATGAATTTCAAGCTGGGAATACACAGAGAGAGAGGGATGTTGTCTCTTCAACGGTCAGCTCCCAAATGAGCTCCTCTCTGCTGTGCAGCCTTTTATAGGCTTGGTTTCATGTTCGTGAGTTTTTTGAATTTCAGGTTAGGCAATGTGTTTTGAAATGTTTGTGATGGTTTTAGACTAAAATGAATGTGTGTTTTTTAACCTTTGTAATCCAATTGCATGAAATGTATTTTTATTTTGTAAATTTTATGAATTTTTAAAGAACTGTATTTTTAAGTGATGTATGTAAGATTTTAAATTTGCATTTTTATGTTTTAAATCCAATCGTGTTTTTATGAATTTTTGTAAGTTTGTAGAGAAATGAATTTATGATTTGAAAATTGTATTTGTGTGTTTTTAGCCAAATCGTGTTTTTATGCTTCTTGGGTGTGTGTATTTAATCAATATTGTACTTTTAGGTGTTTTAATGAAATTTTTGATTTTAACAACTGTTTTTGTTCTTTCAGTGTGAATTATAATAATAACACTGTGTCATTAACATTATCAGATTATTATGTATTTATTTATTTATGGATTTAGATTAATTAACCCCCCCAAAAATTGGTTAGGGTTAGGGGAAGATATTTGTGGTTAGGGTTAGGGTTAGGGTTAGGGGGTTAGGGTTAGGGTTAGGGGGTGGGTTAGGGTTAGGGTTAGGGGGTTAGGGTTAGGGTTAGGGGGTTAGGGGGTTAGGGTTAGGGGGTTAGGGGGTTAGGACGTGGGTTACGGCCCCGTCCTCCCTGGGGAGGACCGAGGTATGCGCGGTCCTTCCCCCCTGGGCCCCCTCCTCCCCGGTTCCAAGAAGACCAGTCCTGGTCTTGAGATTGGGGTCGATAGGTATTGGCCCACATACGGGAGCGACCCCTCCTCCCATAGCGGACCTGCTGCCACCCTTCATCAGTCATGATGGAGGGCTGGTTAAGTTTTCAATATTTTTTTGTGTTTTTTGTTTTTGTTAATTTTTTTATATTCTTTTGTTTTTTTGAAAAAACCAAAAAATAAAAAATAAAAAACAAAAACAAAAATAAAACTCTTACAAACTAAAAATACCTCTAAAAAGGTTCAAAATTAATTAAATAATCGTGTGCCGCTGTGGCGACGTTTCGACCTATATTGGTCTTCTTCAGGCCTGGGCACACTCCAAACTAACTAAAATAAGTCTGCTGCAGAAAGAGCGACTGTCTTCGTCGAAGGGCAACGAAAGAATGAGCCTGGCCTGCAGGCTCACCTCTTAAGTAAGCTCTGGCTCCGCCCCTACGGCTTCTGAAGTTTTTAAACAAAAAGAAAACACCACAGTCTAAATGAATTAAAGAAAACGTTTTTAAACCTTACCAACAAGATTCTAATGAACTAAAACCACACCATATGAAATGATATGAACTAAATGGCGGGTATATAAAGTAAATTTACTATTTACAGAAAAACTTTTTAAACTAAAATATTTACATATTTATATACTTATGTCAAGCATTTATTTATTCACATATTTATTACAGAGTATTTATTCAAACTGTGTGTATATATTGTTATAACCTCTATATCAAAACCCACAAAGGTTATATATTAATATTTAAAATACTTACAATGAAATGTACAAAAACAAAATAAATGGGGGTGGGGGAAGGGAAAGGGACTAGGGTTAGGAATAGGAGTAGGGAAGGGGATTAGGGTAAGGATATAGGACAAGGGTTGGGACAATGGGTTAGGGTTAGGGCTAGGAGTGGGAAGGTGGTTAGGGTTAGGGTAAGGAAACAGGATAGGGGATAGGAGTGTGGAATAGGGTTAGGATTAGGAATAGGGGAAGGGGATTTGAAATGGGGAAGGGAATTAGGGTTAGGGGGTTAGGGTTAGGGTTAGGGGGTTAGGGTTAGGGTTAGGGGTTAGGGTTAGGGTTAGGGGTTAGGGTTAGGGTAGGGTTAGGGGTTAGGGTTAGGGGTAGGGTTAGGGTTAGGGGTTAGGGGTTAGGGTTAGGGTTAGGGTTAGGGTTAGGGTTAGGGTTAGGGGGTTAGGGTTAGGGGGGTTAGGGTTAGGGTTAGGAGTGGGTTAGGGTTAGGGTTAGGGTTAGGGGTTAGGG